>NC_091246.1:108356212-108659242 GCF_042477335.2 Ovis canadensis
CACTGTGAAACCCATGGGTACCAAATGTTTTCCTGTTTCAGCTAAAATGTGTGCTTTCTAATTTTTTTTTTTTTTTTTTTACAAATTGTTGTTGTTGTTGTTGTGGAATGGATTTGAGATTTTCCTCCCATGAGAATACTTGTTGTTGCAGTTTAGTCACTCAGTTGTGTCCGACTCTTTGTCACCACATGGACTGCAGCACGCCAGGACTCCTTATACTCCACTATCTCCTGGAGTTTGCTCAAATTCATGTCCATTGAGTCGATGATGGCAACCAACCATCTCATCCTCTGTCACCTCCTTCTCCTCCTGCCCTCAATTTTTCCCAGCATCAAGATATTTCCCAATGAGTCAGCTCTTCACATCATGTGGCCAAAATTTTGGAGCTTCAGCTTTAGTATCAGTCCTTCCAATAAATATTCAGGGTTGATTTCCTTAAGGATTGACTGGTTTGATCTCTTGAGAGTCCTTGATTTCACGCAATCATGGGAGGAGAGAGTTGGAGACTGTTCTTTAGGACCCTTTATGTTTCTGCATCTTTTGTGGATAAGGTCTACCATTTGTTCTGGATTATCTTTTCAAGGATGTTTACACAGTGAACAGATAGGGAATACAGAGATCTGTGTTTCTCTTAGGAATAAAATGCCATTTTACTTATAGCCCCAGAAGGTGGAGATAGTGTTCCCTTTGCTTCCCTGCTGCCCATTACATGAGATTTCAGTTCATTGGTTTGGAGAGGAGGGAAGGCCACTGATGAAGGACTCGTAACCTCACATGGCAGTTTTAGAGTTTCTGACCAGGATGTAGAGAGGAGTCTAGCAGAGCAGAAGTTGGTAATTACATGTGCCTGGCTGTCCTGTTCTTACCCGTGGAACCGCCTGCCTCTGGCTCAACTGAGCTCCACCCCACCACTCACTGATCTCTTATGAGTCTCTCCTCTTTTTAATTCCTTTTTGTGCTTGAAAATATAACATCTCTGACATGACATGCACATTTCATAGTGGGAAACAGTGAGCTGTGTTTACCTGGAGAATTCTGATAATTGTCTGTGACCTTCCCTTAGGCCCTACATTCCCACATAGAAAACAGGAATGAGGTGACTTCCCTGGCGGTCTAGTGGTTAAGACATCGCCTTCCGGTGCAGGGGGTGTGGGTTCAATCCCCAGTGAGGGAGCTAAGATCCCACATGCCTTGCGGTCAAGTAAAGCAGAAGCAATATTGTAACAAATTCAAGAAAGACTTTAAAAATGCTCCACATGAAGTAAAATCTTAAAAATAAAAAGAGGAATGGAACACATTTCAGCTCAGGGTCTCCTCTCGGGAAGGTAACCTGGACACCTCATAGCTTCCTTGGGGCCCTCTTTCTGTCCCAATTTTTTTCTCTCTCATCATTTGTTTAAAGAGCAACTGAATCATATATTTTCAGAATAGCTTCAATGTGTGACGTACTCAGAGTAACACAAAAGAAATGCCACAACATCTGTTCTTGCACCCAGGGCATGGCCGCAGTGGAGTAGTTTCCAGCGGTAGACTCAGTGCCCAGAATTAATTATTCCTGGAAAGCATCCTTCTCCATGGTTAGGACTATAAATGGGTTTACAGTCTTCTCCCTGGGAAATGCTCCTATATTAAAGATCGTGTGTATAATACCTTAGGAATCAAGGCCCCCAAAGTGAAAAAAAAATATAGGTGTCACATACATAAAAGGATTAAGGACATTTTCAGAAAAATCACAAAGTGTAAAAGGGAAAGAGAGGAGAGAAAAGAGAAATCCATAGTTAAAATGTTTATTTTCTTCATTTTTTAAATTTTAGAGTATATTCTCTTAGAATGGTTTCTGCAGGCTGGTGAAAAATAGATTTTCAGGTGGCTCAGTGGTAAAAAATCCACCTGCTAATGCAGGAGACACAGGTTCGATCTCTGCGTTGGGAAGATCCCCTGGAGGAGGAAATGGCAACCCACTCCAGTACTCTTGCCTGGAAAATCCCCTGGACAGAGGAACCTGGTGGGCTACAGTCTATGGGGTCACAAAGAGTCAAACATGATAGAGTGATAGCATAAATAGACTACTCCATACAAAATATTTTGGCATTGGGTAATAGCCTGAAAACTGCCTGTCCCAATGTGTACATGCACGAATACAAATGTTGCATAAAGCTGTGTTGCAGATTTTATTTCAGTTCATTTGTCATGCGTTTGATTTGTACATTCATTGCTTATTCCAATTGTGAATAATGTTAACTAATGTATATTTAGTTATAGCAGAAATATTTATATTCTATTTTTCCTTTTCCACAGTATTTTCCTAAGGACTGTTTAAAAACTGATCTTGTCTGATGTTTCAAGTATTTCTTAACTAATATTTAGATTAAATATTTTTCTAAGCATTTTATTTTATTTATTTTAATTTTTATTGGAGTATAGTTGCTTTACAATGTTGTATCAGTTTCAGATGAACAGCAAACTGAATCAGTTTATACATAGATCCACTCTTTTTTGGATTCTTTTCCCATATAGTCCATTACAGAGTGCTGAGTAGAGTTCCCTGTGCTGTACAGCAGGCCCTTGTTAGTTAGGTGTGTTATATATAGCAGTGTATATATATCAATCCCAATCTCCCAATTTATTATCCCCCCATTCCCTGGTAACCAACCATAAGTTTGTTTTCTACATCTGTGACTCTATTTCTGATTTGTAAATAAGTTCATTTGTGCCCTCCCTTTCCTTTTCAGATACCTCATGTACACAATACCATGTGATATTTGTCTTTCTCTGCCTGACTGACTTACTTCAGTATGATAACGTCCATGTCCATCTATACTAAGCATTTTATAGTTTTCAGAAATCATTGCAATTAAAGGGCTTCTGTGAATGAATACATGTGACAGAATCTGAATCTAAAATTTATAGTTAGTAACTGTTCTCTTTATATGAACCTAGAATAAGAACTGTATTTACATCAGGCAATGTAAAATTTACTGAAATTCAAGATTATTTTCCTGATATGATTCATTTTAATGTTGTAACTTTGGCCTCAAATAAAAATATGAGTGGATACTGGGATAAAATTCAGGTCTTTTCTATGAAATATTTTTGCTGAGTATTTTGAACTCACCACAAATTGATGCACTTTAATACAGTATCAAAATTTCTGCTTTTTAATACTTTGCCGGGGTCCAGCCCCGGTGGATCCAGGGAATTCGAAGTGGGGACGGCATTGGAGAGGAAAAACTTATTTATTTAGAGATATAAGATTAGATTAAGAAGAAATAGTATTGTAGGAAAATTAAGTGGAGAAAAGAGGCTGAATAACTTGGTATACGTGGAGAGCCAATAAAGTTCCAGACAAGGAGCTTGCACCATCTATGTTAGGCCACCGGTGTCCGTTTGAATATCAGAGAGTGCCCCGCCTTGGGCTCTCTCTCTTATGGATCTTAGAAGCCAGGACAAGTAAGTATACATGGTGAGCCTCCATGCCCCAGATGGAAATTCAGCCGAAAAAGGGAGAAAAGAACAACATGGGGAAGCCCAGCATCGGTGCAAGACTCCACAAACTATTTTTCAAAATCAGCTTATATACCACAAGTTGTACATAAAGAAATAATGGAATATGCAGAGTTATGTAGGGGCAGCAGTCCTGACCCTCACTGAGACAAACAAGGCTTTCTTTTCGCATACCCTCCCGTATACAAAAGGTCTCAGGTGGTTTACATTATCTTCTGGCCAAGAGGCCTGTTAACATTTTTATGGCTCTCTTCCTGGATAATTGTCTATCAACCAGAAAACTCCTTTTCCCTAGAAGTGTTTTTTCTTTACTCTGGCATCACCCTCAGAGTACTAAATAAAGTTACATTCCTGTAGAACCAAGGTGCAGTGGGTTATAACAAAGAAAGTACTTAACTCAAAGATCTAATGTTGCTAATGCCAGGGCTACTATCTGTTTTTCTATATACCAACTATATCTAAAAATAAAAGATATGAAAATTTGGCAGCAAGTATTGGCTCAACAAATGAAACCTTTAATCAGTCCTATTCTAATGATTTTGACTCTTCGGAAGCCCCTACATTCCTAGGATGTTTTAAGCTTCCTGTGCCTCCTGAGGTCAGGAGGCCTCAAACAATCACGTGCGCAGCTGTACGAGTCCTGCAGGCAGGCTAGAAAGCCATCAGAGGGGTTTTTGGATTGAAACACTCCTATCGTGCCCAGGAGATTTATTATCTAAAAGCTCTAATCTTTTCCAGAAAAAGGTGGTGGGGGCACAGCCCCCTGTTAATGACAGAAGAGTAGGTGGAAAGCATAACACAGTAAAGCAGGCAGACTCTGGTCTTGGGGGGTGGATGCTCAGGAAATTCCAGGGGGAACCCCTGAAGCCGATCACGCCCTTGCGTTTTGTCAGGCTTCCTTCCGCATGACCTTGTCATGGGCGGGATTCCTCACGCTGGCTCCCGGCAATACTTCACTAGTTTTACTTCATTTTAAACATCCTATATATTGTAAGGAATAGGTTGTATAGTTGATAAGTTTTCATTTGCACCACATATGTGATAATTTGGTCTAAATGCACAAATGTAAAAGTGCATTACTGTCAGTATTACAGAGAGTCTTCAGTTCAGTGTTATACTCTTTAACCTGCAAATATTTAAGAATTTTGCCAAAAACAGTGTTAGGCTTTAGTCTGTAAATATTAGATAATGGTTTAATCCTGGAAGAAACATTACACACAACACACTCTTTTAAATAAGAGCCCTATATAAATACCATTTGAATCATCAGTATTGACACAGGAGAAAAACGTCTCTAAGCTCATCTAGATCGTTTCTACTTTTCACTTATTTAGTGTTTTAAAACACTGTGGTGAGATGCGCATAACATAAAATTTATCATCTTAACTATTTTTAGTGTACAGTTCAGTCCAGTAGGGTTAAGTATATTCAAAATGGTTGTCCAATCCAGCCACAGATCGTTTGATGTTGCAAACTAAAACTCTATACCCATTAAATAGGAAAGGTCCCTATTTTCCCATCTCCCCAGCCCTTGGAACCTGCAAGTCTACTCTCTGTTTCTGTGTGTAAGATGACTCTAAATGCCTAATGTAACGGGAATTTACAGTATTTGCCATTTTGCCACTGGCTTATTTCATTCAGTGCAACGTTCTCAAGGTTCATCTGTGTTGTAGCCAAGTCAGAATTTCCTTTCTTTTTTAAGGCTGAGTAATACTGAATTGTATGTATTAGACCCCATTTTCTTTATCCTTTCTTTTGTTAATGGGCATTGGGTAGTTTCTACCTTTTGTTTAAAGTGAATAATGCAGCTATGGACCTGCCTGCCTGCTTAGTTGCTCAGTAAGTCAGACTCTGCGACCCTGGTGGGCTCTAACCCACCAGGCTCCTCTGTCCATGGGGATTCTCCAGGAAAGAATACTGGAGTGGGTTGCCATGACCTCCTCCAGGGGATCTTTCCCACCTTACCAACCCAGGGATGGAACCTGGGTTGCCTGCACTGCAAGCGGGTTCTTTAAGGTCTGAACCACCTGGGAGCTGATGTACATGAATCTGTAACAATTTCTCTCTGCAACAGCCAGCCTCTTCTAGTCTTAGGCTTGAGGCCTGAAGGCTGAATCCAGGGACCCCCAGGCCTCTGCCCTCTCTCAGCCTAAACTGTCAGTTCTATCAGGGAGCTAAAGACCACCTTGCATTTAACCACCTTAGTTAATTAGTCTCATATTTACCAGTATATCTTTTACGTATCTTCTCCTTCTTCCAAGAAAGCTCACTACTTAGCTGTCAATGATTCCCTTAATCTCGAATCTGTCAGAAATGCACATTTAATAAGATAATTTGTCTTGAGACATGAAGCTTTAAAAAATAAATATAGCCAAGAAAAAAAAATCAAGAGAGCCAGTGTATGTATACCTTTTGTTTCTAAAGTCCTTAAGGTGAAAGTCCCATTCATAAATTTCACAGTTTCAGCTACATCAACAACTTATTAATACATTTTGCAGAATGCCAGATTATTTGACATTAAGTTGATCATTTTATATTCCTACATTAATGCTAATTAGTAATTTATTTGCACTCTCATATGCATTCATTGGATAAGCACCTGTTCTGTGAGTTGTTGACTCCTAATGACCATCTTTAAAAATTGGGACTAAGTGATTTTGTCATCAAAATAATGATTTCCTGTAATGTGTTTTCCTAATACAAAAGTCAGGATGAGAAATAACTCTGGGCATTGAAATGATTCTGAGATAATGTGAGCCCATCAACAAGGCTAGTGATAGAGGGATATCACAGTCTTCCAAGGAAATCAGATGCCATGTGCATCAAATTAGCAGGTTACATGAAATCACCTCTGAATCCAAGGGATTTCATATTCATTGAGGCAGTTTTTAGAAAACTCAAAGTTACATTAATAAATAAAAAAATCAAAGCCAGAATGCTTGAAAAAGGGAGAAATTGATCTTTAGCTAGTGAAAAAGTATAAAATTCAGGGAATGTGTGTGTTCAGTTGCTCAGTCATACCCAACACTTTCAACCCCATGGACTGTATCCCCCCAGGCTCCTCTGTCGATGGGAGTCTCCAGGTAAGAATACTGGGGAGAGTTGCCATGTTCTCCTCCAGGGGATCTTCCCGGATCAGGGTTTGAGCCCTATCTTCTGTGTCTCCTGCATTGGCAGGTGGATTCTTTCCACTAGCACGACCTGGGAAGCCCAGAATTCCGAAAAAAAAAAAAAAGACAAACCTTAAGATCGCACATACCAGCACAGATATCAAATCTGAGGAAGAAAATCTCCACCCTTTTGAAAGCACTTTTTTTTTCTTAAAAAAAAAAGTGTATTATTTTTGGCTGTGCTGGGTCTGTGTTGCTGTATGCAGGCTGTCTCTAGTTGCAGAGAGTGGGAGCTACCCTTCACTGCGGAGCACAGGCTCCAGGCATGTGGGCTCAGTAGCTATGGCACACGGGCTTAGTTGCCCTGCAGCATGTGGAATCTTCCTAGACCAGGGATCCAACGCTTGTCCCTTGAATTGGCAGGAGGATTCCTAACCACTGGATCACCAGGGAAGTCCCTGGGCACTTTCAATTCTGCATTTCTCTGGAGCTGAGAAAAACCTGGTGTAATTCACACATACATGCTACAAACCATTGTGTCCTTTAGTTTCTCTGAAGCATCTCTTGGCATTACTGGGTGGCAATATTATATGGGTCAAGTTATAGGGACCCATAATCTCAAATTATCCTGTGTGTGAGTGATTGAATAATGTCACCCAATAACTGAAAGCATCCATAAAGACCTGTGGGGTTTGGCTTGACTTCACCACAAATAAAGACAAATTGGATAGAATCCCTCTCAATAGTTAGGGTGAGAAAAATGTGATGTCAAAATTTCAATTTAGATGAGACGAGAGCTAAATTAAATATCTGGGAATTGGTGCTGTTCCCAAGGCTCGCAAGACCCTCAATTCCTAACAATATTCTTGTTCTGCAATATAGGAGGAGGTGTGCAGGAAACGAGCTGTCTGCTCTTGTTGAGGAAAATTGACCTGCTCAAGGTATGTCCTCCCAAGTAATTGCTTCATTTCTTGATAATACTATTGCAAAATGAAAAGGAGAGGGATCGTATGAGATACTATCTTGGCTTAGAATTGAGAAAAAGAGAATATGAGGAGGACCAAAAATGTGTCTCATGTCCTTGAATGAAAAGAACCAGTAGAGTAAGTAGCCAAATATGACAAGTTCAATGTCTGGAAATGAATAGTAATTGTATATACATTCATTGAGTGCTTATCACTTCTATTCTGAGATATATTCATGTGCTAATTTATTAAATCCTCATTTTTTACTGATGAGAACAATGATACTCATAAGTCAGAAAGGTTAAGAACTTTGCCCAAGGTTGTACATTAAAGGGAGTTTGAATATTGTAAGAACTCAATAAATATCTGTGATTGTACGTCAAAAGTAAACACCGAAAGTGAAAGTTGCTCAGTCACGTCTGATTCTTTGCGACCCCATGGACTTTACAGTCCATGGAATTCTCCAGGCCAGAATACTGGAGTGGGTACCCTTTCTCTTCTCCAGGGGATCTTCCCAACCCAGGGATCAAACCCAGCTCTCCCACTTTGCAGGCAGATTCTTTACCAACTGAGTCACAAGAGAAGCCTGATTATATGTCAAGAGGAAAAGAAATAGTTGAACCCAAATGTATCCGGTAGGAATCTTTCACGTACAAGAGAATTTAATGCAGGGAATTGGATGTTTACAGTAATATGTATGATTATTATAGAAGACCTGTAAAATTGAGAAAAGTGGAAAGAAGGGAAGAAAATCAATAAAAATATACCACTCAAAGTCAGTCCCTGTTTTTTTTTTTTAAATAGCTCCCCTGCTTTATATATTTATTTTTAGGTAGGGGTACAGCTGCTTAATAATATTTTGTTGGTTTCTGTTATACAACGAAGATGATCAGATATATATATACATATATATGTGTTTCCTCTCCCTCTTGGGCCTCCCTCCCAACCCCACATCCATCAATCACCACTAATAAGTCAGACAGAGAAACACAGATACTAGGTGGTATTAATTCTATGTGAAATTGAAAAACAAAGTCAGATTCATAGGGACAGAGTAGCATGGTGGTTGCCAGCAAGCTGGGGGTGGGGGAAAAGGAAGAGTTTGTTCAGTTCAGTTCAGTTGCTCAGTCGTGTCCAACTCTTTGCGACCCCATGAATCGCAGCACGCCAGGCCTCCCTGTCCATCACCAACTCCCAGAGTTCACTCAGATTCATGTCCATCAAGTCAGTGATGCCATCCAGCCATCTCATCCTCTGTCGTCCCTTTCTCCTCCTGCCTCCAATTCCTCCCAGCATCAGAGTCTTTTCCAATGAGTCAACTCTTCGCATGAGGTGGCCAAAGTACTGGAGTTTCAGCTTTAGCATCATTCCTTCCAAAGAAATCCCAGGGCTGATCTCCTTCAGAATAGACTGGTTGGATCTCCTTGCAGTCCAAGGGACTCTCAGGAGTCTTCTCAACACCACAGTTCAAAAGCATCAATTCTTCGGCTCTCAGCCTTCTTCACAGTCCAACTCTCACATCCATGCATGATCACAGGAAAAACCATAGCCTTGACTAGACGGACCTTAGTCAGCAAAGTAATGTCTATGCTTTTGAATATGCTATCTAGGTTGGTCATAACTTTCCTCCCAAGGAGTAAGCATCTTTTAATTTCATGGCTGCAGTCACCATCTGCAGTGATTTTGGAGCCCCAAAACGTAAGAGGGTAGAAACTTTTGGTTACAAGCTGACTGTGGCCTGAGGGTCTAATATAGAACATGGTGACTGGTTGACAGCATTGTGTTAGGTAATTGAAATGCACTGAGACAGTAGAGCTTAAATATTCTCACCAAATATATACACACTGATGGATATGTTAAGCCAACATTTAAGTACATCAAATCATCAACTTTTATATTTTAAATGTCTTACAGTTTTATTTGTCAATTATACCGACTCAGTGAAATAAGCTTCCCTAGTAGCTCAGCTGGTAAAGAATCTACCTACAATGCAGGAGACCTGGGTTCGATTCCTGCTTTGGGAAGATCTGCTGAAAAAGAGATAGGTTACCCACTCCAGTATTCTTGGGCTTCCCTAGTGGCTCAGCTGGTAAAGAATCTGCCTGCAATGTGGGAGACCTGGGTTCAATTCCTGAGTTGGGAAGATTTCCTGGATAAGGGACCGGCTACCCACTCCAGTATTCTGGCCTGGAGAATTCCATGGACTGTAGAGTCAATGGGCTTTCAAAGAGTCAGACATGACTGAGCAACTTTCACTTTCAATGGACACGAGTTTGAACAAACTGGGAGATAGTGAAGGATAGGGGAACCTGGCATGCTGCAGTCCACGGGGGTCACAAAGAGTCACACTATTTAGCAACTGAACAACAACAACTGCAATAAAGTGGAGGAAAAAAAAAATCCCTGCTCACATTTTCCTTTACCTTTTGTGCTTCTATTTAGAGCCTACATGTTCTTTTAAATCTAACACTGAAATTTCCCATGTTCTTACCTTAAAATATTGTTTTAAACGTGCAGTCACTTTTCCATATTGTTGGTTTACATGATTACAGGTATGACTATTATAAGTAATATATAATGAATATTTTGTGAATAAGTGTTTTCTGAAGCTATGGTTTTCCTTAGAATAAATTCCAAGACCTGAAACCAGTGCTTCATAGGGTAGGAGCCTATTGAAGTGAAAGGCTATATAAACTTATCTCATTAGAATAGACTGAAAATCTGTCTTCATCGGCTGTGGAAGCCAAAGCGTTTGGAGGAGCCAAGGGGACTTGAATGGCCATAAAATTCGTTCTCTTCTTTGTTGAAGGAGAACTGAGCCCAGCTGTCACCGTCAACTCACCAAAGTGCCAGCACCTCCCCCTTCTCTCCTGATAAAGAGAATGAACTATATGGGCACGAATGTCAGACCAGCCGCTCTCCTTGTGCCCTGATCCTGTCCTTCCTTATCTGCTCACAAACGTGGCTCTGTAGCCCTCGCATCTCCTCCTTGCATCTTCATCTTTGGTCCTTTACCAAGTCATTCAATCTTGAAGCCAAAACATTACGATATCCCTTTTTAAAATTTCAGTATAGCCAATTAACGACATTGTGGAAAAGTGACAGATTTTATTTTCTTGGGCTCCAAAATCACTGTGGATGGTGACTGCAGTCATGAAATTAAAAGATGCTTGTTCCTTGGAAGGAAAGCAATGACAAACCTAGATAGCATATTAAAAAGCAAAGACATTACTTTGCCAACAAATGGCAAATGTCCGTCTAGTCAAAGCTATGGTTTTTCCAGTAGTCATGTATGGATGTGAGGGTTGGACCATACAGAAGGCTGAGCACTGGAGAATTGATGCTTTCAAATTGTGGTGTTGGAGAAGACTCTTGAGAGTGTTGGAGATCAAACCAGTCAATTCCAAAGAAAATCAACCCTGAATATTCATTGGAAGAACTGATGCTAAAGCTGAAGTTCTAATACTTTAGCCACCTAATGCAAAGAGTTAACTCATTGGAAAAGATCCTGATGCTGGGAAAAATTGAGGGCAGGAGGACAAGGGGGTGACAGAGGATGAGATCTTTGGATGGCATCACCAACTCAATAGACATGAATTTGAGCAAACTCCAGGAGATAGTGAAGGACAAGAGAGCCTGATGTGCTGCAGTCCATGGGGGTAGCAACTGAACAACAACAACAACAACAACAACAAATGCTGTGATGGTTACAGGTGGACAGCAAAGGGATTCAGCCGTTCATAGACATGTGTCCATTCTCCCCCACATTCCCTTCCCATCCAGGCTGCCACAACGTGGAGGAGAGTGCCCTGTGCTATACAGTAGGTCTTTGTTGCTTACCCATTTTAAATAGAGCAGTGTGCACATGTCAGTCCCAAACTCCCAAACTATCCCCCCTCCCCATCCCCACCCCCAACCACACGTTTCTTCTCTAAGTTGTGAATCAGTTTCTGTTTTGTAAATAAGTTCATTTGTGTAATTTATTTTTTATTTTTTGCCACTCTATTTTTTTAATTGAGGGATAATTGCTTTGCAGAATTTTGTGGTTTTCTGTCGTACCTCAACAAGAATCAGCGATAGGTAGACCCATGTCCCCTCCCTCGCATCTCTGTCCCCATCCCACCCTTCTAGGTTGTCACAGAGCCCTTGTTTGAGTTCCCTGAGTCACACAGCGAATTCCCATTGGCTATATTTTACATATGGTATTGTAAATTTCTATGTTACTCTCTCCATACATCTCACCCTCTTCCTCCTCCCCTCCCTCCCAAAGCCATGGTACGTATACACAATGTATCATTTATTTTTAGATTTCACATGTAAGGGATGCCATACAGTATTTCTCTTTCTCTAATATCCCTTTTCTTAAAAAGCAAAGCTTCTTTGACTCACACCCTCCTCCAGCTTCTGTCTGCTGACTGACCCTCTGTTTTGGCAGGATTTGACGAGGGATTTATCTAGATTTGTGTCTCCATCTTCTCCCATCTTTTCTGGATGCACGTTTTCTGCTCCTTTATTCAGGGTAGTCCTAGGAATCTGTATGCAAAGAATTGTGCTAGAACCCACGCTCTTTTACCTTTTGAAACAGGCAGGAATTCTATTTGAGATTCTTCTGTTAGGACAAAGATTCAGATGTTGGCAAAGTGATGTCTCTGCTTTTTAATAGGCCGTCTGGCAGTTAGCAGGTTTATCATAGTTTTTCTGCCAAGGAGCATCTTTTAATTTTGTGACTAACAGTCACTTTCTGCAATCATTTTGGAGCCCAAGAAAATAAAATCTGTCCCAGGGCATAATTTTGAAGTTCACTGACAGAGAAGAGGAGGATGGGTTCCGAGGCAGACAGGTCTGATGGTGAGCAGAAAGCATTGTCCGTGCGCACTTGCAAGGTTATTTCTAAGATTCTTACTTTGCCGATAACAGCCAAGAAGGTGGGACTCATGAGAAAAGATCTAGGTCTTGGAAAAATGTCTGAAGTGATGAGAGCCCTTTGCTTGAATGGGAAACTGGATCAAGCCCTATGAGATATCATGCAGCAGTCCTCTTGGGGGAATGGGGAGAATGATCCAATAAGTCTTTTCTATCTTTGCTTTCCATGACCTCTGGCTGCTAACATCTCTTTTTCTCGTTATGTCAGAATGAATTGCCTATTTACCACTGAACTCTAGACAGGACATTTTCCTCCCTCAGCAAGACAACAACCTAGCATTTGCGAAAGACAGTTCATTTCAACTTAATGTGCTAAGGCATCATTTTAAAGTGGGTAATAGTACTTCCAGGATATTTTGCTTACTTGCTGGATATAGAGTCCCCTCTCCTGTCAAGCCAGAGCTCTCCCCAATTTTAGGAGACATTCCGAGGATAACGTAAGATGCATTTGCAAGCTGGGAAGTCAAATGAAGTCATCTGGCCTATAGATTACCAGCAACTTCCAGAGCAAGGTCATTTTTTAGTATTAGAATCTGTTCAGGGTTTTTTTTTTTTTTTCATTACAATGAAAACTGAAAAACACTGGATGACTGCATTTATATTCTGCAGAATTGCATGCATTTCTCTTTCTCAGGCAGAAGGAATAGAAACTGGTTTAAATTTCTTACCAAGAAATAAACAGTGTTTCTTGGAGTTTTATATGTATATGTACACACACGTACATACACAGATACGTGGATGTATATATCATCCAGTCCCTGAGAATAAATGAAAGTACCTCGTTTATAATTTATTTATTTTTTAAAAATCACTGTTTCCTGCACAGTCTTGATTAAATAAGGCAATAAGTCATATGTCTGAAACCTGCCAAGTGTCTGCCAAGGCACAGGTCGGCTCCGAAAGTGACTAGGACGGAACTGCGGTGTTTTACAGTCTGTCGCGGGCGTGACAAGTAGTGATAAAGGGCAGCATTAGGCCTTCTCTACTGATAGTCCGGCCACATATTTTCTCCTGTAATTCTTCTGTTTGGCCCTGTTTATCTTCATTTGAATGGGCTGCATCTCCACGAGTACCCTCAATGATAGATATTTTCCCTGCTAATGATGCGTCTCTTTGTCCCCAGGGTTATTTTCACACTGGATGGAGTTCTCCCACGGAGGGACCGCAGTCAGTCAGTGTGCTGCAAATGGTGCTGGACAGGATGTTGATTTTTTTTCCCTCACTCTCAGTGGTCAGACAAGGCTTGCATTACTAGAGTTATTGAGCCTCCACTCCCAGGGGAGATTTACTTTTTCCAATGACTTTATAAAGATCAGTTAGCCTACAAATTCTGCTTGTCTCTCAAAATCTGTGTTAGACTACATCCCTGGGTTTGAATCTGAGACTGCCCTTTATACCTATTTCATGAGAGTGAGAGTAAACTAAGACAAATGAAATGCTATTAATGGCACCCCACTCCAGTACTCTTGCCTGGAAAATCCCATGGACAGAGGAGCCTCGTGGACTACAGTCCATGGAGTTGCAAAGAACACAACATGACTGAGTGATTAACACTTTCATTTTTCATAGCTCCTCCTACATATAAGAGGAACATCTTTTTTTTTTTTGTCATAGTTAAGAAGTGGAAAGACACTGTGGTGTAAAAGATGAATTTAAGAAATGATAATTAGATTAGTATTTCAATGGTGGGCCCTTCATTCATTGGGCATTGATTTGAAAAGCTGTCTTGGGCAAGGTGGTGGTAGACATTGTAGTGCAGAATTAAATAAGCAGTTTATCTGGTGCACAATAAGAACAGCCATGAGTTCCAAGCACAGGTTTCCTCTAGTATTAGCGATAAAGAAGTAATGAGAACTTAAATCAGAGTTATGACATTTTGAAGAAACAATCAGCACATATAACATCAGAGAGCTCCTCATCATTTGTTAATGAGGCCCAGAGAGAACAGAAGACTTGTCTGTAGGCCTATAACCAGTCACGTGTGTGTGTGCTAAGTTGCTTCAGTCATGTCTGACTCTTTACAACCCCATGGACTGTAGCCTGCCAGGCTCCTCTGTCCATGGGGTTCTCCAGGCAAGAATACTGAAGTGGGCTGCCATTCCCTTCTCCAGGGGATCTTCCTGACTCAGGGATCGAACACCGGTCTCCTGAATTGCACCAGTGGAATTCTGACCCTTCATTACTTTTCACTCTTTTATATGCTTTTCAGATGAAATATACAGACTTAAGTCTTTTTCACATTAAGAGACTGTGCACACCCCAGAAAACTGTGCCTTCTAGAACACCTTACCAAAGGACCTCTCTCCACCTTCTTTTAGGTTTGCCTCTTGTTAAACTAGTCACTGAGGTTAGGGACATGCCTCTGAGAGTTTTAGAAAGAATCAATGCCTTTGGAATGAATGTTAGAGCACTTGTGGGCAGAAGAGTTGACCGACTCAGTTTGAATCAAAACCAAATAAAATGCAAAACAAGAACAAAATAATCTCAAGCAGAGACTTATTATGTTAAAGAATCTTATAAACTAGAGGCAAGAGAATCCTTTTTCTTTGATGACATGATATCTAAATTGATTTAAAATGTCCCTAAAACAGGAGGGAAGAAAAATATTGTACCCAAGGGGCCAGAAGGTGAATGGTGATGCTATGTGAAATTGACCAAAACTTCACATTTTGCAAACCTCTACCTAGAGGGCTATAGATAAAAGAGAGATATATTCGCTCTTGAAAAATACCTTGAGCTTCCCATTTGTAAAGGATGCTTGTTTTCTGAGGTTTCTGAAAGCAGCTCCTTGGTCATGGCTGGCAATAGCAGCTGATAGAAATCACTGAAGCTCATGTTTGTTTGGTTTTTTTCCCCATTAGTGTTTCGGTTCTGGTTTGCCCTATTTTGGAGTCACTGACTTTTTCTTCCTCGAGAATTCAAGTCATGCAGTTCCCTCTCTCTGTTCAACTATGAAACTGTTAACTGGATGAACATGAAAGGAGGTTTCCCTTAAGCGATTCTGACATTCTTCAGAAGCAGGACCATTAACCACCTTTAATCTTAATGGATTGGAACTAATTTCTGAAGACCAAAAGTTTCCTCAACTGGAAAGGAAATAAACTGCAAGAAACACCAACAAAAACCCACATGCAGTCAACATAAGCTCTAGAGAGTGAAAGCCATGTTTTAACCAAACAGGTGATCAGAGCTGATTAATGCCTTCTGCCTACATTTCTCTTTGGAAGACTATTTAGAAAAAATTTTCTTGTAGCACTCACACGAACTCAATCTTAAAAAGGCACCCTCTTCCTATCACTGTCTGTTCTCTGTGTACTTTATATTTCGTGTTAACTCTTAGGAGCATCTCACATGATACACATTTTTCTTTGTGGTTATCCTTTCTCTCTCCAACAGGATCTAAGTTTCATCAGAATAGAAATTTTGTTTCTCTTTACTGCTACATGGGATAATTCCTGCTACATCTCTAGGGGGTCAATAAGTAGACATAAACGAAGAGAACCCCTAATTAGGAGGTTTATGTTCATCATTTGAAGGTATAATTTCACTTCCTTCTGTGTTTGCTGTGGACCACTTCATTCTTAGCCAAATATTACTACATTACTGCTGTCAACATTGTAGGTTAATTTACTATTTTCAGAGACTGAATTACAAGTAGAACTGTACTGAAACTATTCCATTAAGAGTGTTGTTTACTTATTAGAATTTCCTCAATAGCTCTCTTGGCTATTAATTCAGTTATCAAAATTACAATCCAATAAGCTTCTAGAATTTCCAACTTTCAAGATATTACCCATTTCTCTTCCATATTGATGACTTTCTTTGCATATGATAGAAACTCCTTTTCTTGTTTGCTTTCTCTTCTTTCAGTTGAATAAATCTAGTTTTAATAAGATAATTAATACTGAAATATGTTGAAAAGTCTAAGGACTTCTTCAGTTTCAAGTCATCTTACAAAGCTCTTTCTGACTCAGCTGATTTTTGCATATTTTTTTCAATTCAATTTTTATAACCTTATTATGTCTCTACCTATCATTACCTCATTTACCAGTTCTCAGAGCTCTTGTACTTTATCCTATGAGTTTCTATTCTTTACATTAGGGATGTGGAGATTTGACTCATTTGAAAAGACCCTGATGCTGGGAAAGATTGAGGGCAGGAGGAGAAGGGGACAACAGAGGATGAGATGGTGGATGGCATCACCGACACCATGGACATGGGTTTGGGTGGACTCCGGGAATTGGTGATGGACAACTGGCATGCTGCGGTTCATGGGGTTGCAAAGAGTCAGACACGACTAAGCAGCTGAGCTGAACTGAACTGAAGAATAATACCCACTCAGTAAAGAGTCCAGCTGCAGTGCAAGGGACATGGGTTCTATCCCTAGGTTTCAAAGATCCCCTAGAGAAGGGAATGGCAACCCACTCCAGTATTCTTGCCTGGGAAATCCCATGGACAGAGGAGCCTGGAGGGCTACAGTCCCTGGGGTTGCAAGAGTCAGACATGACTTAGTGACTGAACCACCACTGGGGTTAAGACTCTGTCCGTGTTCCACTGGGTTTTGTTTCCTCTTCTACCATTTACTTGACAATGAAGACGTGTACTGAATAGGTCCTAAGGGAGATGTAGTGGCGTTAGCAAGCAAGTTGTAAATCTGCCCACTAGGTAATCACCTCAGCTTGTCTTGTTTTCAGGATGATTTCTTTTCGATTTGTGCTCAGATTCAGAAGGAATGTGGTGGTCACTGGCATCAGATGGGCAGGGGTTGCAGCCCCACTCATGCTCCTGGAAGCTTCCCATAGCAAACATTGCTTTTACTTCTCTAAGAAGCAAGCAAGCACTTCCTCTAATTTGTGAATCAATACATTATAAACATACTTTCTTTCCCAGTGGTTCTCAGTGGGGCCATGTGTGGGGAAAGGTGGTACAAAAATTCCCTGGAAATTTTTTCCAACTACACAGCTCCTTCATGCATGCTCATGTGGCTCTTAGAGACAAGCCCATCTGGTGGGCTTATCTGTGGCAGACAGAATAATGATCCCCCCGAGTGTTCACATCTTACTTGTCAGAATCACTGAATACGTTACCGTATGAGGCAAAAGGAAATTTGCCAAAGTGATTAAGAAGCTTTCAATGGGGGGTGGAGAGAGGTGAGATTTATCCTGGATTATTCAGGTAGGTACAATAAAATCATTGTTGTTTAGTCACTAAGTCATGTCTGACTCTTTTGTGACCCCACGGACTGGAGCCCACCATGATCCTCTGGCCGTGGGATGCCCCAGGCAAGAATACGGGAGTGGTTGCCATTTCCTGCTCCAGGGGACTTTCCTTACCCAGGGATCGAACCCACATCTCCTGCATTGGCAGGATTCTTTACCACTGAGCCTCCAGGGAAGCCCTCAGTGTAGTCAGGGGATCCTTATAAAGGAAAGAGAGCAGTAGCAGAGCCAGAGAGAGAAATTTGAGGATGCCACACACTAGGATGTGAGGATCGAGGTCAGGTCTGTGAGCTGAGGGGTTTGCAGTAGGCATCCACAGCTGGAAAATCACGTAACTGTTGATTCTCTCCCATAGCCTCCAGATGGAGGCTGACTCATTGTGGACTTCTGCTCACCAGAACTGTAAGATGATGAAGCTGTGTTGTTTAAAGCCACTAAGTCTAGGGTGATTTGTTACGGCAGCAAGAGGAGCCTCATACAGTGGTAATTATTGGCACGTGTGGTTTGGAAAACATTCCTGATGTTCTTTCTACTCTTAATGAGAATCACTGTTTTGGCATCTTCTTAAGCACTGGGCTTCCCTGGTGACTTAGTAAAGAATCTGCCTGCAATGCAGGAGACCTGGGTTTGATCCTTGGGTCAGGAAGATCCCCTGGAAAAGGGACAGTGCTACTCACTTCAGTATTCTGGCCTGTAGAGTCCCATGGACAGAGGCCTGGCAGGCTACAGTCCATGGGGTCGCAAAGAATTGCACAGACTGAGTGACATTCACTTCACTAATTAAGCGCGATTGGAACAATGTTGTGCTATTTTTATATTAAATTTAAGAATACTGATAAGGAAAAATGTCAGACTGAAGGTTTTGTTTGAAAAGAGACATGAAGTATGAAAAAAATCCAGAATATGTCCCTGATGAAGTAATATACTAAAACTTCTGTCTTCTGTACAACTCTGCTGATGATAGAATTAAACATACAACTCAAAATCCATCAATGTATTGATTGTCCCATGCATAAAATGAAAACAGTAAACATAAGTTTATATTGCTTAAAAGAAAATACTAAAAATATTATTAAAGTAAATTTATTGCAGAAATTTAAAAAACTCTCACTTTATTAGGCAATAATAGAGCTTTCGGGCTTCCCTGGTCTAATTTGGGTTTGATTCCTGGGTCAGAAAGATCCTCTGGAGAAGGGAAGGACTACCCAGTCCTATATTCTTGCCTGGAGAATCTTATAACAGAGGAGCCTGGTGGGTTACAGTCCATAGGGTTGCAAAGAGTTGGACAGGAGTGAAGCAACTTAGCACACATGCACACAGGCAATAGCCCTTGATAATCCCTCCAGTGATCTGATTTACCACAATTTTATTAACCTTCAGTTTTTTCAGAAGCACTTCCATTAATTCATAGTATATGAAGGATCATGAAAGGTAGATATTTAGGCACCAAATATAATTCTTAATAGTCTATTCACTTCTCAAATAATTATGAAACAAATCCTCTCTAACATCTAAACAGACTTACAACTGTTCAGTAAATAGATGATTGCTAAGGCATGGTTTTCAGACAATTCTGCCTCCTTTGGCATCTAATGTTCAGATGCTATGAATGCATAAAGCTGACTCTGTGGAAACAAACAAACACTTGGTCTGGATGAACCAGCTCCCAAGGGGAAATAGGGTGAGCTTTATAGATCTCACTGTAATAAAAGAGAGCAGAAATGCATCATGGAAGATGATATTTTTATGACCAGACTCCCAGGAAAATTACCAGGGTTTTCCAAGGTCTACATTCACTTTTACATGTAGTGGCTTTCAATGGCAGTTTTGCCAAAAATTATGCAGAAGCATTTTTCATATAGTTTGTCCCCATTTCTGACCTCAGTAAAACCTGAGGGCACACTATTTAGTCATGGTTCAGTCATTTTTATTTCCATTTAAGTAATAAGAGTCCAGCTTTGTGCACAGAGTGGAGGAAAAAATCCTGTTGCCATTTTTTGGTGCTTTAAAGAAATGGTGCTTTGCATACATTAACATACATCCTTTGAACAATTTGCAGGGTAGGTTATTCTTGTCTCCTCTTTAACAGGTGAAGAAACTGGGAGCAAAGAGGTAGATTAGCTGACCCAAAGAGGCAGGGCTGGGATCTGAACCCAGATCTGTCTGCCAATAGAGCCCATGCTCCTTCTCAATTTAGTACAAGAGAATCTTTTAATGAAAAATAGAATAGTATGTTCCCTCAACTCTGCCTGTCAGATATCAATTGGTGCAATTAACTTTTTGATAAGAAGGCCTGAAGCTGAAGGTACAGGCAGGTGTCTGAACACAAGCACTGTGACAGTTGAAAGGGAGACCGAGGAAATCAGAGACCTGGACTCTATTTATGCTACTCTACGTAGAAATATGGATAATTTATTATGCAAATTCAAGACCTCGTTTTGGTATTATTGTCTCCATGAAGAATCAGCCCGTGTTTAGACTGTGAGGAGAAGGGATAGGAGGACTATGTACCGCAGCGAACAGCTTTAGATATGTTCCAGTATTCACTGAGCATTCATATGCAGACCCAGAAACCTGCAGTCTAGTGTATGAACAAAGAAGTCTTAGCCTCAAACATTTTAAGGGGAAAACATTGCCTGTCTCAGCATGGTTGCTGTTTGATATTTTTATTTAGAAAAAACTTTATACAATGTTTAAATTTTATACTGCTATTGTTATAAAATATTGTCTATGTTCCCCATATTGTACAGTATATTCTTATAGCTTACTTATTTTTTACCTCATACTTTGTCCCTCTTAATCCCCTACCCCATATTGCCTTCCACCTTCCCTGTGCCCAGTGATAACCACTGGTTTTTTTTCTCTATGTCAATCTGCTTCTTTTTTTGTTATACTCACTACTTTGTTGTAGTTTTTATATTCCACACATAGGTGATACAAGACCATATTTGTATTTTTCTGTCTGACTTATTTCACTTAGCATAAAACCCTCCAAGTCCATCCATGATGCTGCAAATGGCAAAATTTCATTCTTTTTTATGGTTGAGTAGTATTCCATTGTGTGTATGTGTGTGTG
This sequence comes from Ovis canadensis, assembly GCF_042477335.2. Taxonomy (NCBI): domain Eukaryota; kingdom Metazoa; phylum Chordata; class Mammalia; order Artiodactyla; family Bovidae; genus Ovis; species Ovis canadensis. Next base: position 108,377,010 of record NC_091246.1, read on the forward strand.
TGTGTGTGTGTGTGTATGCAAAGCTGCTGCTGCTGCTAAGTCGCTTCAGTCGTGTCCGACTCTGTGCGACCCCATAGACGACAGTCCACCAGGCTCCCCCGTCCCTGGAGTTCTCCAGGCAAGAACACTGGAGTGGGTTGTCATTTCCTTCTTCAATGCATGAAAGTCAAAAATGAAAGTGAAGTCACTCAGTTGTGTCCGACTCTTTGTGACCCCATGGACTGTATCCTACCAGGCTCCTCCATCCATGGGACCCTCCAGGCAAGAGTACAGGAGTGGGGTGCCATTGCCTTCTCCGTGTATGTAAAGAACATCTTAATCCATTCATCTGTCGATGGACACTTAGGTTGCTCCCATACCTTGGCTATTTTAAGTAATGCTGCTATGAACATTGGGCTACATGTATCTTTTCAAGTTAGTGTTTTTTGTTTTTTGGATATATACCCAGGAATGGGGCTTCCCCAGTAGCTCAAAGAGTAAAGAATCTGCCTGTAATGTGGGAGACCTGGGTTCAGTCCCTGGGTTGGGAAGATCCCCTCAGGAAGGACATGGCAACCCACTCCAGTATTCTTGCCTGGAGAATCCCATGGACAGAGGAGCCTGGCAGGCTACAAGTCCATGTGGCTGCAAGGAGGCAGATATGACTGAGCAGCTAACACTTTCACTTTCATACCCAGGAATGGAATTGCTGGGTCATAGGGTAGTTCTAATTTTAATTTTTTGAGAAACCTCTGTTTCCGCAGTGGCTGCATCAGTTTATATTCCCACCAAGAGTGTATGAGGGTTCTGTTTTCCCCTTATCCTCACTGACATTTGTTATCTGTGGTCTCTGTGAAGAGAGCCATTCTTTTTTTTTTTTAATTATTTATTTTTTTTAGAGTTTTTTTTGTAAATTTAAATTTTATTTACTTTACAATACTGTATTGGTTTTTGCCATACATTGACATGAATCCACCACAGGTGTACATGAGTTCCCAACCCTGAACCCCCCTCCCACCACCCTCCCCATATCATCTCTCTGGGTCATCCCAGTGCCCCAGCCCCAAGCATCCTATATCCTGTATCAAACCTAGACTGGCAATTCGTTTCTTACATAATAGTATACATGTTTCAATGCCATTCTCCCAAATCATCCCTCCCTCTCCCTCTCCCGCAGAGTCCAAATTCTAATGAGGTGGATGAAACTGGAGCCGATTATACAGAGTGAAGTAAGCCAGAAAGAAAAATACCAATACAGTGTACTAACACATATATATGGAATTTAGGAAGATGGTAATGATAACCCTTTATGTGAGACAGCAAAAGAGACACAGATGTAAAGAAGAGAGCCATTCTGACATGAGTGCGATGATACCTCGCTGTGGTTTGGATCTGCATTTCTCTGGTGATGAGTGGTGTTGAGCACCTTTTCATGTATCTGTTGGTCATCTGCATTTCCAGTTTGGAAAAATTCTATTCAGTTCTTGTGCCCGTTTTAAAATCAGGTTGGTTATTTTTGATGTTGCATTGTATGAGCTGTATATGTAGTTTGGATACTAATCCCTTTTCAGTCATATCATTTGCCAATATTAAGTGGGCATGGGGAAGACAGTCAAATGCAACACATAGGGAGGTAGGAGGGGGGTTCATGTTTGGGAATGCATGTAAGAATTAAAGATTTTAAAATTTAAAAAATAAAAAACTAAAAATTAAAAAAAAAATAAAATAAAATTAAAATATGTAGATATCCAGGAGCCCCTTAACACCATCCCTTTGATGGACGAATTAAATAAGTGATCTGGGGACAAGCCTAATTGATAATAGGCTGTTCTTGATGTGATAATAAAACAGAGACTTTCAATTTATTCCTCTTGAAGGGAAAATGCAACTATTTTATCTAAAATCTGATTCTTACTACCCAGATTTAACTTTGAGAAGAGGATGGAAATGCATAGTTTCTTGTCAGTTAGACTGAAAATTTCATCTTCCAAAAGCCCATTCCTCTGATTCTTGGGGAAGTATCTAAAACTTGATCTGAAAGACAAGGACTTTGGAATATAATTAGGAATTGTAAGCATATTTTAATGGTTTACTGCAGTAGCAGTCCCAAGGTTTTTGGCACCAGCGACCAGTTTCCTGGAAGACAATTTTTCCATAAACCAGGGGGGCAGGGGGATGGCTTGGGGATGATTCAAGTGCATTAAATTTACTGTGCACTTTATTTCTAGTATTATTATATCAGATGCATCTCAGATCATCAGGCATTAGAGCATAGGGGTTGGGAAGCCCTGGTTTACAGAGACAAGTAATGACAATAAATAAATGGTGGGAAAACATTATTAGTTTTCACTTAGATGATTAAATATGTACAATTTCAGCTCTAATTAACCCTGAACACTGCATGTTTCTCCATGAGAATCATGACATCTGTGACTAACCTTGATTTTGTTTAGCTGCTGAAGGACCATTGACAGGAGAATGTTGGATCTCACCAAAAACAGATACTCCATGTTCAAGGGCAGAGGAGAAGCCCCAGCAAGATGGTAGGAGGGGTGAAATTGCGTTTAGAATCAAACCGCATACCTTTCAGAGATGCTTGGAGGGCTCAAAAAAAACCTTGTGTGCAACAGGAGAACCCACAGAGACTGAGCCAGAGCTGCCTTTGAGTGTTTGAGCATCTCCTGCAGAGGAATGCGTCAGCAGTGGCCTGGGAGCACTGGGGCAGGGGCTCTGGGAGCAGCAGACCTGGGTGTGGCATAAGCCCTCTGGAGAGGTCCTCGCCCTCTGGAGAGGTCACCATGAACCCCACCATAGAGCCACCAGAACTTACACAGGACTGGGGAAACAGACTCTTGGAGCGTACAAACAAAACATTGTACATGCCTGGACCCAGGAGAAAGGAGCAGTGACCCAACCAGAGACTGACCCAGACTTGCCTGTGAATGTCCAGGAGTCTCTGGCAGAGGTGTGGGTTGGCAGTAACCTGCTGCAAGGTCTGGGGCACTGAGTGCAGCAATGCATGCTTGGGACCTTTTGAAGGAGGTCATCATTGTCTTCATTACCTTCACCATACTTTGCTCTTAAGACAAACAACAGGGAGGGAACATAGCCCTGTCCATCAACAGAAAATTGGATTAAAGATTTACTGAGCATGGCCCCACCCTTCAGAAGAAGAGGGCAGACAGAAGGGAAACCAAATCACAGAAAACTAATCAAACTGATCACAAGGACCACAGCCTTATCTAACTTGCTGAAAGGGTGAGCCATGCCCTGTAGGGCCACCCAAGATGGACTGGTCATGGTGAGAGTTCTGGCAAAACGTAGTCCACTGGAGAAGGGAATGGCAAACTGCTTCAGTATTCTTGCCTTGAGAACCCCATGAACAGTGTGAAAAGGCAAAAAGATATGACACTGAAAGATGAACTCTCTAGGATGGTAGGTGGCCAATATGCTACTGGAGAAGAGTGGAGAAATAACACCAGAAAGAATGAAGAGACAGAGCCAAAGCAAAAACAACGCCCAGTTGTTGATGTGCCTGGTGATAGAAGTAAAGTCTGATGCTGTAAAGAACAGTACTGCATAGAACTGGTCAAACAGGAGATAGCAAGAGTGAACACTGACATTTTAGGAATAAGTGAACTAAAATGAACTGGAATGGGCGAATTTAACTCAGATGACCATTGTGTCTACTACTGTGATATAGCAGTAGAAGAAATGGAATAGCCCTCATAGTCAATAAGAGAGTCCTAAATGCAGCTGTTGGGTGAAATCTCAAAAATGACAGCATGGTCTCTGTTCATTTCCAAGACAAACCATTCGATTTCACAGTAATCCAAGTCTTCGCCCCAACCACTTAGAAGGTGAAGTTGAACAGTTCTATGAAGACCTACAAGACTTTCTATTGTTGCTGCTGCTGCGTCGCTTCAGTCGTGTCTGACTCTGTGAGACCCCATAGACGGCAGCCCACCAGGCTCTGCTGTCCCTGGGATTCTCCAGGCAAGAACACTGGAGTGGGGTGCCATTTCCTTCTCCAATGTATGAAAGTGAAAAGTGAAAGTGAAGTTGCTCAGTCGTGTCTGACTCTTAGCGACCCCGTGGACTGCAGCCTACCAGGCTCCTCTGTCCATGGGATTTTCCAGGCAAGAGTACTGGAGTGGGGTGCCATTGACTTTCTATTACTAACACCTAAAGAAGATGTCCTTTTCATTATAGGAGATGGGATTGCAAAAGTACAAAGTCAAGAGATACCTGGAGTAACAGGAAAATTTGGCCTTGGAGTACAAAATGAAGCAGGGCAAAGGCTAGCAGAGTTGTGCCAAGAGAACGCACTGGTCATAGCAAACACCCTCTTCAAACAACACAAGAGAAGACTCTACACATCAACATCACCAGATGGTCAATACTAAAATCAGATTGATTATATTTGTTGCAGCTGAAAATGGAGAAGCTCTATACAGTCAGCAAAAACAAGACTGGAGCTGACTGTGGCTCTGATCATGAACTGCTGATAGCAAAATTCAGACTTAAATTGAAGAAAGTAGGGAAAACCACTAGACCATTCAGGTATGACCTAAATCAAATCCCTTACGATTATACAGTTGAAGTGACAAGTAGATTCAAGGGATTAGATCTGATAGAGAGAATGCCTCGTGACATTGAACAGGAGGCAATGATCAACAATATCCCCAAGTAAAAGAAATGCCAAAAGGCAAAATGGTTGCCTGAGGAGGCCTTACAAGTAGCAGAGAAAAGAAGAGAAACAAAAGGCAAAGGAGAAAAGGAAAGATGTATCCATCTGAATGCAGAGTTCCAGAGAATAGCAAGGAGATAAGAAAGGCTTCCTCAGTGATCAATGCAAAGACATAGAGGAAAACAATAGAATGCAAAAGACTGGAGATCTTTTCAGGAAAATTAGAGATACCAAGGGAATATTTCATGCAAAGATGGGCACAATACAGGATAGAACAATATGGACCTAACAGAAGCAGCAGAGAAAGCAATGGCAACCCACTCCAGTACTATTGCCTGGAAAATCCCATGGACGGAGGAGCCTGGTAGGCTGCAGTCCATGAGGTTGCGAAGAGTCAGACATGACTGAACGACTTCACTTTCATGCATTGGAGAAGGAAATGGCAACCCACTCCAGTGTTCTTGCCTGGAGAATCCCAGGGACAGGAGAGCCTGATGGGCTGCCCTCTATGGGGTCGCACAGAGTCGGACACGACTGAAGCAACTTAGCAGCAGCAGCAGCAGCAGCAGCAACAGAAGCAGAATATATTAGGAAGAGGTAGCAAGAATACACAGATGAACTATATAAAAATGTTCTCATGACCCAGATAACCAGGATGATGTGATTACTCACCTAGAGCCAGACATCCTGGAATGCAAAGTCAAGTGGGCCTTAGGAAGTATCCCTACAAACAAAGCTGGTGGAGGTGATGGAATTACAGTTGAGCTATTTCAAATCCTAGAAGATGTTACTGCTAAATTGCTGCACTCAATATGCTAGAAAATTTGGAAAACTCAGCAGTGGCCAGAGGACCAGAAAAGGTCAGTTTCATTCCAATCCCAAAGAAAGGCAATGCCAAAGAATGCTCAAACTACTGTACAATTTCACTCATCTCACACACTAGCAAAGTAATGCTCAAAATTCTCCAAGCCAGGCTTCAACAGTATGTGACCGTGAAGTTCCAGATGTTCAAGCTAGATTTCAAAAAGGCAGAGGAACCAGAGATCAACTTGCCAACATCCGCTGGATCATAGAAAGAGCAAGAGAGTTTCAGAAAAACGTCTACTTCTGCTTTATTAATTATGCAAAATCTTTGACTGTGTAGATCACAACAAACAGGAAAATTCTTAAAAGAGATGGGAATACCATTCCACCTGACCTGAGAAACCTATATGCAGGCCAAGAATCAATAATTAGAACTGGACATGGAACAACAGACTGGTTCCAAATGGGAAAAGGAGTACGTATAGGCTATATATTGTCACCCTGCTTGTTTAACTTATCATGAGAAATGCTGGGCTGGATGAAGCACATGCTGGAGTCGAGATTGCTGGGAGAAACATCAATAACCTCAAATATGCAAATCACACCACCCTTATGGCAGAAAGCAAAGAACAACTAAAGAGCCTCTTGAGAGGTGAAAAAACTGGCCTAAAACTCAATATTCAGAAAACTAAGATTAATGCATCTAGTCCCATCACTTCATGACAAATAGATGGGGAAACAAAGGAAACAGTGGCAAACTTATTGGGGGGGGACTCCAAAATCACTGTAGATGATGATTGCAGCCATGAAATTAAAAGACAATTTCTCCATTGAAGAAAAGCTATGACCAACCTAGACAACATATTAAAAACTAGAGACATTACTTTGCTGACAAATACCCTTCTAGTGAAAGCTATGGCCTTTCCAGTAGTCATGTATGGATGAGAGAGTTGGACTATAAAGAAAGCTGAGCACTGAAGAATTGATGCTTTTGAACTGTGGTGGAGAAGACTCTTCAGAGTCCCTTTGACTTCAACGAGATCAAATCAGTCAATCCTAAAGGAAATCAGTGCTGAACACTCATCAGAAGGACTGATGCTGAAGCTGGAACTCCAATACTTTGGCCACCTGATGTGAAGAACTGACTCATTGGAAAAAAAACCCTGATGCTGGGAAAGAATGAAAGCAGGAGGAGAAAGGGATAATGGTTGGATAGTATCAGTGACTCAATGAACATGAGTTTGAGCAAGCTCTGGGAGTTGGTGATAGACAGGGAAGCCTGGCGTGCTACAATCCATGGGGTTGCAATGAGTTGGACATGACTGAATGAGTGAACTGAAAGAAGAGGTGATAATTTGAATTCAGAAACCTAAGAGGATATACTGTTTTCATTTTCCAAAATGTAACTGCTCTGTGTGATGGCCAAGGTTCTCTTTTCTGAAGGTAGCTGTTACCATCAATGCATTTTGCTGAGCAGAAACATGGTGGTCACTCCTTGTGCTCAGGGCACCAGAGGGGTGCCATGGACCTTCCTCCATGACCTTCACATGGCACCTGGATCTGCAGGTAAGCATATCTGTCACTGAACCATGTTCCTTTCCTCCCCTTATCTAGGGTTTCTTGGTCTCAGAACTAACGCTTCAGTATGGACAAACCCTAGGGTGACCACCTCCTCAACATTTCTCATTTCCTAATGTTCACAGCTTTGTGATATCCCCTCCTTTGACTGTATCACAATCTAGGATTTTGTTCTAACCCATAGACTACAGCCACTTCAGCCAGGTTCTAACTTATTAAGGATGGATTATGACTGTTATGGTGGATGTGACTGGTGATAGAAGCAAGGTTCGATGCTGTAAAGAGCAATATTGCATAGGAACCTGGAATGTCAGGTCCATGAATCAAGGCAAATTGGAAGTGGTCAAACAGGAGATGGCAAGAGTGAACGTCGACATTCTAGGAATCAGCGACCTAAAATGGACTGGAATGGGTGAATTTAACTCAGATGACTATTATATCTACTACTGCGGGCAGGAATCCCCTAGAAGAAATGGAGTAGCCATCATGGTCAGCAAAAGAGTCTGAAATGCAGTACTTGGATGCAATCTCAAAAACGACAGAATGATCTCTGTTTGTTTCCAAGGCAAACCATTCAATATCACAGTAATTAAAGTCTATGCCCCAACCAGTAATGCTGAAGAAGCTGAAGTTGAATGGTTCTATGAAGACCTATAAGACCTTTTAGAACTAGCACCCAAAAAAGATGTCCTCATCATTTTAGGGGACTGGAATGCAAAAGTAGGAAGTCAAGAAACACCTGGAGTAACAGACAAATTTGGCCTTGGAATGTGGAATGAAGCAGGGCAAAGACTAATAGAGTTTTGCCAAGAGAATGCACTGGTTATAGCAAACACCCTCTTCCAATAACACAAGAGAAGACTCTACACATGGACATCACCAGATGGTCAACACTGAAATAATATTGATTATATTTTTTGCAACCAAAGATGGAGAAGCTCTATATAGTCAGCAAAAACAAGACTGGGAGCTAACTGTTGCTCAGATCATGAACCCTTTATAGCAAAACTCAGACTTAAATTGAAGAAAGTAGGGAAAACCACTAGACCATTCAGGTATGACCTAAATAAAATCCCTTATGATTATACAGTGGAAGTGAGAAATAGATTCAAGGGACTAGATCTGGTAGATAGAGTGCCTGATGGACTCTGGACAGAGGTTTTTGACATTGTGCAGGAGATAGGGATCAAGACCATCCCCATGGAAAAGAAATGCAAAAAAGCAAAATGGCTGTCTGGGGAAGCCTTAAAAATTGCTGTGAAGAGAAGTGAAAAGCAAAGGAGAAAAGGAAAGATATAAGCATCTGAATGCAGAGTTCCAAAGAATAGCAAGGAGAGATAAGAAAGCCGTTCTCTGCAATCAATGTAAAGAAATAGAGGAAAGCAACAGAATAGGAAAGAGTAATGATCTCTTCAAGAAAATTAGAGATACCAAGGGAACATTTCATTCAAACATGGGCTCGATAAAGGACAGAAATGGTTGGGACCTAACAGAAGCAGAAGATATTAAGAAGAGGTGGCAAGAATACACAGAAGAACTGTACAAAAAAGATCTTCACGACCCAGATAATCACGATGGTGTGATCACTCACCTAGAGCCAGACGTCCTGGAATGTGAAGTCAAGTGGGCCTTAGAAAGCATCACTAGGAACAAAGCATGTGGAGGTGATGGAATTCCAGTTGAGCTGTTTCAAATCCTGAAAGATGCTGTGAAAGTGCTGCACTCAATATGGCAGCAAATTTGGAAGACTCAGCAGTGGCCACAGGACTGGAAAAGGTCAGTTTTCATTCCAATCCCAAAGAAAGGCAATGCCAAAGAATGCTCAAACTACCGCACAATTGCGCTCATCTCACATGCTAGTAAAGTAATGCTCAAAATTCTCCAAGCCAGGCTTCAGCAATATGTGAACCATGAACTACCAGATGCTCAAGCTGGTTTTAGAAAAGGCAGAGGAACCAGAGATCAAATTGCCAACATCCGCTGGATCATGGAAAAAGCAAGAGAGTTCCAGAAAAACATCTATTTCTGCTTTACTGACTGTGCCAAAGCCTTTGACTGTATGGATCACAACAAACTGTGGAAAATTCTGAAAGAGATGGGAATACCAGATCACCTGACCTGCCTCTTGAGAAACTTATATGCAGGTCAGGAAGCAACAGTTTAGAACTGGACATGGAACAACAGACTGGTTCCAAATGGGAAAAGGAGTATTTCAAAGCTGTATATTGTCACCCTGCTCATTTAACTTCTATGCAGAGTACATCATGAGAAACACTGGGCTGGAAGAAGCACAAGCTGGAATCAAGATTGCCGGGAGAAATATCTATAACCTCAGATATGCAGAAGACACCACCCTTATGGCAGAAAGTGAAGAGGAACTAAAAAGCCTCTTGATGAAAGTGAAAGAGGAGAATGAAAAAGTTGGCTTAAAGCTCAACATTCAGAAAACGAAGATCATGGCATCTGGTCCCATCACTTCATGGGAAATAGATGGGGAAACAATGGAATCAGTGTCAGACTTATTTTTCTGGGCTTCAAAATCACTGCAGATGGTGATTGCAGCCATGAAATTAAAAGACGCTTACTATTTGGAAGGAAATTATGACCAACCTAGATATTATATTGAAAAGCAGAGACATTACTTTGCCAACAAAGGTCCGTCTAGTCAAGGCTATGGTTTTTCCAGTAGTCATGTATGGATGTGAGAGTTGGACTGTGAAGAAAGCTGAGTGCCGAAGAATTGATGCTTTTGAATTGTGGTGTTGGAGAAGACTCTTGAGAATCCCTTGGACTGCAAGGAGATCCAACCAGTCCATTCTAAAGGAGATCAGTCCTGGGTGTTCATTGGAAGGACTAATGCTGAAGCTGAAATTCCAATACTTTGGCCACCTCATGTGAAGAGTTTACTCATTGGGAAAGACCCTGATGCTGGGAGGGATTGTGGGCAGGAGGAGAATAGGATGATAGAGGATGAGATGGCTGGATGGGATCACCCACCTGATGCATATGAGTTTGAGTGAACTCCGGGAGTTGTTGATGGACAGGGAGGCCTGGCGTGCTGTGATTCATGGGGTCGCAAAGTGTTGGACATGACTGAGCGACTGAATTGAACTGTACTGATTGTTAGACTGCTTTATATGAGACTTCATCTTAGTATACTTGAGAGAGATGCTTCTGGCTGGCTTCAGGGAGCGATTAACCATGGTGGGGAGCCCAGATGCTGGGGAACTTCAGTCTCCTCTAGGAACTATCATTGCCTCCAGCTGGTGGCCAGCAAAAAGCTGGAGCTCTAAGTCCTGCAAGTCAGGGTCCTCCATTTCCCAGGCCACGAACCACAACCAGTCTGTGAACTGTTAGGAACCACAACAGGAGGTGAGCAACAAGCATCTGAGTGAAGCTTCATCCATATGTACAGAGGCTTCCCATCAGCTCTCCCATCACCCCTAGATGGGACCATCTGGTTGCACGAAAACATGCTCAGGGTTCCTATTGATTCTGCATTATGATGAGGTGTATAATTATCAATAGTTCATTATATGTCATAGTAGAATAAAAATAGAAATAAAGTGCAGAGTAAATGTAATGCACTTGAATCATCTGCAAACCATCATTACCACCCCAGTCCATGGGAAAATTTTCTCCCATGGAACCAGTCCCGGGTACCTGAAAGGTATTGGATCACTGCTGCAGCTGGTAGGCAGTGCATTCTGCCAACTACCTGAATGAGCTTGGAAGCAGATTCATCTCCAGTCACCCTGCAGATGCAGATTTTTATCCTGGCTGATACCTTGTCAGCAGTCTTGGGGGACCCTGAGCATAGGACCCAGCCAAGCTGTGGCTGGACGCCTGACTCTGGAAACTGTGACCTCGTTAATGCGTGTTGGTCCAAGATGCTTAGCTTGTGATCATTTTTTTAGGTGATAATAGAAACAGACAGTGACCGAAGGCATGAAATTAAAAGACTCTTGCTCCTTGGAAGAAAAGCTATGACAAATGTAGACAGCCTATTAAAAAGCAGACATATCACTTTGCCAACAAAGGTCCATCTAGTCAAAGCTATGGTTTTTCCATTAGTCATATACAGATGTGACAGTTGGACCATAAAGAAAGCTGAGCTCCAAAGAATTGATGCTTTGGAACTGTGGAGTTGGAGAAGATTCTTGAGAGTCCCTTGGACAGCAAGGAGATCAAACCAGTCCATCCTAAAGGAAACCAACCATGACTCACTGGAAGGACTGATGCTGAAGTTGAAGCTCCAGTACTTTGGCCACCTAATGTGAAGAGCCAGATCATTGGAAAAGACATTGATGTTGTGAACAATTGAAGGCAGGAGGAAAAGGGGATGACAGGATGAGACGGTTGGAGTGGATCACCAACTCAGTGGACATGAATTTGAGCAAACTCCAGGAGATAGTGGAGGACAGGGAGGCCTGGCATGGTGCAGTCCCTGGGGTTGTAAAGAGTTGGACACACCCGAGTGACTGACTACAACAACAAATAGAAGCCAACGCCAGGATTCTTAAACATCAAGTTAAGTAATTGATGTTTTCACTGTCAGAGTTTGGGGAGTATCCTGGTCTTCCTACCGCTCTGCTTCTGCCATGTGATGAGGAAAGAGACTTTGTACTGGGAAATAACCTTGGAAACTCATTAATTGATGCCCCCAGATAAGAATGTCAGCAGCTGCTGCCAAGAGGCCTGGTATTTTTTCTAATACTTGCCGCTTGAGAGACAAGTGTTGAGTGTTGTGCTGCATTGACTAACTAAACAGGGTGAAACTGAACTGGATCATTAGGGCCCTGTTATCATTCATCATTAAGAATTTTTTTTTTAAAGACCATCTGCTTTCAGCAGTTTGGCACTTTATATATTGTTGATGGGAATTGGACAGATTAATCTGAGAAAAACATTCAGTTCAAAGGATATTTGTAATAGGTGGTGGATGTGAGCAGACTGGAATGAAAAATAAACATACGACAGAAGAATAAAGAAGAAAAGTAAGGCAAGAGGGATTTCCCAGAATACCTATTTCAGAGTGCCTGTGAAGTGGCCTGTGTTCTATCGCGCTTGTTTGTGATGATTTCTTCTGCTGCTCTGGGGTCTGTCTAGAGGCGTGTCCCCAGATGTGAACTGCTGCTTGTCATCGGACAATTGCAGGCCTATTTCCTTGCTGTCCCACCATGCTTCCTTTTCTTCTGTTACACATTGTGTATGTATACTTTGCATTTTCTTATGGTGAACTGGAGTATGAATGGAAGAGAAAACTACGAAATCTCAATTCAAAAAGCAGTAAAAATACAAAGTGTGGAAGAAAGTGTCAGTTGCTCAGCCGTGTCCGACTCTGTGATCCCATGGACTGTAGCCAGTCAGGCTTCTCTGTCCATGGGATTTCCCAGGCAAGAATACTGGAGTGGGTTGCTATTCCCTTCTCTAGGGGATCTTCCCACCCCAGGAATTGAACCCAGGTCTCCTGCGTTGCAGGAGGATTCTTGACCATCTGAGCTCCAAGGGAAGCCCTTAAAAATAGAAATGTCCTTCCCTAATATCTGGGAACAGAGTGTATAGTCTTTATGGGCAGGTCAAATTCTATGCAAAAATTATCATTTATTGTTTAGTATATATTATTCTAATTGCTGAAAGGTTAGAGAAATCAAAGAATGATATGGGGAATTTATAACAACAGTGAAAAATAAAATTAATTGCACTTTATTATACACACACAGGCTATTTTTTCCCCACGACCCGTTTGACCATGGATATGTCCCTGGACAGCTCTGGATCTCAGTCTCCTAGTCTGTAAAGTGAGGTGTTGGAGCCTCCTGCTGACATGGTGAATTGTGGTCCCTTGGCCCCGTGCTGTAGAGCCTGAATTGTTGTGCAAAGGCTGCACATTGTGTCAGATCTGTGCTAGCACCCAGTACGTTCATGGGGTACTTCCTTTCCTTTTCCTTTCTCCTACTGTTTGGTTTAATTTTCTGTCTATAGTTTGATAAGTGAAAAAAAAAATAGTGAAACTGTTAGTCACTCAGTCATGTCCGACTCTTTACAACTCCATGAACTGCAGCCGACCAGGCCCTTCTGTCCGTGGGATTTTCCAGGCAGGAATACTGCAGTGGGCTGCCATTTTCTCCTCCAGGGGATCTTCCTGATCCAGGGATCAAACCTGTGTCTGCTGCACTGGCAGGTGAATTCTTTACTTCTGAGCCAAATGGGAAGCACATGCCTTTCCTGCCCACCTGTGCCTGGCTTCTGGGCCTCAGTGTTTCTCATTCACCCTGAACCGCTTAATTGTTCCTCTGAACTCTCACTGCTTCCCTCCTTGTCTGTTTCCCCTCCTGGAGTATGAGCTCCATGAGGACACACACTTCTGTTCACTGCTGTGTATACCCAGACAGGAAGTGTTTGTGCAATGGGTGAATGCAACATGAATCTAAGACCCACTGCCCCAAGGGCCTTGTGTGTTACGCGCTTCCCTGGTGGCTCAGACAGTAAAGAATCCACCTGTGGTGTAAGAGACCCGGGTTCAGTCCCTGGGTCGGGAAGATCCCCTGGAGAGGGAATGGCTACCCACTCTAGTATTCTTTCCTGGAGAATTCTGTGGACAGGGGAGCCTGGTGAACATAGTCCATGGGGTTGCAAAACAGTCAGGCACAGCTGAGTGATTAGGGTCAGTAAATCAAGGCGAAGACATCAAGTCCAGGAACACGGTGTCTTGTGTGTACTGACCATACCTTTCCTTGTGCTCACCTTTCCATCCCTAGGGAGTCTGAACTGGCACACAGCTCACTGCCTGGGCACTGCCAGCCTGATGATTGACACAGAGCGGGTGGCTTCTGTGCATTGAGGGTGTGGAAGGAACACATCGTGTACTCACGGCTTCCAGTGTTGGCGGGACAATCTGGAAGGTTGTGTGTAGCTGGAGTGAAATCTCTGGACTCATGATTACCCTGCTCAAATATCCCTTTCTCATTAATAAAAGACTAGGCAAGCATCAAAGGAAAACCTCACAGGTCTCTAACTGTTACCAGCACTGCAAGAAGGCAAAGTGCTTTTTCTTTTTCTGGAATGGTTACAATAAGCAAACTCCTAGTCCACAGTGGGTTAAAGGTGCTGAAAATCCCTCAGTAGGGAGCTACAATTACTAACATTTACTGACAGCATTTGTGAAGGTGGAGAACAATTTTCTTAAAGCAAATTCAAGCAATCTTTGGCCACTATAGCAGTAAGCAGTGTCCTGTGACAGGACAGGACTTAACAAGAAATTTTCCCCTATTGAGCAGCTAAAGCAAGCACATTTTGAAGCTTACAAGGAAGGAAAGAAGGAAATGTGGGAGGCATATGTCTATTAAATGGCATTCATTTCCCCATTCTCAAATGGATGTGCCAGGCCATTACTTCACTACATAATGAGTGAAACATGGGTATGTAATTAGGCATCACCTCATGACTGCATGAGCTGTTAATCAAACAATAATTTTAAGGGTTGTCACGAAAGGAAGGTTCAGGACTTTTCTTGGATTATTATTATTATTATTTTTTAAGTAGTAAGCAACTAGGTAGTACAGCTCTGAGAAAAGAAACATCAAACCTTAAATATCAGAATCTTTCTTTTTAACGGAAATAATATGCTATCCTTCGAAGTTGTCATTGCTTTTCAGAAGTACCTTCAAGGTTTTCTTTGGGGCTTTACCTTGCTGAAAGTATTTTAGCCTACTGATAGGAGAGATCAATGTAGTTAGGAACTTTTAAGTTTTGGGTTAAATCTGAGTAAAAATTTGGACATGTAAGTTTTACCATCTTAGGTTTTTCTCTCCCCTGTCATAACCCACATGAGGATGGTGGGGTTCAGGGCAAGGTGGAAGTGAAAATGTTAGTCACTCAGTTGTGTCCAACTCTTTGTGACCCCATGGACTGTAGCCCACCAGGCTCCTCTGTCCATGGAATTCTCCAGACAAGAATACTGAAGTGAGTAGCCATTCCCTCCTCCAGGGGATCTCCCCAGCCCAGGCATCGAACCTGGGTCTCCTGCCTTGTAGGCAGATTCTTTACTGTATGAGCTACCAGGGAAGCCACCCCCAAATCGGCCGCTTTGGTATATGATTTTGAATTAAAGTTACTTAAGAAACAACAAGTACAAGAAGGACACTCTGACCCTCCTCTGACCTTCTGAAAATAAGGCATAAATCTCCCACATGAAAGGTGGAGAAGGACATTCTTATCATTAGAGATAGAAAACTCCAGACCAGGGAGGCTGTATAAAAAGCCTGTTACTGCTTCTCCAATCTCTTCGCCCAGACTCGCACTTCTTTGTCTTATAAATGATTCACAAATTTATTGTTTATCTAGAGGGTACAAAGGCTGCCTGCTTTGGCCACTTCTTTGAGTTTCATTTCTTTGGCCCCCATACACAAAAAATTAATATTTCTCTTGTTAACCTCTTTTATTATAAGGAGTGTCTTAGCCAAAAATCTGGAAGGGTAGAGGAAAAATTATTTCTTTCTTTTACAAATAGATTCAGTGCATTGAATTCAATTTGCAGGTTTAAGATTTTTAAGCAACCAGTTCATTCAGATTCAAATAAAGCAAATGAGATCTGGCTGGTTGAATCATCTTGCAATGTATTCTCCTGAAATTACAAAAATTACTGAGGCCTGGAGACATTTCCTTAGCTAGCCTAGACAATTGTTTAAAATTGTTTTGCATGATGCCAGCGTGGATGATTGTAATATAATTTCACTTATACCAAACAAGCACTACTGCCATGTAGTACTTAACACCTATTTTTGTTAGTTCTGTGGCTTGTTGCCTTTATACATGGAACAGGACTGCTCAGTTGAGGTCTGATGTCCCCCTGTGTTTGAAGGAGGCCCAGCTGGTCTGCTCGATGTGGCCACTGAGACGTCTGGGCTCTAAACATGCATCCACTCCTTGGGCTGTGTCTCCTGGAGCTCCAGAGCCATTCATACCAGAGGATGCCTGATTTTTTCCTGCACAACAGCTTTGTCCCCCCAGGACGGCCACTGATCAATAGTCATAGCTTCAAAGAGTATGCCATTTATTAGCAGGCAGACAGGTGAGGGGAAACTTGGAAACACTGAGTGGAGAAAAATAATGTTTGTTTCCATCAGTGATGAGATTGGTGGGCAGTTCAGAAAATGAGACAAGAGTGGCTGAACTCAAAAGCCCAGGAGGTGGGGAGCTCTGCCTGTCCACCTTCATGGCAACGGAAGAGCAGCCCCTCATTGTACAAGCAAGCTAGCAGCTGATGCATTCTGCCAGTCCTCCACCAAATGATGGGGAGACAGTTAAGAGGGCTTTTAATGAAGGCAGATCTGAGATGTAGAAGTTTGGAAGAAGGAGTAAATCTGACTTTCTAGCAGGGTCTGGCTCATAGCCTCTTCATTCAGACTATTAAAATTAAAGCTAAAAGAAAACTAAATGAAAATTAAAACCAGATCTGAATAACAGCTGAGAAGAAGGGGAAAGAAATGTGACATCCCTATCAGTGTGTTTTTACAAAAACTTTCTAGACGATTTGTCTGTGTGCTCATTTATGTTCTACTGTGCGGACTGGAGCCGGCCAGGCTCCTCTGTCCGTGCAAATTCCTGGGCAAGAATATACCGAGGTGGGTTGCCATTCCTTCTCCAGGGGATCTTTCCAACCCAGGGATCAAACCTGCGTCTCCTGCATTGGTAGGCGTATTCTTTACCACTGAGCCAACTGGAAAGCCACATATTTGTTGTTGTTGAACAGTTGCTAAGTTGTGTCTGACACTTTGTGACCCCACGGACTGCAGCACGCCAGAGCTCCTCTGTCCTCTACTATCTCCAGAGTTTGCTCAGATTCATGTTCATTGAGTCCACTGAGTCAGTGATGCTGTCTAACCATCTCATCCTCTGCTGCCTTCTTCTCCTTTTGCCTTCAATCTTTCCCAGAATTAGAGTCTTTTCCAATGAGTCAGCTTTTTGCATCAGGTGGCCAAAGGATTGGAGCTTCAGCTTCAGTCAGTCCTTCCAATGAATATTCAGGGTTGATTTTCTTTAGCATTGATTGGTTTGATCTCCTTGCTATCCAAGGGAATCATTCCCAAAAGTCTTCTCTAGCACCACAATTTGAAAGACACAATTCTTCAGTGCTCAACCTTCTTTATGGTCCAACTCGCACATCTGTATTAGCTTTGTAATATTAATTAATGTGATAATATTGGTGAGTTGACCCATGGCCCTTCCCCACCTCTGTGGTCCTCTGGTCCCTAATAAACCCCAGCATTTAACATAAATGTATAATGGCACACTTGTAGATGCCTATTTACTTGATCATAGCCCTCTCTTGATTCTGCCCTTATTTTTTGACTCACCCTGCCTTTTGGGCTTCCCTGGTGGCTCAGATGTTAAAGCGTCTGCCCACAGTGCGGGAGACCTGGGTTCGATCCCTGGGTCGGGACGATCCCCTGGAGAAGGAAATGACAACCCAGTCCAGTATTTTTGCCTGGAGAATCCCATGGATGGAGGAGCCTGGCGGGATATAGTCCACGGGGTCGCAAAGAGTCAGACACAACTGAGCGACTTCACTCACTTTGCCTTTTTAATGAACAGCAAGTTTTAAAAAGATTTTTATTTTTTATTTTTGTCATCTCTCATGAGAAATATTCACGGGGCAAACCCTGGCATGCACATATGTTGGCATAAACATTAACCCATAATAATGGCCATATATGAAATGTTGTACTTCCTTTTGAGAAAAGGATGACTTAGGCTCAGAGAGAGTCAGACAAGGACTGGCAGTGGGACCGGGAGCAGTTCAGGTGAGCATCTGGGGAACTGATTCTATTGGGTTCGGAGCCAGTACCTCTGAAACTCTGCTGGAAAAACTCTTGTGTCATTTTGAGTCTGTCATGGAATTAAGTATCCCCGAACCTCTACTTTCCTGTCTTTTTCATAGGCCAGGTGTTATCAGTTCAACAGGTGTGCACAAGGGAGGAGGAAAGGCCTCATGCCTCGGGCAGAGACGTCTGAGATGCGGCTGCACCATCTGTAGGATCTGTTTCCTCCCTCCTCCCTCCATTCTTTATCCTCCTAGCATCCTAAAAGAAAAAGGGAAACATAAAAACTGTTTTCACAGGGCTCAACATTTGAGGCAAGTACACTTTCTCCAGTTTTCCTGGGTGGAGATCAGCCTTCACATTGGTTTATTCATGAAGTTGTCACCGGAAAGAAAACAATACAGAAGGAAGAAGAAAAGCCATCCTCCAACTTTGGAAATTGAAGGAAAGTGTATGCTTAATGAGAAAGAAGAGAGTGTCGACCCATTTTTATGGTTTTAGAGGAGAAAGTACAGTGACGAGGCCCACTGACTTTTTGAAATGCTTGTTATGAATGAAGCGGAAAAAAAATGTCACAAGCATTTTCCAGGACAGAGCCCGAGATGCAGGGTAACTGACAACTGCAAATGAGTGGTGATCAGTAAAGAGTGCCTTATTGCTAAGAAGCCATCTCTTCTTAAATGTCTCAAGTGCCTGTACCACTCTTGAAGTGTAATCATCTTCTGAATTGGACCTTCTGCATCAGCCTTCCAGCCTCTCTTACAGACCTGTGCTCAGCACTGCTGATATGCTGTTCAGTTTCTGTCTCAATAAGCTCTGAATTAGAGACTGGCATAAAAGATTTAAGATGGGTAGATTTAAAGAGGTGGTCAAACAAATGTAGAATTTCCAGGAAACTAGAATTATGTGTGAATTTCTAGTTATCTAGGTGAGGAAATTCTTTGCAGCCTTTTAATCTTCACTTGATGTCTTATTGAGCTTCATTAAAAGAGAAGACCTGGGACTTCAGTATCTGAGGTCAACAGAAAAATCTCTTACATTTATATTAGGAAATAAGATAATGAAATTCTGTTTACAACAGCATCAAACCAATCAGACTTAGCAATACATTTCATGACAGATGTGTATGACACATACTGAAAACTATGGGACATTGCTCAGGACCAAAGAGGCCTTAAGTAAGTGGAGGTGCTTCATTGAAGAACTGGGAAACTTACCACTGCTTAAAAATACTAATTCAAAATGATATATGTAGCCCAATATTCATAGCAGCATCATTTACAGTAGCCAAGATATGGAAGTAACTAAGTGTCCACTGATAGATGAATGGGTAAAGAGTCTGTGGTACATATATACAATGGACTATTTCTCAGCCATAGAAAAAGAATGAAATCTTGTCATCTGGGGCAACATGGATGGACCTGGAGGGCATTATACTGAGTGAAATGAGCCAGACACAGAAGGACACATACTGAATGATTTAATTTATATATGGAATATAAAAGTACAGAAAACTAGTGAATATAACAAAAAGAAGCAGACTCACAGTGAGAACAAACTACTTGTTAACCAGGGGGGAGAAGGAAGCTTTATAGGAGTAGAGGTGTAAGTGGTACAAACTATTATGTATAAAATAAGCTGCATAGATATATCAACAACACAGGCAACATAGCCATTGTTTTATAAATGGAGCATAACCTTTAAAATAAAAAGAACAGTTATTCCCTGATTGAAATGTAGAATTGACACAATTGCAATCAAAACACTAATAAGCTTTAAAAAAATAGATGATGCATTGGATTCCTATTGCTGCTGTAACAAGTTACCCCAAACTTAAGGGCTTAAGATAACACAGTCTATCATCTCACAGTTCAAGAGGCCAGAATTCTGAGATGAATCTAACAAACTGCCACAAACTTAGTGGCTTAAGATAACACAACTTATCATCTCATAGATCTAGAGGCCAGAAGTCTGAGATGAATCTAACCGTACTGAAATCAAGCTCTTGGCTATGCTGGTTCGTCCTGGGGGTGCCAGGGTTTGGCCTGTTGGTGCTGTGCCTAGCTTCTGTTGGCCTCCATATTCCTTGGCTTGTGCCCACATCACTTCAAGCTCTGTCCTGTAGTTAAATTACCTCTTCCTTTTCTCTAGTGAAATGTCCCTCCATCTCCTTCTTAGAAATACTTGTTATTATATTTATGGCCCACTTAGATAATCCACCATGGTTTCTCCAGGTAATCCTTGACTTGATCACATCCATACAATCTCTTTTGCCATATATGATAACATTCCTAGGTTCCAGGGATTGACTTGGATGTCTTTAAGGGCCGTTCCCTGGCCTTCCAGGGAATATGTAAACTCTTTCTAAAATTAATAGAGAAACAGAAAGAATCTAAAGCAGAAAACACAGTATTGAAGAAGAACCAAGTTGGAAGACTTATGCTACCTAGTTTTAAGACATGCTATGAAATTACAGTAATCAGCTTGGTGGTTTTGATGTATGAACAGAGAAATAGGTCTATGGAACTACAGGGAAATAACAGTTTCTTGCATTTCTCAGTGTTCCTGTAAAAATCCCCAGCCTCTTGAGCCATATAAAGTTGGAGAGTGTTTGCTCTTACTTCTAACGTTTCATGACTATAGGAAGTAGATCTCTAGCTAATTTTTAAAAACTCCTCTTATCACCCCAAAGCCAAATGGTCACATCCCTGAACAGACATGTGGATGAGTCTCAAGGTTGTAGGGTAGAGAATTATAGTCCTAGGTATTTTTTGTTGTTTAGTTGATTCTTAGCAACCCCATGGACTGCAGCATGCCAGGCTTCTCTGTCCTTTGCTATCTCCCAGACTTTGCTCAACCTCATGTTCGTTGAGTCAGTGATGCTATGTAACCATCTCATCCTCTGTCTCCCCCTTCTCTTCCTGCCCTCAATCTTTCCCAGCATCAGGGTCTTTCCAGTGAGTCGGCTGTTCACATCAGGTGGCCAAAGGATTGGAGCTTCAGCTTCAGCATCAGTCCTTCCAGTGAATATTCAGGGTTGATTTCCTTTAGAATTGACTGGTTTGATCTCCTTGCAGTCCAAGGGACTCTCAAGTCTTCTCCAGCACCACAGTTCAAAATCATCAGTTCTTTGGTGCTCAGCCTTCTTTATGGTCCAACTCTCATATCTGTACATGACTACTGGAAAACCATAGATTTGACTATACAGACCTTTGTTGGCAAAGTGATGTCTCTGTGTTTTAATATGCTCTCTAAGTTTATCATAGCTTTCTTTCCCAGGTATTTACATTTGAAACAATCTAAATTTCTGTGTAAGTGGCGCTGAACTTTCTGAATGCACTTGAAAGTGACTGTTTTTGCCAAAAGCAGTTGAACCCATTTTTTCTATCTTCTTAGCCTATAAAATTTGGCGATCAATCTTTAGTGTGTTTAAGATTCACTCAGAAATTCTAAACTCATCCTGTAGTACGCAGCATGTGTACACCGTATACACACTTTGTACACAGTGGGTCTGGCAAGGGCCTTGGAATCTTTTTAACAAACATGCCAAATGTTTCTAATGCGGGTGGTCTAAGGGCCACTTTGTGATCACAGCCAAAAAAAATGTTGATTCCTCAATGAAAATGATGATTCAAAGTACTTGGTGAAAGAGACAAACAATGTACAAATCATCACAGAGGATAACAGTCTTCCGTGGAAGTCAACACTGCGAAAGAAATAAAACAGGGCACAGAGAAGCGTTCAAAGTGGACTAAAGTGTTCTTATTATCAGTCCTACTGATTAAAGTGCCCATGCAGAAGATTTAGTGACAACGTCACTAGTAGCATTTCCTAGTTTTATCCTTTTTGCTGAGTTTTGTCTTTTTACAGAGTGGCTGCCATTTTTAAGGCACCACGAGATGATTTTCTACTAGTGACAGAAGCTCTGCTGTTTTCTTTCTTTCTCTTTCTCACATTGTCATCTATGTTTTCTTGGTGCTGGTGCTAGTTTAGTGGCTAAGTCGTCTCCAACTCTTCGTGACCCCATGGACTGTAGCTCTCCAAGCTCCTCTATCCATGAGTTTCTGCAGGCAAGAATACTGGAGTGGGTAGCCATTTCCTTTTCCAGGGGATCTACCCACCTGGGGATTGAACCTGAGTCTTCTGCATCTCCTGTGTTGGCAGGCAGTTTCTTCACGACCGCGCCACCAGGGAAGCACCTATATTTTCTTACTTAATCCCTAAAAACAGTATTGTTATATTTTACTTTCATTTTTCAGATAAGAAGACTAAATAAATGCCAAAGCCATTTTGGCTGTTTGACTCTTATTGCCTGCACTGTAAAACCCCATCTTATTACATATAGCACTATTTAGAGGAATAGTTTATTTTTTATTTTTATGCTTTCTTCTTATTTTTAAGTTAATGTAGTTTTTAATTGAATTATAATTGATTCATGATGTGTTAGTTTCAGGTGTAGAGCAAAGTGAATCAGTTATACATATATCCACTCTGATTTAGATTCTCTTCCCTTGTAGCTTATTATGAAATATTGAGTCTAGTTCTCCATGCATTTCAGTAGACCTTTGCTGTTGATCTATTTTATACACAGTAAAATGTGTATATGTCCGTCCCAAACTCCTAATTTGTCTCCTTTCCCCTTTGGTAGCTGTAAGTTTTTTTCTATGTCTTGTAGGTCTATTTTTGTATAGTAGTTCATTTCTGTGATTAAAAATATTTTTAGCTTCCACATATAAGCGATAGCATACGATATTTGCATAGCATACGATATTTGTCTTCCTCTGTCTGGCTTACTTATAAATAGGAACGTGGATGGACTTGATATTAAGGAACTATCTAGTCAAGGCTATGGTTTTTCCAGTGGTCATGTATGGATGTGAGAGTTGGACTGTGAAGAAAGCTGAGCACCGAAGAATTGATGCTTTTGAACTGTGGTGTTGGAGAAGACTCTTGAGAGTCCCTTGGACTGCAAGGAGATCCAACCAGTCCATTTTAAAGGAGATCAGCCCTGGGTGTTCTTTGGAAGGAATGATGCTAAAGCTGAAACTCCAGTACTTTGGCCACCTCATGCAAAGAGCTGACTCATTGGAAAAGACTCTGATGCTGGGAGGGATTGGGGGCAGGAGGAAAAGGGGATGACAGAGGATGAGATGGCTTGATGGCATCACCGACTCGATGGACGTAAGTTTGAGTGAACTCCAGGAGTTGTTGATGGACAGGGAGGCCTGGCGTGCTGCAATTTATGGGGTCGCAAAGAGTCAGACACGACTGAGCGACTGAACTGAACTGAAGAATTAAACTTCTGTTACTTGAGGTGAATATAACCATCAGGCAGCGCCTATAGGCAAGCATGAAGTGTTTTTGGCAAGTGTTATGGTTTAGAGGTGCAGGAGCATGGCAGCTGCAATGGCACACGAGCAGGGTCAAGGGGAGCTGCCCCACACCCGAGGGTGGGGTGGCAGCCTAGGGGAGCTACCCTGCTTCCAAAGTAAGGAACAGCGGCTGTGCTTTGCTGGAGCAGCCGTGAAGAGAGACCCCCAGGTCCAAGGTAGGGGAAACCCAAGTAAGATGGTAGGCACTGAGAGAGGGGATCAGAGGGCAGACAGACTGAAACTACAGTCATAGACAACTAGCCAATCTGATTACACGGACCACGGCCTTGTCTAACTCAGTGAAACTAAGCCATGCCCTGTGGGGCCACCCAAGACAGCCAGGTCATGGTGGAGAGGTCTGACAGAATGTGGTCCACTGGAGAAGGGAATGGCAAGCCACTTCAGTATTCTTGCCTTGAGAACCTCATGAACAGTATGAAAAGGCAAAAAGATAGGATACTGAAAGAGCAACTCCCCAGGTCAGTAGGTGCTTAATATGCTACTGGAGATCAGTGGAGAAATAACTCCAGAAAGAATGAAGGGATGGTGCCAAAACAAAAACAACACCCAGTTGTGAATGGGACTGGTGATGGAAGCAGGGTTTGATGATATAAAGAGCAATGTTGCATAGGAACCTGGAATGTTAGATACATGAATCAAGGCAAACTGGAAATGGTCAAACAGGAGATGGCAAGAGTGAAAGTCGACATTCTAGGAATCAGTAAACTAAGATGGACTGGAATGGGTGAATTTAACTCAGATGACCATCATATCTACTACTGTGGGCAGGAATCCCTTAGAAGAAATAGAGTAGCCATAAGAGTCTGAAATGCAGTACTTGGGTGCAATCTCAAAAACGACAGAATGATCTCTGTTCATTTCCAAGGCAAACCATTCGATATCATGGTGATCCAAGCCTAGGCCCCAACTAGTAACACTGAAAAAGCCGAAGTTGAATGTTTCTATAAAGACCTACAAGAACTTTTAGAACTAACACCCCAAAAAGATGTCCTTTTCATTATAGGGGACTGGAATGCAAAAGTAGGAAGTCAAGAAACACCTGGAGTAATAGGCAAATTTGGCCTTGGAATGCGGAATAAAGCAGGGCAAAAGCTAATAGAGTTTTGCCAAGAGACCGCACTGGCCATAGCAAGTACCCTCTTCCAACAACACAAGAGAAGACTCTACACATGGACATCACCAGATGGTCAACACCAAAATCAGATTGATTATATTCGCAACCAAAGATAGGGAAGCTCTATACAGTCAGCAAAAACAAGACTGGGAGCTGACTGTGGCTCAGATCATGAACTCCTTATTGCCAAATTCAGACTTAAATTGAAGAAAGTGGAGAAAACTACTAGACCATTCAGGTATGGCCTAAATCAAATCCCTTATGACTATACAGTGGAAGCGAGAAATAGATTTAAGGGACTAGATCTGATAGACAGAGTGCCTGATGAACTATGGATGGAGGTTCATGACATTGTACTGGAGATAAGAATCAAGACCATCCCCAAGAAAAAGAAATGCAAAAAAGCAAAATGGCTATCTGAGGAGGCTTTACAAATAGCTGTGAAAAAAGAGAAGCAAAAAGCAAAGGAGAAAAGGAAAGATATACCCATTTGAATGCAGTGTTCCAAAGAATAGCAAGGAGAGATAAGAAAGCCTTCCCCAGAGATCAATGCAAAGAAATAGAGGAAAAGAACAGAATGGGAAAGACTAGAGATCTTTTCAAGAAAATCAGAGATACCAAGGGAACATTTCATGCAAAGATGGGCTCAATAAAGGACAGAAATGGTTGGGACCTAACAGAAGCAGAAGATATTAAGAAGAGGTGGCAAGAATACACAGAAGAACTATACAAAAAATATCTTCATGACCCAGATAATCACAATGGTATGATCACTCACCTAGAGCCAGACATCCTGGAATGTGAAGTCAAATGGGTCTTACAAAGCATCACTGTGAACAAAGCACGTGGAGGTGATGGAATTCCAGTTGAGCTATTTCAAATCCTGAAAGATGATGCTGTGAAAGTGCTGCCCTCAATATGCCAGCAAATTTGGAAAACTCAGCAGTGGCCACAGGACTGGAAAAGGTCAGTTTTCATTCCAATCCCACAGAAAGGCAATGCGAAAAAATGCTCAAACTACTGCATAATTGCATTCATCTCACACACTAGTAAAGTAATGAATAAAATTCTCCAAGCCAGGCTTCAGCAATACGTGAACGATGAACTTCCAGATGTTCAAGCTGGTTTTAGAAAAGGCAGGGGAACCAGAGATCAAATTGCCAACATCTGCTGGATCATGGAGAAAGCAAGAGAGTTCCAGAAAAACATCTATTTCTGCTTTTTTGACTGTATGGGCCACAATAAACTGGAAAATTCTGAAAGAGATGGAAATACCACACCACCTGACCTGCCTCTTGAGAAACCTATATGCAGGTCAGGAAGCAACAGTTTAGAACTGAACATGGAACAACAGGCTGGTTCCAAATAGGAAAAGGAGTATGTCAAGGCTGTATATTGTCACCTTGCTTATTTAACTTCCATGCAGAGTACATCATGAGAAACACTGGGCTGGAGGAAGCACAAGCTGGAATCAAGATTGCCAGGAGACATATCATTTGCATATCAGATAGGCAGATGACACCACCCTTATTGGCAGAAAGTGAAGAAGAACTATGGAGCCACTTGACGAAAGTGAAAGAGGAGAGTGAAAAAGTTGGCTTAAAGCTCAACATTCAGAAAACTAAGATCATGGTATCTGGTCCCATCACTTCATGTCAAATCAAAAGATGTCAAAGATGGGGAAACAGTGGCTGACTTTATTTTTGGGAGCTCCAAAATCACTGCAGATGGTGATTGCAGCCATGAAATTAAAAGATGCTTGCTCCTTGGAGGGAAAGTTATGACCAACCTAGTGTTCCTGCCTGGAGAATCCCAGGGATGGCGGAGGCTGGTGGGCCATCTCTGGGGTTGCACAGGGTCAGACATGACTGAAGCAACTTAGCAGCAGCAGCAGACGGCATATTAAAAAGCAGAGACATTGCTTTGCCAACAAAAGTCCATCTAGTCAAGGCTATAGTTTTTCCAGTGGTCATGTATGGATGTGAGTGTTGGACTATAAAGAAGGCTGAGCGCCGAAAAATTGATCCTTTTGAACTGTGGTGTTGGAGCAGACTCTTGAGTCCCCTGGACTACTAGGAGATCCAACCAGTCCATCCTAAAGGAGATCAGTCCTGGGTGTTCATTGGAGGGACTGATGCTGAAGCTGAAACTCCAATACTTTGGCCACCTGATGTGAAGAGCTGACTCACTGGCGAAGACCCTGATGCTGGGAGAGATTGAAGGAAGGAGGAGAAGGGGACAACAGAGGATGAGATGGTTGGATGGCATCACTGACTCGATGGGCATGGGTTTGTGTGGACTCTGGGGGTTGGTGATGGACAGGGAGGCCTGGCATGCTGCACTTCATGGGGTCACAGAGTCAGATATGACTGAGCAACTGAAGTGAACTGAACTGATGGTTTAGAGGTGTTCAGGAAAAGTTTAGGCAAGAAGATTGGTGATGTGGTAAGGACAATAACTTGAGCATGTGTTGTAATAAGAGATGTTTGCACTCCATGCGGTGGGGGTGGAAAGTGTCTGGGAATCCTTGAAAATGAGGCATGATGGAAAGTTTGGACAACTAGCTTGATGATGCTCTCTTGCAGAGGGTGGATTGCAAGGATCAGAAATTCCAGGTGAAGTGACCCACTTGAGAAAATTACATCATTTAGGAGCAGAACAATACAAGTATTTGTAGAGTATCCTGAAATTTGCAGAACCTTCCAGAAGATGTAATCCACTTGGTCTTCATGAAAGCTTTCTTATTCCCTTTTCACATCACTGACCTCCTCAATTAGGAAAACCACTGCTATTTGTTGTTTTCACTAGATAATCTTGGGCAAGGTTTTCACTTCGGTAAACAGAGTTCATGCCTGGTGACTATGTCATGGTTTTGAAGAAATTTCCTGTGTTTGGAAATTAATTGTGCACAGTTGCTTGATTCAATGAATCCTTCAGGCCATTTTAGTTTCTTTTGGAAATGCATATATATGAGTTTTCAAAAATGCTTCTTCCTATGACTATATGAGCTCTCCCCTTTGCTCTGATCATATAGCTAAGCTTTGAAGAATTTTATTTCAAATAGAAGAAAGTAGCAAAATACTCAGAGAAGGCAATGGCACCCCACTCCAGTACTCTTACCTGGAAAATCCCATGAACGGAGGAGCCTGGTAGGCTGCAGTCCAGGGGGTCATGAAGAGTCAGACACGACTGAGCGACTTCACTTTCACTTTTCACTTTCATGCATTGGAGAAAGAAATGGCAACCCACTCCAGTGTTCTTGCCTGGAGAATCCCAGGGACGGGGAGCCTGGTGGGCTGCCGTCTATGGGGTCACACAGAGTCAGACATGACTGAAGCGACTTAGCAGTAGCAGCAGCAGCAGCAGCAAAATACTGCTTCATCCCTTCCATTAATCACTTAAAATCTTTTCAAACTCCAATCAGAGTTAGTGTAATTAGACAATTGTCCATGGTAAGGTTAAAATTCTTAATCTGTTCAGTGTGATGATATAATATAGTGCCCCCAAACTGTTCTGTACACTAGTAATTACAACCTGATCATTAGTTCTACTTAGGTTACTTTGGAAATGACAGAAACTTTATTTGTGGAAACTATTTGGTACATCCTCATGGTGCCATAAGCTTCCCAGGTGGCCAGAGTGGTAAAGAATCTGCCTGTTAATGCAGGAGACCTAAGAGACACAGGTTTGATCCCTGGAGAGAAAGATCCCCTGGAGAAGGGAATGGCAACCCACCCCAGTATTCTTGCCTGGGAAATTCTATGGACACAGGAGTCTGGTATGCTACAGTGTGTGGGATTGCAGTCAGACAGGGCTAAGCAACTTATTAGCACACAGTGCCATAACCAACTGTCTATTCAAATATAAAAGTAAATTGCTATATTTTCACTTAGATAAGTGAAAATTTTACTGGTTTGGCCACTTCTACTATTCTATCAGTTGTTTGGTCTATACGTAGAGTTAACTTTTCTTCTGTTCATTTCAGTACCTCAGTCATGTCCGACTCTTTGTGACCCCATGGACTGCAGCATCCCAGGTCTCCTTGTCCATCATCAACTCCCAGAACTTGCTCAAACTCATGTCCATCAGTCGGTGATGCCATCTAACCATCTCATCCTCTGTTGTCCCCTTCTTCTCTCCTCCTCGGTTGTCCCCTTCTTCTCTCCTCTTCTTCTTCAATCTTTCCCAGCATCAGGGTTTTTTCCAGTGAATCAGTTCTTCACAGCAGGTGTCCAGAGTATTGGAGTTTCAGCTTCAGCATCAGTCCTTCCAATGAATATTCAGGACTGATTTCTCCTTGCAGTCCAAGGGACGCTCCAGAGTCTTCTCCAACACCACAGTTTAAAAGCATCAATTCTTTAGCGTTCAGCTTTCATTAGAGTCCTACTCTCACATCCATACATGACTACTGGAAAAATCATAGGTTTGGCTAGACAGACCTTTGTCAGCAAAGTAATGAATGTCTCTGCTTTTTAATATGCTGTCTAGGTTGGTCATAGCTTTTCTTCCATGGAGCACATTTCTTTTAATTTCATGGCTGCAGTCACCATCTGCAGTGATTTTGGAGCCCAAGCAAATAAAGTCTGTCACTGATTCCATTGTTTCTCCATTTATTTGCCATGAAGTGATGGACTCAAATGCCATGATCTTCGTTCTTTGAATGGTGAGTTTTAAGCCAGCTTTTTCAATTTCCTCTTTCACTTTTATCAAGATGCTCTTCAGTTCCTCTTCACATGGTGCCATAAGGGTTGGGTCATCTGCATATCTGAGGTTGTTGATATTTCTCCTGACAATCTTGATTCCAGCTTGTGCTTCATGCAGTCCAGCATTTCTCATGATGTACTCTGCATAGAAGTTAAATAAGCAGGGTGACAATATACAGCACTAAATTGCTCCGTTCCCAGTTTTGAACCAGTCTGTTGTTCCATGTCCAGTTCTAACTGTTGCTTCCTGAACTGCATACAGATTTCTCAGGAGGCAGGTCAGGTGGTCTGGTATTCCCATCTCTTGAAGATTTTTCCACAGTCTATTGTGATCTACAAAGTCAAAGGCTTTCGCATAATCAATTAAGCCAAAGTAGGTATTTTTCTGAAATTCTCTTGCTTTTTTGATGATCCAGTGGACCTTGGCAGTTTGATCTCTAGTTCCTGCCTTTTCTAAATCCAGCTTGAACATCTGGAAGTTCACAGTCACATACTGTTGAAGCCTGGCTTGGAGAATTTTGAGCATTACTTTGTAGTGTGTGAGATGAGTGCAGTTGTGCGATCGTTTGAACACTCTTTGGCATTGCCCTCTTTGGGATTGGAGTGAAAACTGACCTTTTCTAGACCTGTGGCTACTGCTGAGTTTTCCAGTGCAGCACTTTCACAGCAGTATCTTTTTCAATTTGAAATAGCTCAGCTGGAATTCATTCACCTCCACTAGTTTTGTTTGTAGTGCTGCTTCCAAAGGCCCACTTGACTTCACATTCCAGGATATCTGACTCTAGATGAATGATCACACCATCCTGGTTATCTGGGTCATGAAGATCTTTTTGTACAGTTCTTCTGTGTATTCTTGCCACCTGTTCTTAATATGTTCTGCTTCTGTTAGGACCATACCATTTCTGTCCTTTATTGTGCCCATCTTTGCATAAAATGTTTCCTTGTTATCTCTAATTTTGTTGAAGAGATCTCTAGTCTTTCCCATTCTGTTGTTTTCCTCTATGTCTTTGCATTGATCTCTTAGGAAGGTTTTCTTATCTCTCCTTGCTATTCTTTGGAACTCTGCATCCAAATGGGTATATCTTTCCTTTTATCCTTTTCTTTTGCCTTCTCTTCTTTTCTCAACTATTTGTAAGGCCTCCTCATACAACAATTTTGCCTTTGTGCATTTCATTTTTGGGTGGATGGTCTTGATCCCTGCCTCCTGTACAAAGTCATGAACCTCTGTCCATAGTTCTTCAGGCACTCTGTCTATCAGATCTAATCCCTTGAATCTATTTGTCGCTTCCAGTGTATAATCATAAGAGATTTGGTTTAGGTCATACCTGAATGATCTAGTGGTTTTCCCTGCTTTCTTCAACTTAGGTCTGAATTTGGCAATAAGGAGTTCATGATCTGAGCCACAGTCAGCTCCCAGTCTTGTTTTTGCTGACTGTATAGAGCTTCTCCATATAGAGCTTTTCGCTGCAAAGAATATAATCAGTCTTGATTTTGGTATTGACCATCTGGTCGTGTCAATGTGTAGAGTCTTCTCTTGTGTTGTTGGAAGAGGGTGCTTGCTATGACCAGTGTGTTCTCTTGACAAAATTCTTTTAGCCTTTGCCCTGCTTCATTTTATACTCCACAGCCAAATTTTCCTGTTCCTCCATGTATCTCTTGACTTCCTACTTTTGTAATCCAGTCCCCTATGATGAAAAGGACATCTTTTTTTGGTTTTAGTTCTAGAACATCTTGTAGGTCTTCATAGAACCGTCCAACTTCAACT
The DNA here is from genome assembly GCF_042477335.2 of Ovis canadensis. Classification (NCBI taxonomy): domain Eukaryota; kingdom Metazoa; phylum Chordata; class Mammalia; order Artiodactyla; family Bovidae; genus Ovis; species Ovis canadensis. Next base: position 108,407,859 of record NC_091246.1, read on the forward strand.
TGTTCAGCATTACTGGTTGGGGCATACACTTGGATTACTGTGATATTGAATGGTTTGCCTTGGAAACCAATAGAGATCATTCTGTTGTTTTTTAGATCGCATCCATGTACTGCATTTCGGACTCTCTTTTTTACTGTGAAAGCTACTCCATTTCTTCTAAGGGAGTCCTGCCCACAGTAGTAAATATAATGGTCATCTGAGTTAAATTCGCCCACTCCCGTCCATTTTAGTTTGCTGATTCCTAAAATGTTGAAGTTCACTCTTGCCATCTCCTGTTTGACTATTTCTAATTTACCTTGATTCATGGACCTAACATTCCAGGTTCCTATGCAATATTGTTCTGTACAGCATCAAACTTTTCTTCTATCACCAGCCACATCCACACCTGGGCATTGTTTCTGCTTTGGCTATCTCTTCATTCTTTCTGGAATTATTTCTCCACTCTTCTCCAGTAGCATCAGTTCAGTCGCTCAGTTGTGTCTGACTCTTTGCGACCCCATGAATCACAGCACGCCAGGCCTCCCTGTCCATCACCAACTCCTGGAGTTCACTCAGACTCACGTCCATTGAGTCAGTGATGCCATCCAGCCATCTCATCCTCGGTCATCCCCTTCTCCTCCTGCCCCCAATCCCTCCCAGCATCAGAGTCTTTTCCAATGAGTCAACTCTTTGCATGAGGTGGCCAAAGTACTGGAGTTTCAGCTTTAGCATCATTCCTTCCAAAGAAATCCCAGGGCTGATCTCCTTCAGAATGGACTGGGTGGATCTCCTTGCAGTCCAAGGGACTCTCAGGAGTCTTCTCCAACACCACAGTTCAAAAGCATCAATTCTTCGGTGCTCAGCCTTCTTCACAGTCCAACTCTCATCCATACATGACCACAGGAAAAACCATAGCCTTGACTAGACGGACCTTAGTTGGCAAAGTAATGTCTCTGCTTTTGAATATGCTATCTAGGTTGGTCATAACTTTTCTTCCAGTAGCATATTGGACACCTAATGACCTGGGAGTTCATACTTCAGTACCATATCTTTTTGCCTTTTCATACTGTTCATGGGGTTCTCAAGCCAAGAATACTGAAGTGATCTGCCATTTCCATCTCCAGTGGACCTTGGTTTGTCAGAACTTTCCACCATGACATGTCCATTTTGGGTGGCCCTACACAGCATGGCTCATAGTTTCACTGAGTTAGACAAGGCTGTGATCCATGTGATCAGTTTGATTGGTTTTCTGTAATTGTTGCTTTCATTCTGTATGCCCTCTGATAAGGATAAGAGACTTATGGAAGCTTCCTGATGGCAGAGACTGACTTTTCTTAGCAGAGTAAATAATTTTATAAGTACAGTATATCACATATAAGTAGTTCTTCAAACCTAAACTTTGAAGTATGGTTAGGTTTTTATTTATTACTACTGATAATTGAAGCAAAAACCTCAATAACAATAAAAGTAGTAACTATCATTCATTGAGCCATGAATATGTGGCAGAGATTATGTTTAATCAATCTTTTGTCTATAAAAGCCCATTTATTCCTTATTATAATCTTGAGTATATATTAAGCATGTAAGAAACCTTAGAGTCAGAGAAGCTAAATAATGAAGGAAGAAGTCACACAGTCTATGGGAGAAAAGTCAGGATTGGAATCCTAGGTTGTCCAGCCCCAAAGCTCAGTGTTCCTTCTTCTTATAACATTGCTCCCAAGTCACTTGGAAAATAGCAGCAATGCTGTTTTATTACCATAAATATAAGAAGAGGGGAGTGGGGGAGGGAAGGATTGGGAGTTTGGGTATTAGCAGATGCAAATTACTGTGTACAAAATTGCCCTAATGTATAGCATAGGGAACCAAATTCACTATCTTGAGATAAACCATAATGGAAAAGAACATGAAAAAGAATATAGGTATAACTGACTCACTTTTCTGTATAGCAGAAATTAACACAGCATGGTAAATCCAACCATAGTTAATCATTTTTTTAAAAGAAATACAAAGACAGATTGTGTTGAAAACCTTTTTTTTTTTTTTTTCCTAAAATGAAACAGCATCTTGTCATGGAGAAGCTAGATATAAAGACAGAAAGCAAAAGGGACCTTTGGCTCTGGGTCATCTTTAAGCCAATAACTCTCACATTGCTGTCTTTGCTCTGACATTTCTCCCAAGCCCCGAGACATCTGTCTTTCAAGTGTTTTCCAGATCCTGCAGCTTAAAATGTCATCAATAGACCTTATTATCTTTCCCCTCACATTTTCTTTATCACCTTCATGATGCCTTTCTGACAATGACTTTGAGATCTTCAGGCCACCGAGGCTTGAATACCAGTCATCCTTCTGAGCTCACTGCTCCCCTCGTACCTTACATTTCTCAGTTTCTAGGGTCTGTTGCCTCCTCTTTCAGAATTTACCTCAACTTTGATTTTGCCACAACCCCTTGAGTTCAAACTGCTTTTCTTCTTGCCTGAAGTATCTTCTTACTCTAGAGCAGCACATTGGTGGTTTCACAACAGTCTTTCTGAGTCACCACCTCAATTGTTTGTTTGCTACTCTTCCAGTCTACAACCCTCAGTGGCTCCCCATTGCCTATATTACAGGGCTGTCAGGTAAACTGCAGGATTCTAAGTGATAGGTGAACTTCCTAGCTGCATGGGACCTACTTACAGTTAAAAAATAGATTTCCCTGAAATTCAAATTTAACTGGGTGTCCTGTGTTTTCATTAGCTAATTCCAGCAACCCTATTATATCATTAAATATAAACTCCTTGGTTAGCTGCCTAGTTTTATCCATCACTTCTGTCCTTCTTGGAGTCTGTCCCCTAGTCAGGTGATAGCATTGACCCCATGCACGAGTCCCTTTACTGCTGCAGGCAGTAAGCCTGTGTGCTAAGCTGTTTCAGTTGTAATGGACTCTTTGTGACTCCGTGGACTGCGGCCCGCCAGCCTCCTCTGTCCATGGGATTCTCCAGGCAGAATACAGGAGTGGGTTGCCATTTCCTCCTCCAGGGGATCTTCCCAAGCCAGGGACTGAATCTGTGTCCCCTGCATTGGGCACGTGGATTCTTTACTGCTAGTTCCACCTGGGAAGCCCAGGGTGAGTGTGTCCCTCCCCTAATTTGTAAGTTGATACCCAACCCTGTGATATTTGGAAATGGGGCCTTTGGGAGGGGATGAGGTCATGAGGGTAGAGCCCTCGTGAGTAGGATTTGTGCCTTTATTAAAGAGACTCAAGATAGCTCCCTCACCCCTTCTTCCACGTGAGGACACAGTGACAAGACAGCTCTCTGTGAACTAGGAAGCAGGCTCTCACAAGACATGGAATCTGCTGTCATCTTGATCCGGACTGCCAACCCCCAGAACTGTGAGAGAGAAATGCCTACTGTTAAAGCTTTCCAGTCTATCCCAAGGTGGGGATTGAGCTGTATCCATTATTGATTCTACATGTAACATAGGTAACTAACGAGGATCTACTGTGTAGCTCAGGGAACTCTACTCAGTGCTCTGTGGTGACCTAGGTGGGGAGGGAATCTTAAGAAAGAGGGGATATGTGTATACATATGGGGCTTCCCAGACAGCACTAGTGGTAAAGAACCTGCCTGCCAATGAAGGAGACCTAGGTGATGCAGGTTCAATCCTTGGATCAGGAAGATCCCCAGGAGGCGTGCATGGCAACTTGATCCAGTATTTTTGCCTGGAGAATCCCATGGAGAGAGGAGTCTGATGGGCTACAGTCCACAGAGTCAGGCATGACTGAAGCTCCCCAGCACCCATGCATGCACATATGTACACGTGTAGCAGATTCACTCTCCTCTACAGTAGAAACAAATAACATGACATTGTAAAGCAACTATCACTTCATTTCAGTTCAGTCGCTCAGTCGTGTCCGACTCTTTGCGACCCCATGAATCGCAGCACGCCAGGCCTCCTTGTCCATCACCAACTCCCGGAGTTCACTCAGACTCATGTCCATCAAGTCAGTGATGCCATCCAGTCATCTCATCCTCGGTCATCCCCTTCTCCTCCTGCCCCCAATCCCTCCCAGCATCAGAGTCTTTTCCAATGAGTCAACTCTTCACATGAGGTGGCCAAAGTACCAGTTTAAAAAAAGTGACTCTCTAGGGTGCTTTTTGTCATAGCAGCCTGAACAGACTAAGACATCTACCTTGTGCTTTTGTAGAACTTGTGGCCCAGAAAAGATGCTGACCCTTGAAGGAGTCTGTGCTTCCTCCAAGAAGTCCATGACTCTTAATGAGTGTTTTTCTTACTCTGCTGATTCCATCCCAGTGTGCATGTGCGTAACTGTTTATCTCTTCCTCCCAGTTAGTTGTGAGTTCCCTTAGAACAGCCCACACCTCTCTCATTTTTACATGCTTCCAACTCTAATATTGTGCTTTATACATATTAAACACCATTGACTAAATGAGTAAATATTAGGAAAGATCTTTAACTCCAAAAATGAATTTATGCTTTTTAATAATTCCCTTTTACTTTTGTTTCTAAAATTTTATTGGAGTATAGTTGATTTGCAATGTTGTGTTTCAGGTACGCAGCAAAGTGATTCAGTTATTTGCTCTTTAGTTGCTAAGTCATGTCCAACTCTTTGTGATCCTGTGGACTATAATCTGCCAGGCTCCTCTGTCCACAGGATTTCCCAGGCAAGAATACTGGAGCAGGTTGCCATTTTCTTCTGCAAGGACTCTAAAGTTATATATGTTCTTTTTTTTCTTTTTCTCTTTTTTTTTCAGAATCTTTTCTCATACAGGTTATCACAGACAATCAAGTCGAGTTCCCTATGCTATATGGTGGTTCCTTTCTGATTATCTGTCTTATACACAGTGGTGTGTGTGTGTGTGTACGTGTGTGCATGCTAAGTGGTTTCAGTCATGTCTGATTCTCTGCAACTGAGAGAGTCAATTCCTAGGCAGGTTGATAAGAAGTCTGGGGGTCCCCAAGCAGAGAGGGGTCTGCACTTCTTGAGGAGGAGATAGGGGTCTAGAATTCTCAAGGAGGAGGAAAGGACAAACTTTTTTTCTGTCTGCGTTCCTTAAGATACTATAACAATAATGTATCCTGCTTGAGGACAGTTTCTGGGAAAAAACCTTGTGGCTAATCCTGTTATCTTAAAATGTAAATTATGGGAGTGTCTTTGCAACCTCCAGACGTTCTTTTGATTCATTGTAATAACTAGTTAAAAGTATATAACTCCATTGCTAACACTAGTGAGGGGGCACTCTTTCTGGCCCCTTCTGATGTCTATATTAGAAGCTTTCTCTATGCCTTTTATACTTTAATAAAACTTTATTACACAAAAGCTCTGAGCAGTCAAGCCTCATCTCTGGCCCTGGATTGAATTCTTCTCCGGAGGCCAAGAATCCTGGTGTCTTTCTTGGCCCACCAACAACCTTTCACAACCCTATGGATCTTAGCCCCACCAGGCTCCTCAGCTCATGGGATTTTTCAGGCAAGGATATTGGAGTGGATTGCCATTTCCTTCTCCAGGGGATCTTCATGACCCAGGGATTGAAGACCCTGAATCTCTTAAACTCTCCTGCATTGCCAGGTGGATTCTTTCCCACTTGTCCCAACTGGGAAGCCCAAGTGGCTTGTGTATATTAATCAACTTCTTTTAATTCTAAAAAGGAATTATCTTTTCTCATACAGTGAGCACCTATCTTCCAAAAAAGAGAAAAAGGATGGGGACATGTATTAAATGTGTAAATTCTACTGCTTTATTGATATTTTACATTTCATTAAAATAATTCATTTCTTGGGTATCCTCAAGAAATAAAAATAGAATTTATTTCCTCTATTTTTTATGGGAATGCTATGTGTCTCATTTTGCTAGAACTTTAAACTACTTGGGATAAGTTAGCAATCATTTTGAGACACCAGATTTTTTACTAATTAACAAATTTAATTAATTAACAAAGAGGATACATGGCCACAGAGTAGTTGATATGTAAGGTTAAGTGGCCAAATTATAAGGAGAGAACACAGCCCCACCCATCAATAGAAAATTGGATTAGTTTTACTGAGCAAGGCTCCGCCCATCAGAGCAAGACCCAGATTCCCTCACAGCTAGTTCCTCCCATCAGGAAGCTTCCACAAGCCTCTTATCCTTATCCATGGAAGTCAGACAGAATGGAAACCACAATTACAGAAAACGAAACAAACTGATCACTTGGATAACAGCCTTGTCTAACTCAATGAAACTATGAGCCACGCCATGTATGGCCACCCCAGACGGACAGGTCAGAGTGGAGTGTTCTGACAAAACAGGGTCCACTGGAGAAAGGAATGGCAAATCATTTCAGTATTCTTGCCTTGAGAACCTCATGAACAGTATGAAAAGGCAAAAAGTAATGACACTGAAGTATCAACTCCCCAGGTCGTTAGGTGCCCAATATGCTACTGGAGAAGAGTGGAGAAACAGCTCCAGAAAGAATGAAGAGGCTGAGCCAAAGCAGAAACAATGCCCAGTTGTGGGTGTGACTGGTGATGGAAGTAAAGTCCGATGTTGTAAAGAACAATATTGCATAGGAACCTGGAATGTTAAGTCCGTGAATCCAAGTGAAGTCACTCAGTTGTGTCCAGCTGGTCGTGACCCCATGGACTGCAGCCCACCAGGCTCCTCCACCCATGGGATTTTCCAGGCAAGAGTACTGGAGTGGATTGCCATTGCCTTCTCCCCCAAGGTAAGTTAGAAGTGGTCAAATAGGAGATGGCAAGAGTAAACATCAACATTTTAGGAATCAGTGAACTAAAATGGACTGGAATGGGCAAATTTAATTCAGATGAACATTATATCTACTACTGTGGGCAAGAATCCCTTAGAAGAAATGGAGTAGCCCTCATAGTCAACGAGAGAGTCCGAAATGCAGTACTTGGGTACAATCTCAAAAACAACAGAAAGATCTCTGTTGGTTTCCAAGGCAGGCTATTCAATATCACAGTAATCCAAGTCTATGCCCCAACCAGTAATGCTGAAGAAGCTGAAGTTGAACAGTTCTATGAAGACTTACAAGACCACCTAGAAATAACACTAAAAACAGATGTCCTTTTCATCATAGGGGACTGGAATGCAAAAGTCAAGAGATATCTGGAGTAACAGGCAAGTTTGGCCTTGGAGTACAAAATGAAGCAGGGCAAAGGCTAACAGAGTTTTGAAAAGAGAATGCACTGGTCATAACAAACACACTCTTCCAACAACACAAAAGATGACTCCTACACATAGACATCATCAGATAGTCAATAATGAAATCAGATTGATTATATTCTTTGCAGCTGAAGATGGAAAAGCTCTACAGAGTCAGCAGAAACAAGACCAGGGGCTGACTGTGGCTCAGATCATGAACTCCTTATTGTCAAATTCAGACTTAAATTGAAGAAAGTAGGAGAAACCACTAGGCCATTCAGGGGAGTCCCTTAAGATTATACAATGGAAGTTACAAATAGATTCAAAGGATTAGATCTGATAGATAAGAAGAGTGCCTGAAGAACTATGAATGGAGGCTTGTAACACCAGGAGGCAGTGATCAAGATCATCCCCAAGAAGAAGAAAGGCAGAAAGGCAAAATGGTTGTCTGAGAAGGTCTTACAAATAGCTGAGAAGAAGAGAAGTGAAAGGCAAAGGAGAAAAGGAAAGATATATCCATCTGAATGCAGAGTTCTAGAGAATAGAAAGGAGAGGAAAGAAAATCTTCCTAAGTGATTATTGCAAAGAAATAGAAGAAAACAACATAATGGGAAAGACTAGAGATCACTTCAAGAAAATCAAAGATACCAAAGGAATATTTCATACAAAGATGAGCTCAATAAAGGACAGAAATGGTATGGACCTAACAGAAGCACAAGATACTAAGATGAGGTGGAAAGAATACACAGAAGAACTGTACAAAAAAATCATCGTGACCCGGATAACCACAATGGTATGATCACTCACCTAGAGCCAGACATCCTGGAATGTGAAGTCAAGTGGGCCTTAGAAAGCATCACTGTGAACAAAGCTAGTGGAGGTGATGGAATTCCAGGTGAGCTATTTCAAATCCTAAAAGGTTATCCTGTGAAAGTGCTACACTCAACATGCCAGCAAATTTGGAAAACTCAGCAGTGGCCACAGGACTGGAAAAGTTGTTTTCATTCCAGTCCCAAAGAAAGGCAATGCCAAAGAATGTTCAAACTACTTCACAATTACACTCATCTCACACGTTAGCAAAGTAATGCTCAAAATTCTCCAAACTAGGCTTCAACAGTACGTGAACTGAGAACTTCCAGATGTTCAAGCTGGATTTCAAAACAGCAGAGGAACCAGAGATCAAACTGCCAAGATCCATTGGATCATCAAAAAAGCAAGAGAATTTCAGAAAAACATCTACTTCTGCTTCATTGACTACACTAAAGTCTTTCACTGTGTGGATCACAACAAGCTCTGGAAAATTCTTAAAGAGATGGGATTACCAAACTGTCTTACCTGCTTCCTGAGAAATCTGTATGCAGGTCAAGAAGCAACAGTTAGAACTGGACATGGAACAATGGACTGGTTCCAAATTGGGAAAGGAGTATGTCAAGGCTGTATATCGTCACCCTTTTATTTAACTTATATGCAGTGTTCATCATGTGAAATGCTGGGTTGTCTGAATCATAAGCTGGAATCAAGATTGCCGGGAGAAATATCAATAACCCCAGATATGCAGATGACAGCACCATTATGACAGAAAGTGAAGAGGAACTAAAGAGGGTCTTGATCAAAGTGAACGAGGGGAGTGAAAAAGCTGGCTTGAAACTCAACATTCAGAAAACTCAGATCATGGCATCTGGTCCCATCACTTCATGGCAAATAGTGGGGAAACAATGGAAACAGTGACAGACTATTTTCTTGGGCTCCAAAAGCACTGCAGATGGTGAGTGCAGCCGTGAAGTTAAAAGTTGCTTGCTTCTTGGAAGAAAAGCGATGACCAACCTATGTGTGTGTATGTGTTAGTCACTTAGTTGTGTCTGACTCTTTGTGACTCCATGGACTGTAGCCCACCAGGTTCCTCTGTCCAAGGGATTCTCCAGGCAAGAATACTGAAGTGAATTGCCATTTCCTTCTCCAGGGGATCTTCCTAACCCAGGGATTGAACCTGGATCTCCTGTACTGCAGGCAGATTCTTTGCCATCTGAGCTATAGGGAAGTCCCAGCTAACAGAAAAGCTTGACCTATGCAGCATATTAAAAAGCAGAGACATTACTTACTGGCAAAGGTCCATGTAGTCAAAGCAATGGTTTTTCCAGTAGTCATGCATAGTTGCGAGATTTGGACTATAAAGAAGGCTGAGTTCCCAAGAATTGATTCTTTTGAAATGTGGTGCTGGAGAAGACTCTTGTGAGACCCTTGGATAGTAAGGAGATCAAACAAGTTGATCCTAAAGGAAATCAGTCCTGAATATTCATTGGAAGGACTGATGCTGAAGCCTCATTCCTTTGGCCAGCTAATGCAAAGAACTGACTCATGGAAAAGATCCTCGTTCTGGGAAAGATTGAAGGCAGGAGAAGAGGAGACCGCAGAAGATGAGATGGTTGGATGGCATCACCAACTCAATGGACATGAATTTGAGCAAGCTCTGAGAGTTGATGGTCAGGGAAGCCTGGCTTGCTGCAGTTCATAGGCTTGCAAAGAATCATACACAACTGAGTGACTGAACTGAACTGAACTGAAGGTTAAGTGGGAGCAGAGGCAGTGGATGGAGGTGCAGGGCCTGGAAGTTTGAGAATCCACTTGCAAAAAGAACTAAGATCTGAATGTTGTGGAGATAGGTTTTCATTTTTTGCAAAGCTTACCTTTTTTCACCCCTTCCTTTTGCACCTGGGTCTATCAAACAGAGGTGTATTATGAAAGCATCTGGCTCATTGATAGATTTTTATCCTTTTCCCATCAATTTATATTGAGTATTCTGTTAAGTGTGAGACCCATTACATTCCTGTTCCAAGAGATAAATGGCATCATTTTGGTTGTTTATCATCTTATACAAATAAAATAATTTGAAAGAGAACCTAGTTTCGCTCTTAGTGGGCATGTTTTATGTGGCTTCAAGATTCTTTTGTTCTGATTTATTAACTATGTTTCAAGAACATAAATGCCATCTGTGCGGTGTTGCAAAAGTGAAGCCTGAGAACACAGTTCTAGATTCTTTCAGTCTCATCAGTATGTAAATTATTAAGCAGAATATAAATGCCCCCCAGGCAAAATAGTCAGAATGACATTCCCACCACTGCATATGGATGAAGCTATGGCCGATAAATTTCTTCTTCAAATATGCTCTCACTGCATTATTTATGGACTTGGGAAATGCAGATTATCCTGCCGTTATTCTTGGCATTATTCTCTTCCTAGTGGGGTCTGTGAGCTGTAACCTGATCCTTGGATGGAAAGCATTTATCCTTTTCTTGACAGCTAAATTGTTACTCTAGACCAGCAACAGTTGCATTTAAAGAATTTTTTTTTTTTTTTGGAGCCTTTAGCAACTGTAGAAGTTGGAAGGGCAAATGAAGGTTTTTCTGCTTTGTCTGTCTTTGTTTATCTAGAAAGCTTCCCAGGTGGAGCAGTGGTAAAGAATCCACCTGCCAGTGCAGGAAATACAAGAATTGTGGGTTTGATCCTTGGGTCTGGAAGATTCCCTGAAGAAGGAAATAGTAACCCACTCCAGTACTCTTGCCTGGAAAATCCCAAGGACAGAGGAGCCTGGTGAGCTGCAGTCTATGGGGTCACTGAGAGTGGGACATGACTGAGCGTCTTCACTTTGACTTTTCACTTTCATGCATTGGAGAAGGAAATGGCAACCCACTCCAGTGTTCTTGCCTGGAGAATCCCAGGGATGGGGTAGCCCGGTGGGCTATCATCTAAGGGGTTGCACAGAGTCGGACACCACTGAAGCAACTCAGCATGCTCACATGCGTACATCTAGAAAAGTATTTAATATGCTTCTATAAGGTCCTTTTAAATTAGAATCTCATCTTGGAATTTTGAAGGCATTGTGCATTATCTGAACAATTAATATTCTCAATCCTATTTTGTTCAAGTTCTTCCCTCAAATTGCCTTTTCTTTTTTCATTTTGTTGGAGCTATTGAAAGCATCCACAGAGACAGAAAAACTTGTTAAGCAAATTTAATGTAAAATACAAACTTTTTCAGGGAGCCACAAAAGGGAAAAAGGGCTTTCCTTTTTTCTTTTTTTAAACAACACAGACATGGAATGCATAAAATACCTTAAATAGCTCAAATATGGTTTTCAGGACTGGGGGGATTTTCTATAAAATATCCAAAAATTTCGCCAGGAATGAGTACTTTCTTTTGCCTAAAACCTGAAAATTTTCTTACAGCCACTACATATGGCAGTGAAAAAAAAAAAATCTGCTCAAGCTGAAAAAATGTTGAATAAATTGAGAAAGGCACAGAGATTGGCAGGGGAGAGGCCGCAGAGGCCGGAAGAGGAACTGTTTTCCTTTTCTGCTGTTTCAAGCCCTCTGTCGTTCCGTCTGCCTCCAGATTTTAACAACGCCTTCCAGCCCTTCATTCTCTCAGTCTGTATCTGCTGTCTTGTCACAGTTGATCACTGCTCGCCAATACTTTCCTGAGTGCTTTTCTTTTCTTTTTCCTCTGAGGTTACCATTGAAATAAGACTGTACAATTATCCTCTGAAGTATAATGCCTTTTTTCTTTTATACGAAGTTATTTTTGTTTTTAATTGGAGGATAGCTGCTTTACAATGTTGTATTAGTTTCTGTTGTGCAACAAAGTGAATTGGCTATATGCATACAGATGTCCACAGTTATTTTTTTACACTTTGTTTTTGTTTGGGGGAGCAAGCATGCATTTGTTGGGAAAGTCTGAGTCTAGTCTGAGGATCATCCTCATTGTCTTTGCTTGAGCTATCTTGGGTAAGCCTGTAGCGATGTCCAGAGGCACCCACCTTTTCAGTGGAGGTGTGTGGGGGAAGGACAGAACAGGCAAGATGGAAACATCTATTGATCAGCAGATAAGTGTGAATGCAAAGCTGTTAACACCCGACTCACCCAAAGGCTATATTAGAAATATGTAAAGTTTTATCATCCATTTGTTTTTCTGGTGCTAGTTTGCTGGTGTAACTTTGCTGACAAAAGTCTGTAGAGTCAAAGTTATGGTTTTTCCAGTTGTCATGTATGGATATGAGAGTTGGACCATAAAGAAGGCTGAGCGCCGAAGAATTGATGTTTTCGAACTGTGGTGCTGGAGAAGACTCTTAAGCATCCACTGGACTGCAAGGAGATCAAACCAGTCAATCCTAAAAGAAATCAACCCTGAATATTCATTGGAAGCACTGATACTGAAGCTGAAGCTTCAATACTTTGGTCACCTGATGTGAAGAGCTGACTCATTGGAAAAGACCCTGCTACTGAGAAAGACTGAGGTCAGGAGGAGAAGGGGACAACAGAAGATGAGATGGTTGAATGGCATCACCGACTGAATGGACACGAGTTTGAGCAAACTCTGGGAGATAGTGGAGGACAGAAGAGCCTGGTGTGCTTCAGTCCATGGGATCACAAAAAGTTGGAGCGTCTTAGTGACTAAACAGCAACAACAAACTGCATCCATATCCCTGATTAACATCACCAGATATATTAAAAAATGTATACAGCCACTATGGAGAACAGTATGGAGGTTCCTTTAAAAACTAAAAATACATTTACCATATGACCCAGCAATCACACTAACTGGCTGGGAGAAAACCATAATTCAAAAAGACAGCAGTACCCAGTGTTCATTGCAGTGCTATTTACAGTAACCAGGACATGCAAGCAACCTAGGTGTCCACTGACAGGTGAATGGATATACAAGTTGTAGTACATATACACAGTGGAATATTACTCAGCCATATAAAGGATAAAATTGGGTCATTTGCAGACATGTGTATGGACCTAGAGTGTATCATAGAGAGTGAAGTAAGTCAGAGAAAAACAAATACCATATATTAATGCATATACATGGAATTTAGAGAAATGGTACAGATGAACCTAGTTCCAGGGAGGAATAGAGATGAAGACATGGAGAATGGGCGTGTGGACATAGAGTCTGTGGAAGGAGAGGGTGGGATGAATAGGGAGGGTAGCATTGACATATATGTACATACACACACACAGACATGTGTAAAATAGACAGCTAATGGGAAGCTGCTGCATAGCACAGGGAACTCGGCTTGGCGCTCTCTAATGATCTAGAGGGGTGGGATGGGAGGAGGAAGGAGGGATGCTTAAGAGAGAGAGGTTGGCTGATTCACTATGCTGTATAGCAGAAAATAACATAACATTGTAAAGCAGTTATACTCCAATAAAATGAAAAAAGTTATTTTAAATAAAAAATGTCTACATAGAGGGAATTTTCATAATCTGAATCAACCCAAAAGAGCTAATAATGGGGCATGTAGGAGAGAGACAAGCATGAAGCAGATAAGAAAGGTGAGGAAGTGGGCTGAGAATGTTCCAGTGGAAATCTTGTTTCAAACCACCATTAAAAAAAAGTTTAACATAGTGATTTTTCTTTGGCATGGTTATTATTATTATGTCTTTGTTCTCCCTTCACTGGCAATTACTGAACAGCTTTTTGGGTAAAAGCTAAATGAAATGGCAAGAAGCCAGTTTCATTAGTGGAGGAACACGTAGCCAGAGCAGGCCCCTGAGAGCTGACGACTCGAATCTGTGAGTGCCCTGGACTGGCCTTTTCTCTCATGCGTTTCTGCACCCGAATGAGTAGAAGCACCATTGACTCAAATCAGCTTTTCTGGGCTATTAAAAAGCAAACCTACAGAATAAGAATGCTTCGTTTTGCTCTTCAGTATGGGAATTAGATTTTTTGTGTATGTGCTAGTCCACTGAGGCAAACTTCCCTCAATCATTCCTGAGCCTGTTTTAATTCCTATTATTCTATAAGAACATTGTGAACCAGAGCAAGTTCTTGTTTTTGATTGTGACTTAGTTCACACACCATCAAATCCACCTTTTAAAAGCATACTGCTATGGGTGTTAATACAGTCACAAGGTTGTACAGTCATCACATGTAATTCCAAAACATTTTCATCATCCACATGGGAAGTGACTGCTAATGCCTCACACTCATTAACAGTCACTTCCCATTATGGGAAAATGTCAGTTTTCATTCCAAACCCAAATAAAGGCAATGCCAAAGAATGTTCAAACTAGTGAACAATTGCACTCATCTCACATGCTAGCAAATTAATGCTCAAAATTCTCCAAGCTAGTCTTCAAAAGTACGTGAACCGAGAACTTACAGATGTTAAAGTTGGATTTAGAAAAGGCAGAGGAACCAGAGATCAAATTGCCAACATCTGTTGGCTCATTGAAAAAGCAAGACAATTCCAGAAAAATTATCTACTTCTGTTTCATTGACTATGTTAAAACCTTTGACTGCTTTGACTGTGTGGATCACAACAAAATGTAGAAAATTCTTCAAGTGATGGGAATACCAGACCACCTTACCTGCCTCCTGAGAAACATGTATGCAGGTCAAGAAGCAACAGTTAGAATCAGACGTGGAACAACAGACTGGTTCCAAATTCGGAAACGTCAAGGCTGTATATTGTCACCCTGCTTATTTAACTTCTATGCAGAGCACATTATGTGAAATGCCAGGCTGGATGAAGCACAAGCTGGAATCAAGATTGCAGGGAGAAATATCAATAACCTCAGATATGCAGATGACACCACCCTTATGGCAGAAAGCAAACAGAAACTAAAGAACCTCCTGATGAAGGTGAAAGAGGAGAGTGAAAAAGTTGGCTTAATATGCAGTATTCAGTATGTTTGTTATATTGCTATATTCAAAATGTTTTCAAATTACTAGTATAATTTCTCCTTTGACCTATGTTATTCAGAAATGTTTTACAATTTCCAAAAATATGGCTTCTTCCTATACTTCTTAGGTATAGATTTTTAATTCCATTGTGATCAGAGAATGTGTTTATATGATCTTACTCCCTTGAAACTGTTGAATTTTGTGGTCATTAGACACAGTGTTATATACATGTCCATTTGATTTAAACTATCAATTATGTTGGTCTATCAATTACTGGGAAAATATATTAAAATCCTCAACTATGTTTAAAAAAAAGAGTTGGCTTAAAGCTCAACATTTAAAAAACAAAGATCAAGGCATCCGGTCCATCACTTCATGGCAAATAGATGGGGAAACAATGGAAACAGTGACAGAGTTTATTTTCTTGGGCTCCAAAATCACTGCAGATGGTGGCTGTAATCATGAAATTAAAAGATGCTTGCTTCTTGGAAGAATAGCTATGACCAACCTAGAAAGCATGGATCACAATAAACTGTGGAAAATTCTGAAAGAGATGGGAATACCAGACCACCTGACCTGCCTCTTGAGAAACTTGTATGCAGGTCAGGAAGCAACACTTAGAACTGGACATGGAACAACAGACTGGTTCCAAATAGGAAAAGGAGTATGTCAATGCTGTAAATTGTCACCCTGCTTATTTAACTCATATACAGAGTTCTTCATGAGAAACTCTGGGCTGGATGAAGCACAAGCTGGAATAAAGGTTATTGGGAGAAATATCAATAACCTCAGATATGCAGATGACACCACCCTTATGGCAGAAAGTGAAGAACTAAAGAGCCTCTTGATGAAAGTGAAAGAGGAGAGTGAAAGAGTGATGGGCATCCGGTCCCATCACTTCATGGGAAATAGATGGGTAAACAGTGGAAACAGTGGCTGACTTGATTTTTGGGGGGCTCCAAAATCACTGCAGATGGTGACTGCACCCATGAAATTAAAAGACCCTTACTCACTGGAAGGAAAGTTATGACCAACCTTGATAGCATATTAAAAAAGAGAGACATTACTTTGCCAACAAAAGTCCGTCTAGTCAAGGCTATGGTTTTTCCAGTGGTCATATATGGATGTAAGTTTGGACTATAAAGAAAGCTGAGCACCAAAGAATTGATGCTTTGAACTGTGGTGGTGAAGATTCTTGAGAGTCCCTTGGACTGCAAAGAGATCCAACCAGTCCATCCTAAAGGAGATCAGTCCTGGGTATTCATTGGAAGGACTGATGTTGAAGCTGAAACTCCATACTTTGGCCACCTGATGTGGAGAGCGGACTCATTTGAAAAGACCCTGATGTTGGGAAAGATTGAAGGCAGGAAGAGAAGGAGACATCAGAGAATGAGATGGTTGGATGGCATCACTGACTCAATGGACATGAGTTTGGGTAAACTCCAGGAGTTGGTGATGGACAGAGACATCAGACATGCTGCCGTTCATGGGATTGTAAAGTCAGACACAATTGAGCAACTGAACTGTGTTCAGTTCAGTTCAGTCACTCAGTCATGTCTGCCTCTTTGCAACCCCATGAATCACAGCACGCCAGGCCTCCCTGTCCATCACCAACTCCCGGAGTTCACTCAGACTCATGTCCATCGAGTCAGTGATGCCATCCAACCATCTCATCCTCTGTCATCCCCTTCTCCTCCTGCCCCCAATCCCTCCTAGCATTAGAGTCTTTTCCAATGGGTCAACTCTTCGCATGAGGTAGCCACAGTACTGGAGTTTCAGCTTTAGCATCATTCCTTCCAAAGAAATCCCAGGGCTGATCTCCTTCAGAATGGACTGGTTGGATCTCCTTGCATTCCAAGGGAATCTCCAGAGTCTTCTCCAACTATGTTAGACAGCATATTTAAAGGCAGAGACATTACTTTGCTGACAAATATCTGTCTAGTCAAAGCTATGGTTTTTCCAGTAGTCATGTATGGATATGAGAATTGGACCATAAAGAAGGCTGAGCACTGAATAACTGATACCTTTGAACTGTGGTGTTAGAGAAGACTCTTGAGAGTCCCTTGGGCTGTAAGGAGATCAAGCCAGGCAATCCTAAATGAAATCAGTCTTGAATATACATTGGAAGGACTGGTGCTGAAGCTGAAGCTCTAATACTTTGGTCACTGGTTGGAAAGAGCTGATTGATTGGAAAAGACCCTGATGTTGGGGAAGATTGAAGACAAAAGGAGAAGGGGCCAACAGAGGATAAGGTGGTTGGATGGCATCACTGACTCAGTGGACATGAGTTTGAGCAAGCTCTGGGAAATGGTAGAAGACTGGGAAGCCTGGAGTGCTGAAGTCCATGGGGTCGCAAAGAGTTGGACAGGACTGAGAGACTGAACAACAACCCATCACTCCCCACCCCCATCCCACCCCACTCCAGGTAACAACTAAACTACTTCCTGTCTCTGTGAATTTGCATATCCTGTTCATTTCATGTAAGTGAAATTGTACACAACATGGCCTTTCGTGTCTGGCTTCTTTCGCCTGGAGTAAGTTTTCTAGATCCTTTCTTGTTGCAGCATTGAAGGAAGTATTAGTACTTCATTCCTTTTCATTGCTGCATAAGATGACATTGTGTTGTCAGCTGCTCAGCCGTGTCTGACTCTTTGCAGTTCCATGGACTGTAGCCCACCAGGGCCCTCTGTCCATGGGACTTCCCAGGCAAGAATACTGCAGTGGGTTGACATTTCCTTCTCCAGGCTGGGATATAGGTTTTAAAGAAATTATATAAATTATTCAGGTTTCCCAGGTGGTAGGAAAGAATCCTGCAGGAGATGTGTGTTTGATATGTGGGTCAGGAAGATCGCCTGGAGAAAGAAATGGCAACCTACTCCAGTATTCTTGCCTGGAGAATTCCTTGGACAGAGGAGCCTGGCAGGCTACAGTCCATAGAGTTTCAAAGAGTTGGACACTACTGAAGTGACTTAGCAGGCACACACATATAAATTACTCAAGGGCTGGGAAGATTTCTTTTAATTAGAAAGGTAGAGAAGATCAATGACTATTTTCTGCATCTTAGTCTGGCAGAGTTGACAGCTTATGTTCATGAACTTGCTTTAATGATATCTCACTTTACACCTGACACTGTCAGCTTGATCAGACTGAAGACCTCAGGTGTTTTCGGAGAAGTGGGATAGATAGATGTCGAACCATCCTTGAGAACAGTATGGTTTTCTCTCCATTCGTTTAATTTTCTGGATTCTGATTTTCAATAGAACACTCAGTTCAGTTCAGTCACTGAACAGATGGACGGGCCTCCCTGTCCATCACCAACTCATGCAGTCTGCCCAAACCCATGTCCATTGTGTCGGTGATGCCATCCAACCATCTCATCCTCTGTCATCCCCTTCTCCTCCTACCCTCTATCTTTCCCAGCATCAGGGTCTTTTCAAATGAGTCAGCTCTCCACATCAGGTGGCCAAAGTACTGGAGTTTTAGCTTCAACATCAGTCCTTCCAATGAACACCCAGGACTGATCTTGTTTGGGATGGACTGGTTGGATCTCCTTGCAGTCCAAGGGACTCTCAAGAATCTCCTCCAACACCACAGTTCAAAAGCATCAATTATATAGATACTGACCATGCTCAATTTAAGAATGGTTCCCAAATGTTGTTTTACAATAAAATTTTCCTCCTACCTGTGAAAGCAAATATATAGAATCGAAGTACAATCCCACCATGAAGCTTCCTTTGATTCAGAGTTGACTGAGCAACTAACACTTTCACTTTGTGTTCAATCCCTGTGTTGGGAAGATATCCTACAGAAGGGAATGAACCCACTCCTGTATTCTTGCCTGGGGAATTCTATGGACAGAAGAGCCTGGTGGGCTACAGTCCATGGGGCCTCAAAGAGTTGGACATGATTGAACGACTAACACTTTCACTTTTCAAGGCTGACAGGGTAATTTCTGAGATTTGATGAGACATCTAACTATAGGTTCACTCAGGTTCTCCTTTCTGAGAAGCAGGTAGGTGTGTGTGGGAATAGCTTATGACCCAAGAAATTTACCTCAAGGTATATTCTGGGGAAAACTCTCCCATGTCCACACAAGAACACACATTCAAGAGTTCCTGTAGCAGGCCTTTGTATCTGAACAAACAGCCCTTGTTAAAGTCTAGCAGCCACTGAATTTGGATCCAGGACCTTCCTACAGGTGGGTTGAGGTATTCCAGCTTCCATAAATGGTCCTTTCTCCTCAACACCCTCCAAGTGGATACCAGAAGAGGCTTGAGGGGTGAGACAGGCTCCACACTATTCAGAGAGCACAAGATGTGTGAAGAGAAGCTACCCACTTTCTCTGTGTGAGCCTGAGAGAAACTCACTCCCACTGTGTATTGTGTCCAAGAGAGGAGCTGGCGTTGCCCATCAGGGCTGGACGTGCCTGGCCAGCTCTTCCAGAAGACGCAGCCCAGTGGGGCCTGTGACTCTGAGAAGAAGCCCAGACATCCCCCCTCCACGTGCCTGGGGGAGGACACCCTGATGGGGAATGGGATTGTTGACCACAGTCTTTCTTGAGTGACAAGAGACACGCCTGCTGTACAAAGCCATCCACCAACCAGCTTTACGTCAGTGAGAATAGGTGGGTCTTTCATGGAATCATTGTGCCCTGAGGAGCCCGACCGTTTATATGGATCCCACAGGTGAAAGCCAATGTGGTGTCTTCCTTCCTGTATGAAGAATTTCTCGGCTTCCGTTTCGTTGTCCAGAACAATCACTTAGCCAGGGCTCCCCTGAAGAGGTCTGGGGGTCTCATCCTCCAGGAACCCCACAGGACACAACTCCTAGTGACACGGGTCATTTCTGCCACAGCTCTCTTGTTTACCTGCACAGGAGAAGTGGCTCTCTTAATCTAGGCTGGTGGTTTGGCCCAGGAATATTCTGCTTTTACTCTCTGCACCATTCCTCTTTCTGTGGCTATGGGACAAAAAGGTCAATGGGGGAACAGATGAAGGTCAATGGCTCCATTACTGACACTTGATTTTACGGGAAAGAGTCGAGCCTCCCTGATTAACTGGCTATAAGTAAATGTGAAAATGAAAGTGTTAGTGTGACCGATTCTTTGTGTCCAAGGGATTCTCCAGGTGAGAATAGTGGAGTTGGTAGCCATATCCATCAGTGAAGGAATGGTTTTTTAGAATGTATAAAGCAATACATTTTGATGGATAGGAACGTGGATAGTTCTCAACTGTGATGTTGAATGAAAAAAAAAGACATGTTGTATAGTAAGTGCAGTGTAACAACATTTATGTAAAATTTAGACCCAATCTACAACTCTCTCTCCTGTATTTTTCATGGCTCTATAGGTGTATGTGTGTATAAACATAAGGATAGACCAGGAGTACATACACTGTACTTCTGTGATACTGGTTAACTCTTGAGAGAGAAGGAAATAAACAGAAGTTGTGGATGAGAGGGGTTCATCTAAAAATGTCTGTGTATATGCAACCATAAAAAGGAAGGAAACTGGGTCATTTCTAATCATGTGAATGAGCCTAGAGTCTGTCATACATGGTGAAGTAAGTCAGAGAATAACAAATATTGTATAGTAACACATATATGTGGAATCTAGAAAAATGGTGTGGATGAGCCTATTTGCAGGGCAGGAATAAAGACACAGACATAGAGAATGGATTTGTGGATGTGAGAGGGGAAGGGAGGGTAGGACAAACAGAGAGAGGAGGATTAACATATACGTCACCATGTGTATAATAGCTATTGGGAAGCTGCTGCATAGCACAGGGAGCTCAGCTCACCTAGAGAGGCGGGAGGGAGACTCAGGAGGCAGGGAATACACGTATATATATGACTGATTAACGTCACTGTGAATCACAACATTTTAAAGCAATCACACTCCAGTAGAAACAAGTCTATATACGCATGACATGATCTTTGTCATTGTCAGCAACCACAATGTTAGGAACATGGGCATTTGTCCTAATTATGCTCTGTACCATTTTCTATTTTTACAACTTATCAAAAATTATGTAAAACACAATGAAAAGATAACAAAAAATATGAACATACTGCCTCCACACTTAGTTTCAGAGTGAGGAGGCAGATCACTTGTGTGTGTTCAATTTGTGTGGGAAATATCCCCAGAATTAACATTTATGGAATGTTTATTATATGCTTTGTGACAGGTCACCTGGTATTTTCTCAGGAGTTCATGGATGTCCTGATTTGCATGTTGTTTGCATCATTCTTAGTGATGATGTTGAATTCAGATGTTGTTCCTACTTGGTGGGTGAATGGAGCTGAGAGGTCGGTGTTGGATAGTTCAGGATCTGAGTTTAGTGCTTCCCAATTGTATGACTTTAGGTAATTCTCAGAATTTCTTTGAGCCCCCGTTCCTCACCAGTAAAATGGGGACAGTCCCATCAGTCTTACCTCTCAAGGCTGTTGCCCAACCAAAGCACCCATTTGGGAACAGTTTAAAGTCTGGGTAGCTTCTTAATACATTATCTTCTGCATATAAATTTTATTAAAGTCTAGAATGTTCAGGGAAGGAGCAGGGATGTGAATATTCTATTCCAGAGTACAAAGTGCTTGCACAACCTTGAGGTCAAGGAAAAACGATAACTTTTCTTCTTAGTGTGAAGACCAGCCTACAAAACTGTGCATTAGCTCCTACACAAGAGAGAGTGCCAACACCCAGTAAACAACAACGGCTGGATCCATAAATGCATCAAAATTAATGCTTATAAGTTTTTTACGTGGTTAGGGTCAAGGGGCTTCCCTGATGGCTCAGATGGTAAGGAATCTGCCTAGGATGTGGGAGACCAGGTTCCATCCCTGGGTCAGGAAGATCCTCTGGAGAAGGGAATGGCAATCCACTCCATTATTCTAGCCTGGAGAATCCCATGGACAGAGGTTATAGTCCATGGAGTCACAGAGTCGAACATGACTGAGCAGCGACCAATACTTTCTTTTCAGGGTCTAGTAAAAATTAATGGAAAAAAGGATGAAACTGGAACCCCTTCAAGGTTTTTGCTAAGAAACAAGATGCAGATAATACACACATATCCCTGTACTCTAGTAACAGCTCAACAAAAGTCAATTTAATTTAAAAAAATACTTCTGAAACACTTCTAAAATGAAAGTTGGTCAGTTTTAATAATGTACAATAACCTGTTATATCCAGATGAGAATGCATCTCTCAATATTTTGCCAATTCGTTTTTAATGCAAATGACTTGGCAATTAAAAAGTCAACTTCATTTTAGTTCCTACAGAAAGTACAAATATGTCTTTCTTCTAAAGAAGGCGTTTATTCTTTAAGAATTCAATAGCCTTGTCACTGACTTTTTATAATCTTCATAAAAGAAACTTGTAACTGTAGGTTCGTCTTATTTCTTATACCTGCATAGAAGAATCAGCAGTGTTTCAATAATTATTATTTTTAATTTGCATGTTTACAGACACTTTAACAACTGCAGCGTATTAGAACTTTTAGTTGATTGTGAACTTTTGATTTTGTTTCTGTTCCAGTCCACTTTGTCAATGTGCCTTTCCATAGCTTTGTAAACTCTGGAATTAGCTGAACACAAAGACTTAAATCAGGTGGCGCTAGTGGTAAAGAATCCGCCTCTAATTCAGGAGAAGTAGGTTTGATCCCTGGGTTGGGAAGGTCTGCTGGAGTAGGAAATGACAACCCATTCCAGTATTCTTGCCTGGACAATCCCATGGACAGAGAAGCCTGGCAGGCTACAATCCATGGGCCACAGAAAGTCAGACGCAACTGAGCACACAGAGACTTAAATCAGTAGTACTTGCTTTGCTGACCTACTAGAGTTCGGAGAAGGCAATGGCACTCCACTCCAGTACTCTTGCCTTGAAAACCCCATGGATGGAGGAGCCTGGTAGGCTGCAGTCCAGAGGGTTGCGAAGAGTCAGACATGACTGAGCGACTTCCCTTTCACTTTTCACTTCCATGCATTGGAGGAGGAAATGGCAACCCACTCCAGTGTTCTTGCCTGGAGAATCCCAGGGCTGAGGGAGCCTGGTGGGCTGCCGTCTCTGGGGTCGCACAGAGTCGGACACGATTGAAGTGACTTAGCAGCAGCAGCAGAGTTCTTAGGGTGTGTGACTGTGTTATTATTATCTCTCTGTTGTTTATAAGGGAGTTTGTGGCTTACTAATTATCAATAGATAAGAAAAATAAGTGCTTACACTTAGGATCTAATTGATCAACTCTTTTGCTTTCTCGCTGGTTCCCAACAGAAAATATATGCTGTATCTCACCCTAGTTAATACTTAGAACAAATTAAATGTCGCTTAGTGGTTTAGACTCAAAAATAAGAATTTTGAGGAAAATGCAATGGAAGTGATTAATGCAAGGCACAGGAAGAATATATCACAGACAAGTAGCAGAAGATGAAGGGTACCTAGGGAGAATAGTTTACCAAAGTCAACTCAGCTCAATTGAAATAAAAGTCCTAGTGCAATCGTGGGAGACCTGCAAAGGCCACACTAAAAATGATGACTCTGGGCTTCCCTGGTGGCTCAGATGGTAAAGAATCTGCCTGCAATACTGGAGACCTGGGTTCGATCCCTGTGTCAGGAAGATCCCCTGGAGAAGGGCATGGCTACCCACTCCAGTATTCTTACTGCGAAACCCCATGGACAGAGGAGCCTGGGGGTCTATAGTCCATGGGGTCGCAGAGAGTTAGACAGGACTGAGTAGCTAACACTTTCACTTTCACGATAGTTTTGAGTCTGTTCTGTGGGGCCGCAAAAATGTATGCCTTTCTTGCCAATCTCTCCCCTTCCCATTAACAGCACTTTTAGCTGTTTCATTATTTTTGTGTTGGGGAGGGGGCTTCTTCAGTTTCTGTTGTGAGTGCCACACTAGAATACACAATTCTGTCCTTAATTGTGCCACAGTTGGCTTCTGTCAGCTAAAGAAGTATAAATACAGCAATCGTTAAAACCATTCATCTAGAAAAACGTGTCAGTTTTGTACTTTAAAGTTAAGATAGGAGATGCTGTTGATTCTGGTAGAATATAGTCATTTGAACACCAAGAACAAAGATCCATTTTATATTCTCTCATGTTTATGTATGTATATGTTAGAAAATGAAGATGTATAGTTATTGTTAATGACTGTCAGAGTTAAAATATCCAGAATATGGAAGAAGTTTGATATAAATGCCTACATCTCTAAAATACCTCACCCAGCTCTTGATTGATTTCTCAAATTTTAGAGACTTTTACTTTGAATGTTATTTTATTCCCCTCCCCCCTCTTTTTTTGGTATAAAATTCCAGTGTACTCATGTTGTAAAAGTATTTTTACGTTCAGTCCAAATCTCTTCTCTCTCCCCAGTTCTGTCTCATCTCTCTCTTCTCATTGGCCTTGGAGAACTGTGCGTTGTCATTTCATAGGTGAGGACATCACTAGATCCTCCACGAATCTTCTTTTCTGATTTAAACACAGGTTGTTTTTTGTTTGTTTGTTTAATTATGGAACATACTAAATCTTGCAGTATTTTTGGTTTACCTGCTCTAGACACTAACCTGCCTTACGAAACTAGTACAGAGACTTTATTTTGATGGAAAATTATATGGCTGTGATTTCTTCTATAATATACCCAGTGGTACCCAATGATACCCAAAGAGTAATCACTGAAGACTATTTAGAATATCCAGATAGTGATAGCACTTTTTTGTGTTTCAAATTGTATTGCATATCAGATGGAACAGTGTTGAACAACATATTGAGAAATATATCAAGTCTCAAAATACTGATAATACAGTTTAAGAATCCTAACACCTTTTCCTCAAGTGATATCATCAAAGATTTATGTGAGAAAATGTTTATCACACAATTTTATATAATTGAAAATACTTCAATATAACCTAAATATCCAATAATAAGGGAGTGAATAAAGCAAAAATATCCAGTGAGAAGGAAGTGAATAGACTCTGTATTCGTGTGTACAATCAGTGATTAAATTTAATTTTAAAGTTTGTGATCCTTGTGATTGCATTAAAGTATTCATGGTAATGAAAATTATGGAATGGAGATGAATAAATTTAGTATACTTTCCTAATTTTAGGAAAAAGGATATATTCACAGGAAAAAAACTGGAGGATACATGCCAAAATGTTAAAAATGTATATTTTGCGCATTAGATTACAAGTGTGTATTTCCTTACATTGCTCATAGAAAGTGAACTTTTAATAAAAAAAGAACAGCAATACATAGTTTATAATCATGAAAATAATAAGAATATATTATGCAATATATCCAAATTCTTGTGTTTTTCATAATACTGAACACAGTTAATTCACTTTTAGAAATACTTGAGTTAAATCATTCAACATATGGAAGAAATTATATTCATGAAGTACTGCATTAAATATTCTTAAAACATAATTGTAAAAATTGTAAATAGTTTAAATAAGACAGTAAAGAATGGTTAAACAAATTATGTTACTTTCATTGTATGGACATCATCACCACAAAAAGTAATGGCTCTGGAATGATGTATATATGTGGAATGATACTTTTCAATGTGAAGTAAATTTGCAGTGCAAAATTGAATGTACACTGCTTTCAGGAGAAAACAAAGGGACTATGCTCAAATGTTAACTATATTTTTAAAATATGATGGATATATTTAATCACTTCTCTTTTTCCATTATATTACTTTGATAATCACATTCAGTTCTATCAAAAAATACCACAAGCATTAAGGCTTTTTGTATATCCAGATAATTAGTTGTTTATGCAATGAGACAGAAAATGATTAATATATATATATATATTTTAGCAAACATTATTAAACAAGCTTATCAAAACTGATATATTATTTATATCACTCACAATAAGGTTTTTGGCAAGTTTTCACTCGTGGGGTTTTGGCAAGTTCCTACTTGTGGGCTTTGTTTTCCTTTTTCTTTTTAAAGGTCGAATTGCTGTGGCTTACTTAACATAATTACTTATTCCACTGAGGGCTACCAAACAGCCCGTTAATCTAATAATGTTGGTTTTCCACGTTGAATTTTTTATTTAATGAGAGAGCTCTTACGAGGTTATGAGAAATATAAACATGTATGACTTTGTACCTTCTGAGTGATATTCCAACAGAATAATTTAACCAGCTGAAGAGACACTTGTTAGCAAAATCAGTAGACAGAGCTTTGTAAACTAGAGGTCCTGGTATTCCTTGTTCCAGCTGATTTTTATAGTTGTTATGAAAGATTGGAAATCACAGACAGCGCATTAAATGGAGCACTGGCCTTTGTGTCCCATGGATGTGGCCAGTGGTGGCCTGTTGGCCAGGGATACTCTGTGAATTCTGAAGATGTGGGTCCAGCCTGCACAGTGTTTATGACTTCAGAAGGCTCAGGCACATCACCCCTGCCTGTGACATCTCTTCCTAAAACTGTCACTGCCTCCCTTGTGGTTCTGGCAGGATACAAGGATTCTAGGGAATTCCTGGCTCTGGGTTCCTGTGGTTCTTTTCAGGGTCTGACACATGACAGAAAATTTAGTGAAATTATTGCTGCTGTTTTTTCAATTTAACTTTATTTTTTGAAAGTAGTGAAAATGTTAGTCACTCAGTCGTGTCCAACTCTTTGCAACCTGTGAACTGTAGCCTACCAGGCTCCTCTGTGCATGGGATCCTCCAGGCAAGAATACTGGAGTGGGTTGCCATGCCCTTCTCCAGGGCATCTCCCACGTCTACTCCATTGCAGTGGATTCTAACCATCTGAGCCACCAGGGAAGCCCCAATTAGTTTTTAATTAGAGGAAATTGCTTTACAATGTTGAGTTGGTTTCTGCCATACAACAACATGAATCAGTCATAATTATATATATATATATATTAAGTCAGCCCCAGGCTGGGTCCCCTGTGTTACACAGCAGCCTCTCACCACCTATATTTACACATGGTACTGTATATATGTCAATGCTACCTTCTCTTTCCCCCTGTGTCCCTATGTCCTTTCTCTCCATGAGCGTCTCCGCTCCTTTGCTGCAAATATGTTCATCACACCATTTTTCTATGTTCCATATAGATTGCTACTACCTTTAAGATCAGTATTTTCATCAACTAGGATGTGCTGAGATTTTTTCTCCCTAGCACTATTTAAGTCCACAATTACCCAGTCCCTTAATATAAGCATTTAATTTTATATACAGGATCCTCAAATAATACAAGATAAGCCTCAATTCCAATTGGCCTTTGACATAATCGCCTACACTTAAAATTACAATGGGTTTCATTTATGATTTCAGTACTACTTGAAAATCTCAACAGCTTTTGAAAAGTGGATTAGTAATGTTTTCTCACCCTTCTGTTTTATTCTCTGTGAAGTACTGTGCTAATTATATTTATATTGCTTGTACATGGTTAAAAAGTAAAGCCCTGATATAAAATCAGGCTATCAAAACCCAGTATGTGACAGTGTATTACAGCCTATGGTGAGCAGACCAAGTATTCTTCATTGAGACTCTTCCTTATTTAGGATACGTCTAAAGAACTAGGAAATTTAAGTTCTGTCGTCATAAGCCACCATTCCAGGAACTTCCCTGGTGGTGCAGTGGTTAAGAATGCCTTGCAATGCAAGGGGTGTGGGTTCAATCCCTGGTGGGAGAACTGAGATCCCACATGCCTTGGAGCAACTAAGCCCACACGCTTTGGAGCCTGTGCACCACAACGAAAAGATCTCACATGGTGCAACAAAGATGCTGTGTGCCACAGATAAGACCCATAACTAAATATTTACAAATATAAGCCGCCCCTTCAGATTGTACCACTTTATGTTTCCTTTACCACAGACTGCACCAACGATTTGTTGCTGGAGGGACTCTTTCCTTATGGAGGTATATTCCTAGATACTAGGTTATTCAGATAACACTTAAGTTCTCAATTCAACTAAGGGAATTTGTTGCCAGCCAACCTATTCCCCAGTGGCTCAGAGAGTAAAGAATCTGCTGCAATGCAGGAGACCTGGGTTCGATTCCTGGGTGGGAAAGATCCCCTGGAGAAGGAAATGGCAACCTACTCCAGTATTGTTGCCTGGAAAATCCCATGGACAGAGGAGCTTGGTGGGCTACAGTACATGGGGTTGCAAAGAGTCAGACACAACTGAACGACTAACACACACAACCTATCCTAACACAATGTCTAAAGGCAGCTCTTTTCTCTGAACAGAAAAGAAATGCTAATAGATGGGATCCTGGAGTTAACGAAAGAAAACAGAGGCAGGAAAGAGCAAAAACATGGGTAAGTAAAATGGATTTCCCTTTTCTTGAGTTTTCAGAAGTATGTTTGAAAGTAAAAGAGAAAATCATGACACCAATTACTGTGATTCTCGGTGTACGTAGAGAAAATATTTAAGACAATGAGATTATACTTCGGAGGATGTAAAAGAATGTAAAATGAAGAGTTACAGGTTGCAGGAGTGAAGTAGATGGTGAGGTAGAAGCACTGTGATCTGAGAGAATTTCCTGCAGAGTCCAGGGGCTGATGTGTCCATGTAGGAGTCAGTTCCTGGAGAGTTATGGTAGCTGACAGGGCCTGCCAGCCACTTCTGGATGGTCATGTGATGTTATCTGAGGTGGCAGGCAGGACACCTGCCTTGTGATGTATTGAGCAGAAGGGAGGTTGGATGAATTAGAGAAGAAAGAAGGAATTTCTGACTAGATGGAAGACTTCATTTGGGAACCACACACCTTAACACATAGCATCTTGAGTGGTGATCCACATGTTTTCCTTGAAAAGAATATACCTTTTACAGCAAAATGTGGTTGAGGACATGTTCTTGAGGAGCAAACTGAGACGAATACGTGGAACTATTATTTCATAGCTTTCTGCATAAGCAAAACTCTGCTGATTTAAAATTCCAACTTTTGTTATGACTTTTAAAAGGT
Organism: Ovis canadensis; assembly: GCF_042477335.2. Taxonomy (NCBI): domain Eukaryota; kingdom Metazoa; phylum Chordata; class Mammalia; order Artiodactyla; family Bovidae; genus Ovis; species Ovis canadensis. The sequence goes on from NC_091246.1 coordinate 108,436,597, forward strand.
GTCAAGATGCACAAAACCAGGGAGCACTGGCTAGACCATTTTATTTATTTATTTTATTTATTTTTAATTTTAAAATCTTTTATTCTTACATGCGTTCCCAAACATGAACCCCCCTCCCACCTCCCTCCCCATAACATCTCTCTGGGTCATCCCCATGCACCAGCCCCAAGCATGCTGTATCCTGAGTCAGACATAGACTGGCGATTCGATTCTTACATGATAGTATACATGTTTCAATGCCATTCTCCCAAATCATCCCACCCTCTCCCTCTCCCGCTGAGTCCAAAAGTCCGTTATACACATCTGTGTCTTTTTTCTTGTCTTGCATACAGGGTCGTCATTGCCATCTTTCTAAATTCCATATATATGTGTTAGTATACTGTATTGGTGTTTTTCTTTATGGCTTACTTCACTCTGTATAACCGGCTCCAGTTTCATCCATCTCATCAGAACTGATTCAAATGAATTCTTTTTAACGGCTGAGTAATACTCCATTGTGTATATGTACCACAGTTTTCTTATCCATTCATTTGCTGATGGACATCTAGGTTGCTTCCATGTCCTGGCTATTATAAACAGTGCTGTGATGAACACTGGGGTACATGTGTCTCTTTCAATTCTGGTTTCCTCGGTGTGTATGCCCAGCAGTGGGATTGCTGGGTCATAATGCAGATATAACTTCCATAGCCTGTTCTAAGGCTAGTGATAATCATTTACACGTATTTGTGGTAAAGTAAAGATCTTATTCACAAAATGACAAACATATACCAAGGAATAACTCTAAGTAAAACTAAGTAAAAAGTTTGTTGTTGTTGTTTTTTTTTCCAGTGAGCTAACTCATTGGAAAAGACCCTGAAGGGAGGAGGGGGTGGCAGAGAATGAGATGGTTGGATTCCATTGCAGACTTAATGGACATGAGTTTAGGCAAACTCCAAGAGATAGTAAAGCACAGGGGAGCCTGGCGGGCTCCAGTTCATGGAATCACAAAATGTCAGACACGACTGAGCAACTGAACAACAGGAAGTTTGGGGCCTATATAAATTAAACTTCTGAAATATTGTGAGAATTATAGAAGACATGAAAAAATATATCATGTTCATGTAAGGAAAGATTGAAAAAATATTAGGATACCAGTTCTTCCCACATTGAAAGTTACAGAGTCAAGCTATATTTAATTGGGAATTGGGTGTTAGAACTCAGTAGAAGACTTGAAAATTTAATTTCAAAATAAATACACCAAAGACTAACTAAGTGAAAGTGTTAGTTGCTCATTTGTGTCTAACTCTTTGAAACCCCATGGACTGTAGCTCACCAGTCTCCTCTGTCCGTGGGATTTTCAGGCAAGAATACTGGAGTGGGTTGCCATTTCCTTCTCCAGGGGATCTTCCCGACTCTGGGATCAAACCTGGGGTTCCTTCATTGCAGGTGGATTCTTTACCATCTGAGCCACCAGGGAAACCCTCTGAGCCAGTAAACCTTTGAAGAGGAAGGCTTTGGGAGGAGATTAGAGATGTGGGATTTCACTTCCCACCCACTTAAAATGTAATAATTTAAACCAATGTGACATTTTATAATTGTCAAAACCAAGTTAAATGCTTAGAAACATTATAGTGTAAAGATACTACTAGATATTATACTATAATAAAATACTACTACTAGCTTTTAATAAAAGAAGCATCATAGATACATGGGGAAAGGGATAGATATTGCAAAGTTTAAATATTGAGAAATTGGGCTAGTTGGAAAAATCTGAAGCAAATAAAATCTGACCTTGCTTCATACAACAAACTATATTTTCCATGGTTTAAATATTCTAGCTAACAATATAATTACTACAAAAATTAAAATGACTATAAAAAAGGTTAATAGGCAATATTGTATGTTGATGTGAACCGGGATGCTCTAAACATAAAAATAAGGAAAGTCACAAAGAAAAATAATAGTAGATAGGATTAAATATTTTTTAAAAGTCTGTGTCCTTAAGAACAGAAAAGGCGATGGCGCCCTACTCCAGTACTCTTGCCTGGAAAATCCCATGGACAGAGGAGCCTGGTAGGCTGCGGTCCATGGGGTCGTGAAGAGTCAGACACGACTGAGCGACTTCCCTTTCACTTTTCACTTTCATGCATTGGAGAAGGAAATGGCAACCCACTCCAGTGTTCTTGCCTGGAGAATCCCAGGGATGGGGGAGCCTGGTGGGCTGCCATCTATGGGGTCACACAGAGTCGGACACGACTGAAGTGACTTAGCAGTAGTCGCAGCAGTCCTTAAGAAAGCATCATAAAAAATCAAAAGATTAATGAAGTGGATAAGAACTACAAAAATTAACTAATCCTATAAATCATCTAATGAGAGAACTTTAAAATAAATTAACAAAAAGACAACACCCTTCTGAAAGCTGAGAAAAAGGCCATTTACTACCCACACACTGTAAAAAAGGGAATGTATCCAATTAAAATATTAAAAAGGTCATTGAACTTGGCAAACAAGAATATGTCAATGTTTCATTTTCATACTTTGGTGACTAGTGAGTCTGAATAGATCACAACAATAATAGTGATGATAAGGGCTGCAAACAAATTGACATGCTGGGCATGATGACCACTTTGGAGCAGGCATTGAGTTAGGCATTGGCTCATTTAAGGATCAATTCAGTTGTGTGGTACATTTTATTATCTCCAGTTTATTAAAAACCTGAGGCTTTTAGAAATTGATCCATCTGCCTAACATCACACAGCAAGCAATAATAATGATGATGCATAACATCAATATATTTATAACAGGTTTCCTAAGCAATTGCTAACTGCTTACATGTGCTATTTCTCTTATCACACAAACAACACATCAGGAAGATTCTCTTATTATTTAATTATCCACATTTTATTGATGAGAAACAGAAGCTGAGAGAAATGCTTGGCCTGTGGTTTTTTATAACATGGTTAGTAAGCAGCAGCTATAGAATTTAAAACCATAATGTCTCAGTCCAAAGACCATGAACTTTCAACACTCCAGAGAAACTCTCTCTGTTTCTTAAATTGAGTATTGATGAGTTCCACAATGAAATCTCCCAGAGACCCAAGTACTCCATATGGGAAACCACTTTTTTTTTCTTTTTTTATTTTCTCTCTTCATCTTGGTGGCAGGTGTGGGTACCCATGCAGGTGCTCAGGTTAGAAAATTCCCCTTCTCTCCTTTCTGCTCCAGTCTTCATCTGCTGCATCAACTAGTCGTTTTACTTTTTTCACCTCCTCAATATCCATCCTCTCTTCCTACGGTGACTGCCATGGCCTTGCTTTAGGTCACAGGCTAGGACAGCTGACCCAGCCAGCTTTGGTAACTCTTCACTTACAGGGGTGGGAGGCTCTACCCCAATGTGATGATACTTTTTGTCCTCACATTTCTGTGGTATATTTTTCTGACTATAAAAATAGTAAAAGTCTGTTCTCTATGTCTGCATCTCCACTGCTGCCCTGCAAACAAGTTCATCAGTACCATCCTTTTAGATTCCATATGCATGTGTTAATATACGATATTTGTCTTTCTCTTTCTGACTTACTTCACACTGTATATTAGGTCCTAGGTTCATTCACCCCTTTAGGACTGATACAAATGCGTTCTTTATATAGTTTAGTAATGTTCCATTGTGGGGCTTCCTTGCTATCTCAGTTGGTAAAGAAACCACCTGCAAGGCAGAAGACCTGGGATTCAATCCTTGGGTTTGGGAGATCCCCTGGAGAAGGGAATGGTAACCCACTCCAGTATTCTTGACTGGAGAATTCCATGGATGGAGGAGCCTGGTGGGTAATCCATGGGTTGCAAAGAGTCAAACAAGACTGAGAGACTAACACTTTCTAATGTTCCATTGTATATGTACACTTCCATATTTAAAATAGATGTCAGTTGCTTTGTTTGCTATTATTTTCTCCCATTCTGAAGGCTGTCTTTTCACCTTGCTTATAGTTTCCTTCATTGTGCAAAAGCTTTTAAGTTTAATTAGGTCCCATTTGTTTATTTTTGCTTTATTTCCATTACTCTGGGAGGGGGGTCATAGAGGATCCTGCTGTGATTTATGTCAGAGAGTGTTTTGCCTGTGTTCTCCTCTAAGAGTTTTGTAATTTCTGGTCTTGCCTTTAGATTTTTAATCCATTTTGAGTTTACTTCTGTGTATAGTGTTAGAAAGTGTTCTAGTTTCATTCTTTTACAAGTGGCTGACCAGTTTTCTCAGCACCACTTGTTAAAGAGATTGTCTTTTCTCTATTATATATTCTTGCCTACTTTGTCAAAGATAAGGTGTCCATAGGTGTGTGGATTTATCTCTGGGCTATCTATTTTGTTCCATTGATCTATATTTCTGTCTTTGTGCCAGTACCATACTGTCTTGATGACTGTGGCTTTGTAGTAGAGCCTGAAGTCAGGCAAGTTGATTCCTCCAGTTTCATTCTTCTTTCTCAAGATTGCTTTGGCTATTCAAGATTTTTTGTATTTCCATACAAATTGTGAAATTATTTGTCCTAGTTCTCTGAAAATACCATTGGTAGCTTGATAGGCATTGAATTGAATCTATAGATAGCTTTGGATAGTGTAATCATTTTCACTATATTGATTCTTCTGATCCATGAATATGGTCTATTTCTCCATCTATCAGCTCATGCAGCTTGATTCCAGAAAAATAAATGATCCAGTCAAAAAATGGGCCAAAGAACTAAACAGACTTTTCTCCAAAGAAGACATGCAGATGGATAACAAACACATGAAAAGATGCTCAACATCACTCATTATCAGAGAAATGCAAATCAAAACCACAATGAGGTACCATCTCATTCCGGTCAGAATGGCTGCTATCAAAAAGTCTACAAACAATAAATGCTGGAGAAGGTGTGGAGGAAAGGGAACCCTCTTACACTGTTGGTGGGAATGCAAACTAGTACAGCCACTATGGAGAACAGTGTGAAAGTGAAAGTGAAGTCGCTCAGTTGTGTCCGACTCTTTGCGACCCCATGGACTGTAGCCTACCAGGCTCCTCTGTCCATGGGATTTTCCAGGCAATAGTACTGGAGTGGATTGCCATTTCCTTCTCCAGGGGATCTTCCCAACCCAGGGATTGAACCTGGGTCTCCCGCATTGTAGACAGATGCTTTACTGTCTGAGCCACCAAAAAACTGGAAATTTAGAACTGCCATATGACCCAGCAACCCCACCGCTTCATGGTCATACATAGTCCCACTGGGCATACACACCGAGGAAACCAGAATTGAAAGAGACACGTGTACCCCAAGGTTCATTGCAATACTGTTTACAATAGCTAGGACACAGAAGCAACCTAGATATCCATTGGCAGATGAATGGATAAGAAAGCTGTGGTACAGATACACAATGGAATATTTCTCAGCTATTAAAAAGAATACATTTGAATCAGTTCTAATGAGGTAGCTGAAACTGGAGCCTATTCTACAGAGTGAAGTAAGTCAGGAAGGAAACCAATACAGTATAAAACACATATGCATGGAATTTAGAAAGATGATAACAATGACCCTATATGCAAGACAGAAAAGAAATACAGATATAAAGAAGAGACTTTTGGATTCTGTGGGAGAAGATGAGGGTGGGATGACTTTAGAGAATAGCATTGAAACATGTATACCATATGTGAAATAGATTGCCAGTCTAGGCTCGATGCATGATACAGGGTGCTTGGGGCTGGTGCACTGGGATGACCCTGAGGGATGGGATGGGGAGGGAGGTGGAAGGGGGGTTCAGGGTGGGGAACACAAGTACACCCACGGCTGATTCAAGTCAGTGTATGGCAAAAACCACTACAATATTGTAAAGTAATTAGCCTCCAATTAAAATAAATTAAGTAATTTACCAAAAAAAAAAAAGAATAAAATAGATGGCAAGTGGGAATTTGCTGTGTGACACAGGGAGCTCAACCTAGTGCTTTGTAACAATCTAAAGGGGATGGGATAGAGTGAGAGGTGAGAGGGGAATTAAGAAGGGAAGAGATATAGATATACCTATGGCTGACTCATGTAGATATATGGGAGAAAGCAACACAAAATTGTAAAGCAATTATCCTCCAATTTTAAAAAAAAGCAGGTAAAAATAAACCAGTAATATATGTTTATAAATTTTGGGAAAATAACAATTACCTTCAATCTCTCCAGCCCCACCCAGTTATAACCACCAGTATTAGACGCAAGAGACTTGGGTTCAGTCCCTGGGTCAGGAAAATCCCCTGGAGGAGTAAATGGCAACCCACTACAGTATTCTTGCCTGGGAAATCCCGTGGACAGAGGAGACTGGAAGGCTATAGTCCATATGTTCTCAAAGAGTCAGACAGGATTGAAGTGACTTAGCATGCACACATGGAAAGATGATGGATCATTATATTAAAATTAAATAACATGCTATCACAATATTTAACAGCATGGACAGTTCCCCTAATATATGTTGCCTGAAACAGAAAGATAAAAAAGTGTGTTTGTTTTCTAAAATAGGTTGCTTGAACACACACATACAAACACATTAAAAAACAAACAAACCCAAAACTATTCTTTTGTACTTTGAAATGGTACCTTTGAGATTAGCTCCATGACATCAATATGGATGGTGGGATTCTGGAGTGGCTGAGGTCAAGTGTCAGTCTTTGACCTCATAGATGGGGTGATACAGTCACCATCATGGGCGCGAGGGCGGAAGTGGAAATCCGAGTATTTTGACACTCAGACATTTCGAGAAGTGACTAATTTGTCCTAAGAGACTCAAACACTGCACAAGCCCATTACAAATAATATGAATATTACTACTTTATTCATATTTCAGAACGTCCTCTGGATCTTTGGCCAAAATCCTGATATAAATGAACACAATAGAGAGTTTACTCTTTTACTTGTTGTCTAGACTTAGCTCACTGACCTTAGTCTTTTTGATTAAATGGGAACCTAGTTCCCCTTGAGACAGAGCTATGCAGCATTATCTTACATACATAGTTTAAGACTTTCTCCAAGTCTCTCTTAAAGTGGATTTGTGGCTATTTATTATGATAACAACACACGTAGGAAGATTCCCAGGTGGCACTGTGGTAAAGAATCTGCCTGCCAATGCAGGAGACACAAGAGCTGCAGGTTTGATCTCCAGGTCAGGAAGATTCCCTAGAGGATGAAATGGCAACCCACTGCAGTAGTCTTGCCTGGAAAATCTCATGGACAGAGGAGCCTGGTGGGCTACAGCCCATGGGGTCGCAACGAGTCGCACATAACTGAGTGACTAAACCACCATCCCCACCACCTGTAGGAAAGGGAGTTTACCAGATCTTTGGTTGATATTATCTTCCCTGGTGGCTCAGAGGTTAAAGCGTCTGCCTCCAATGTGGGAGACCCGGGTTCAATCCCTGGGTCAGGAAGATCCCCTGGAGAAGGAAATGGTAACCCACTCCAGTATTCTTGCCTGGAGAATCCCATGGATGGAGAAGCCTGGTAGGCTACAGTCCATGGGGTCGCAAAGAGTCGGACACGACTGAGTGACTTCACTTACTTACTTGGTTGATATTCAGTCACTGACTTGGAAGTAACCTTATTTTCTGGGGACCCATAATGGCACTATGGATATCCATCCAAATGGGTCCTTATGGAAGTCAAAGGATAAAAGGAATTTATCCTGTGTCTCCCTAACCGTCAGTTCAGAAAGTCGGTCGTCAGATGCAGGCTTGCATGACCAGAATAGGCAGCTGGTCAGATCTCCACATTGGCCCTCAGACCTGTGACAGGAGGGCTGTCCTCACAGGAAGGGCTGAGGGGAAGACCCTGGCTCTCTCCATAGCAGGCCAATGGTACCGTATCCCTTCTATTACAGTGGGTCTAAAAGAATTCTAGATCAAGTAGGGCTTTGAAGGCCTGTACCCATTCTCCCTCATCTCCCCTCCCATCCAGGCTGCCACATAACACTGTGCAGAGTTCTGTGTGCTATACAGTAGGATCTTGTTGGTTATCCATTTTAAATAAAGCAACGTGAACATGTCCATCCCAAAGTCTCTAACTATTCCTTCCTCCCAATCTTCCCCGCAGCAAGAGTGGTATTTTTAAACATATTTGCAAATCTTTTAAATGTCTGGCTTAATAGAAGACATCTCAGTTCTCATAGCTGCTTCAGCATTGTCTTTCTATTTTTTTTTAACTTTTTTCCTTTATAGTGAAGTATAGTTGTGAAGAGTTGACTCATTGGAAAAGACTGTGATGCTGGGAGGGATTGGGGGCAGGAGGAGAAGGGGACGACCGAGGATGAGATGGCTGGATGGCATCACGGACTCGATGGACGTGAGTCTGAGTGAACTCCGGGAGACGGTGATGGACAGGGAGGCCTGGCGTGCTGCGATTCATGGGGTTGCAAAGAGTCGGACACAACTGAGTGACTGAACTGAACTGAAGTATAGCCCATGGACAATGTTGTGATAGTTTCAGATGAAAAGCTAAGAGAGTCAGTCATATATATACTGTACCCATGCTCCCTCAAACTCCCCTCATCCAGGCTGCCAAAGAGCATTGAGCAGAGTTCCCTGTGCTGTACGGTAGATCCTTGTTGGTTATCCACTCTAAATATAGCAGTGTGTACATTTCCATCCCAAACTCCCTAATTATCCCTTGCCCACATCCTTCCCCTCCTGATGACCATAAGTCCTAGAGAACGCCCCTGGTTCCCTAAGTCTGGGAGTCTGTTTCCCACAGATGCTTTTTGGAATGAAATGGAGTATAAGTGAAGTATATTAGAAAAACTATGTCAAAAATCTTTTATGCTTTATTGGTTAAATAATATGCCATAATTTATTAGCAATTCTCTAACTGTTTTACATTTAGATTATTTCTAACCTTATTAGCACACATAATGGTGAGACTAACATTTTCATGCATGTGCTTTTATTCAAAACATGGGTAAATACCAACAAATTATGTTACTGGATCAAAAAATATGGAAAAATTAATAACATGTGATACACTTTGTCAGATTTCTACCCTAAAGGCCAATTAACACTGACACCAGCAAGATGAGATTATCCATTTAACTGCTTCCTTGATAGTATTGGGAATTATCTTTACAAAAACACAATTTGTTTGTGCTAATTTATGAGGTAAAAATCATGCCTCATGGTCTTAATTTGAATTTATTAGTGAAGGAGAACATTTTCTATGATTATTTCCTAGTTGTGTTTTTTTAGCTTGTGAATAATTTCCTTAGATAGCTTCCTTAGATTGGGAAGCTCTTGAAAAGATGGGACTAGAATGGTGGACGGTAGATGCATGGTTTCAACCGTAAGGATTTTGCAGACAAATTGAGATGGAAGAGATCTGTGGATTATTACAAGCAGTTGCTTAAAACAATAGCATGGCAAAGTTTTTCTATGGAATAGAGGGAATTTGGGTCAAAAATCATAAATTACAATGACAGAGAATGGTGTGTGTGTGAGTGCTCAGTCGTGTCTGACTGTTTGCTACCCCATGGACTGTAGCCTGCCAGGCTCCTCTGTCCATGGGATTCCCCAGGCAAGAATACTGGAGTGGGTTGCCATTTCCTCCTCCAGGGGATCTTACCAACCCGGGGATTAAACTCAAGTCTCCTGCATCTCCTGCATTGGCATGCAGATTCTTTACCACTGATGTCCCTGGGAAGTCCCAACAGAGAATGGTATCCAAGAAAGAAAGACTTTACCACGAGATGTGGATCACAATAAACTGTGGAAAATTCTGAAAGAGATGGGAATACCAGACCACCTGACCTGCCTCTTGTGAAACCTGTATGCAGGTCAGGAAGCAACAGTTAGAACTGAACATGGAACAACAGATTGATTCCAAATAGGAAAAGGAGTACATCAAGGCTGTATATTGTCACCCTGCTTATTTAACTTATATGTAGAGTACATCATGAGAAACCCTGGGCTGGAGGAAGCACAAGCTGGAATCAAGACTGCTGGGAGAAATATCAATAACCTCAGATATGCAGATGACACCACCCTTCTGGCAGAAAGTGAGGAAGAACTAATGAGACTCTTGATGAAAGTGAAAGAGGAGAATGAAAAAATTGGCTTAAAGCTTAACATTCAGAAAAGTAAGATCATGGCATCTGGTCCCATCACTTCATGGGAAATAGATGGGGAAACAGTGGAAACAGTGGCTGACTTTATTTTTGGGGGTTCCAAAATCACTTTATTTTGGGGGTTCCAAAATCACTGCTGGAGAAGGCAATGGCACCCCACTCCAGTACTCTTGCCTGGAAAATCCCATGGACAGAGGAGCCTGGTAGGCTGCAGTCCATGGGGTCGCTAAGAGTCGGGCACGACTGAGAGACTTCACTTTCGCTTTTCACTTTCATGCATTGGAGAAGGAAATGGCAACCCACTCCAGTGTTCTTGCCTGGAGAATACCAGGGATGCAGGAGCCTGGTGGGCTGCCGTCTATGGGGTCACACAGAGTCGGACACGACTGAAGTGACTTAGCAGCAAAATCACTGCAGATGGTGATTGCAGCCATGAAATTAAAAGACACTTGCTCCTTGGAAGGAAAATTATGACCTACCTAGACAGCATATTAAAAAGCAGAGACATTATTTTGCCAAGAAAGGTCCATCTAGTCAAGGCTATGGTTTTTCCAGTGGTCATTTATGGATGTGAGAGTTGGACTGTGAAGAAAGCTGAGTGCCAAAGAATTGATGCTTTTGAACTGTGGTGTTGGAGAAGACTCTTGAGAGTCCCTTGGACTGCAAGGAGATCCAACCAGTCCGTCCTAAAGGAGATCAGTCCTGGGTATTCATTGGAAGGACTGATGTTGAAGCTGAAACTCCAATCCTTTGGCCACCTGATGCGAAGAGCTGACTCATTTGAAAAGACCCTGATGCTGGGAAAGATTGAGGGCAGGAAGGGAAGGGGACGACAGATGATGAGATGATTGGATGGCATCACCGACTCAATGGACATGGGTTTGGTGGACTCCAGGAGTTGGTGATGGACAGGGAGGCCTGGTGTGCTGGGGTTCATGGAGTCACAAAGAGTCAGACACAACTGAGCGACTGAACTGATGAGGCAACATAAGTATTCTTTGATTGAAATACTTTTTACGTCATTTTTGCATGTTTTTAATTTTCCATGGTTTATCAAGGTTTTGTGTGCAACCTCTTTCTCTGCCAGAGCCACTAATCCTTGTTTATCCAGTTTCTGTCTCCCTTGGAAAATGATTGCATCAAGTGGATGTTCACAGATAGATTAAAAAAGAAGTCTTTGATGAAAACGACAGACATCTGATCATGGCTTGACTTGTCAGTTAAGCTCACAGAAGAAGGGACTCTTACAAATGAAACGGACTTTCTACACCCGATAAGGAACATTCTGTGACACGTTTACATTTTTTTGTTTCCTTTTTGATCACTTCTGTATATCAAAGTTCTAGAACAGTACTTAGCATATAATAGTTTCTCAATCAGTGTGTATTACATTGGATGAATCAAGGTAAGCTTTCATTATTTTTATACCTGGGTGTCAAGAACTTTCCTATTCTTCACTTCATTACCCTAATTTGATTATGCGATCATGCACTTTTATCAGGATATAATATTCTGATATAATGTGAGGATTATGTGCTTAGTCACTTAGTAGTGTCAGACTTTTTGTGACCTCATGGCCCATAGCCCAAAAGATTCCTTTGTTCATGGGACTCTACAGGCAAGAATACTGGAGTGGGTTGCCACGCCCGTCTCCAGGGGATCTTGAATCAGGGACTGAACTCTAGTCTCCTGCCATCTGAGCCACCAGGGAAGCCCTCTCATATAATAATAATAATAATAGTAATATAAATATTATAAAAGTATAAAAATATAATTAAATATAAAATTAATTAAAATAATTTGATAAAAATTAATTTACATTGAATATAAAATTTAAATAAAATATACAGTTTAAATATAAAATTATAAAAACTATAAATATTATTGAAGTTCTATAATGTGCTAGGCAATCTTCTAAGGGTATTTCATACTTTTGTAATTTAATCTTCCCAGTAACCCTATGATGTAGGTACAATTACAATCATAATCCCTACAAACATTTAAGCTCTATTAGAGTACTTAGTTTTCTGTTCATTACTGTATCTGCATGCTTACGGCTTCCTCCATGAAGCTCTCCCATTAGGGTTCAGTGGGTAAAATATCTGCCTTCAGTGAAGGAGACACAGAAGATATGAGTTTGATCCCTAGGTCAGGAGGATCTCCTGGAGGAGGAAAGGCAACCCACTCCAATATTCCTGCCTGGAAAACCCCAAGGACAGAGGAACCTAGTGGACTCTATTCCATGGGGTCTCAAAGAAGCAGACATGACTTAACGACTAAACAACAACATCTGCTCTATAGAAGCTTTCCCATGATGAGATACATATGACCTTAACAGTCCAATCTACATCTTCAGTGTTTCAGACGGTTGCTTGTCCTGGCATTTGGCCAGACCCAGAGCTCTGCAAAGAAAATGTCTGACCTTGTTCATGGATCCTTTTGTCGTTTAAGAAATATGATTCTTTTTCTGGAAGAACATTTTATGTCAGGCTGCTGATTTTCCACAAAAAGAATGTTAAACCCGCCACTTCACTCTCTGATAGCCAAAGCAAATGGACTTTACAGTTTCCTTAGATGAGGAAACTGAGGCTCATGAGGTTAAATGGTTTCCTCAAGGCCACATTGCTAGTAATTGTGGGGAGCAATATTCCAACCTAGGTCTATGACTTGAGGTCCTCCTAACTAGCAGAATAATGTCTGTATGCTCATCCCAGCAGCTGTGAATGGGTGAGGTGACATGAGTCAGTTAAGGACAGTGAGATGGGGAATTTATGCTGGATTACCTGCCAGCTGAATGTAGCCACCTGTGTACACATGTGCTCTGTTGTGTCCAGCTCTTTGCAACCCCATGGACTATAGCCCATCAGGCTCCTCTGTCCATGGGGTTTTTCAGGCAAGAATACTGGAGTGGGTTGCCATTTCCTTCTCCAGGGCATCTTCCTGACCCAGGGATGGAACTCCTGTCTCTTGTGTCTCCTACACTGGCAGACAAATTCTTTGCCAACTGAGCCACCTGGGAAGCCCTAATCTAATCACATGGATTTTTTTTAATTAATATTTTTACTGAAGGATAATTTCTTTACAGAATTTTTCTGTTTTCTGTCAAACCTCAACATGAATCAGCCAAAGGTATACCTATATCCTCTCCCTTTTAAACCTCCCTCCCATCTTCCTCCCATTCCACCCCTCTGGTTTGATACAGAGCCCCTGTTTGAGTTTCCTGAGTAACCACATGGATCTTTAAAGGACAATAAGTCCTTCCTGGCTGTGGAGAGAGGGAAATTTAACTATAGAAGGCTGGTTGGAGATAAAACCCCCTTGGTTCCGAAGACAGGGGAAGAGATTTATGAGTCAAGGAATGCAGCCTCTGGAAGCTGTCCAGGAAAGAAAGGGACTCCTCTGTGGTCTGTGCTAGGCTCAGACGGTCTCTGACAGCACCTTGATTTTAGCCCAGTGAGACCCAGGGTCAGACTGCTAACCGAAGACAATGCAAGACCATAAGTTTGAGCTGTTTTTAAGCCACGTTTGAACAGTTTTTTTGAGTTTAATTTGTTATGGCAGCAACAGGACACTAATGCATGTGTTGACTTTCCAACGTATCTGCTAAATTTCTCCTTACTTTTAGTTCTGGGAAAAGCTGTTATTCATTAAAACTGGCATGGCATTTATTCAGAGAACAATGATGTTTCCTTTTTGTCTTGCTGCTACTGCTAAGTCACTTCAGTCCTGTCTGACTCTATGTGACCCCATAGACGGCAGCCCGCCAGGCTCCCCCATTCCTGGGATTCTCCAGGCAAGAACACTGGAGTGGGTTGCCGTTTCCTTCTCCATGTTTTTGTCTTGGCTGATCAGAAAGCTAGAGCCAAATTTATAGTTCAATTTTGGTTATAGCAAAAAAAATTACTTCATACTGGTCAGAATGGCTGTCATCAAAAAGTCTACAAATAATAAGTTCTGGAGAGGGTGTGAAGAGAATGGAACCTTCCTACACTTGGTGGGAATGTCAATTGGTGCAGCCACTATGGAGAGTGGTGTGGAGCTTCCTTAAAAAAATAAAAATCTAGCTACCGTTTGATCCGCCAATCTCACTTCTGAACATATATCCAGAAAAAGATGAAAACTCCAATTTGAAAAGATATGTGCATTATAGCAACATTATTCACATAATTCAACATTAATCAAGACATTGAAACAATCCAAGTGACCATCAACAGGATGATTGGTTTAAGATGTGGTGTGTGTGTGTGTGTGTGTGTGTGTGTGTATGTGTGTGTGTGTGTATCACCATATAGAGAATAAAATATCACCATTTGCAGTAACATGGATGGACCTAAAGATTATCATATTAAATAAAGTAAGGCAGAGAAAGATAAATATTATATGACTTCATTTATATGTAAAATCTAAAAAATAATATAAATGAACCAATGTACAAAAAAGGAACAGCCTCACAGACATAGAAAATAAACTTATGATTGCCAAACGGAAGGGTAGGGATAAATTAGGAGTTTGGGATTTACAAACTACTTTATAGAAAGTAGATAAGGAAGAAGGCTTTACTGTGTAACACAGGGAATTATTGGGTGGGCTAAAATGTTCATTCAGGGTTTTCTATAAGATGGTACAGAAAATATGAGTGAACTTTTTAGTCAACCCAATATATTCAATAAATTTTAATAACATAATGGAAAATAATCTGGAAAATATATAACTGGATCACTTTGCTATATACCAATATTGCAAATCAACTATACTTCAATAAGAGAATTTTTATGTTTTCTGATCTCTTATTTCTTTCTTCTTGCATTTTCCTGTGTATATTCACACGTGTATTTTACATCAAAGAGAGAGAGAGTGAATGAGGATGAGATGGGTGGAGTGGAGGTAGGAGAGAGAGAGAGAGAGAAACAGAAGATCCAGTTAGTTTTTTTTTCATGAAGGTGGAGAGTTTATTTTTATACTGAAGTGTCTCAGTGATATCAAGAGATACATTTGAGGGATTTTTTAAAAAATTAAAAAAATATTGTAAAGTTTTGGCCAGCTTTATAAATGCTTTGAGAATACTTATCTAAGAAGAGGTATTGTAGTTAAGAAGAACAAATCCATATTGGATCTGTTTCTTTTACTTTAACATTTGTATTCTACTGTGTTTGCTACAAGTTCATCACTAAAGGGATATTGCTTATAAGCTTAAAGAATACGTAATGGCCCATCTCAGGAAACCCTGCCTCCAGGCCTGAATGTTAAGCTAAAATACCTTTATTTAGCTTCAGGAATCATCCTGACTGGGCCCTGCTCTGAGTGGCTGTGGGAAAGAAGAAAATTGAGACATCCCTTCCTGAGTCTCAGTTGGAACTAGGAAATATTTGCCACAATGTATCACCTTTTCTTACTTCATAGCTCAGTCAGTAAAGAATCTGTGCATAATGCAGGAGACCCTGGTTTGATCCCTGAGTTAGGAAGGTCCCCTGGAGAAGGAAATGGCAACCCACTCCAGTATTCTTTACTGGAGAATTCCATGGGCAGAGGAACCTGGCAGGCTACAGTCTATGGGGTCGCGAGAGTTGGACACTACTTGATGACTAAACTACCACCATCGCCTTTTCTTACTTTACCCCCTCACCTCTCCTTCTTTGCTCTATGGTTCCCTGAGACACTGGTCCACCCTCTTCTTGGTCTGCTGCCTTTCCTAATCAAATCACTATTGCTTGCCCCAACAGCTCATCCCTTGGTTGGCTTGTCGTGCAGCAAGCAGTATAGGCTTAAGTATCAGACCTACCTTGCCATTGTTACTTGTTGCTCGTATGATCAGACCTATTTATTTCTGGTCATGCTTGAGTTTCATTTCAGAAATGCATTTCCCTTTTTCAGGGGGTTTCTAGTTAATTAAACCTGGACTGTGGGGTTGTGGGGCTCCCCTGTGGCTCATCAGTAAAGACTCTGCCTGCAATGCTGGAGACACAGGAGACTCAGGTTCAATCCTTGGGTCAGGAAGATCCCCTGGAGGAGGGCATGGCAACCCACTCCACTATTCTTGCCTGGGAAATCCCATGAACAGAGGAGCCTGGTGGGCTACAAGCCAAAGGGTTGCAAAGAGTCGGACACGATGGAGCCGCTGAGCACACAGCACGCATGCACTTGGGGGTGGGATCTGCTGCTTTCAGTTTTGGTGGGGGAGCTGGTGAAAACATAAGGAAGTTGAATTCACTGAAGACAAAGGTTTTGCACACAAATGAAATTTGGTTTACACCTTGCTAGGTGAACAAAGGCTAGGCTGATCGCACTGTCAGAGAGGAGCCACCTCATTAATCAGAACTCTGATACGTGCAGGACTGAAAATGAATTAGGGAGTCAGGATTTCAGAGAACGAAAAATAGCCTTCTGACACTTCCACTGCAGTATTTGTGTTACTAAGCAACAAAACTCTCCTGTTTAGCAAAGCCCTAATGATGCTGGCAGTACAGTCTCCGAATAAGGCTTAATACAACTTCATTATCCCACCTCTGGAGCTGTGTTGCATACGCAGTACCTGATTAGGGGTAACGAGAAGTAGACTGAGCGCTGTTTAGTGCACCTGCGTCGGAAAGACCAAATAAAGTATTGATTTGGGTGAATCTAATGATGGTCATTTACTGTGTTTTTCTACTCAGAGCATTCATTTGGGCTGACAAGGAGTGTAGTACAGCCCATTGTTAAATGTGTCCCAGGATTGTAAAGCCTTAATGATTCCGTCCCGCCAGGTCACAGAGTTGTGTAAATTGCAACACTGCATTCGCTGCCACCAACTCCAGGGACACCTGGTTACATAGTCTTTCTCTAAGATTCTGGGGAAAGCTGAAGGTTGAAATTACCCGATGGTTTCCATTCGTGTTTTGAAACTTGTTTTCTGTTTCAAAGTTTATCTTATTTTTGCAGAAAGTCTAATTTTAATACTTGAGAAAGTTTATTTCTTCCTGGTTTTTGTGCTGAGAAATTGCTTCAGAGGCTACTAGTGTCTTTACAGAAGTTCCCTTTCTCTTTCATTTTCTCCCCCCTTTTCTATTCTCTAGCCTCATCTCCCAAGTATGTAGTTTCTTAGAGTTATCACTGTGGAGCAGATGCTCCACAAGAGAGATGTAGTGAAAATAAAATCCGTGACTCTTCGGGGTCAGAATCTTTGCAGCTGTTTGTGTGTGCTAAGTCACTTCAGTCATGTCTGACTCTTTGCAGCTCCTTGGACTGTAGCCCACCAGGCTCCTCTGTCCCTGGGATTCTCCAGGCTACAATCCTGGAGTAGATTGCCATGCCCTCCTCCAGGGAGTCTTCCCGAGCCAGAGACAGAATCCATGTTTCATATGTCTTGCATTGGCAGGCAGGTTCTTTACCACTTAGCACCACCTGGGAAGCCCGTTTTTCAGATGTGATTTTGGACTAATATAAGTGACATTTATGCCATAGAATTTTTTTTTAATGTGGACCATTTTTAAGGTGTTTATTGATTTTGTTACAGTATTTTTTGTTTTATGTTTCAGATTTTTGGACCAAGGCATGAGGGATCTTAGCTCCCAGAGCAGGGATCACACCCACATCCCTGCACTGGAAGGTGAAGGTGAGCCACTGGACTACCGGGGAAGACCCTGTGCCACAGCATTTTAAATTCACAAAGCATCTTAGAAGTGTCCTTCCATCTGTCAAATTGTTATACCATGCTTTTCACTCATCGCTCTATTACTGGATGCATTTTCATAATGCCTGAACATAGAGACATAAGAAAGGAGAAATGTCTATTTGCTTTTGCCATTGCTAACAGGCAACATTTAGAGCCTATGATACTCAACAATTCTAATTGTATTCCAATTAAAAATGAGAAGAATAAAAATAAGAAAAGGTAAACTTCTTTAGAAATGAGAGGCAGAACCATTAGAGGTAGTATTTTAACTGAGACTGGCTAGCAATGGCAACCCACTCCAGTACTCTTGCCGGAAAAATCCCATGTACGGAGGAGCCTGGTAGGCTGCAGTCCATGGGATCGCTTAAAGTTGGACATGACTGAGCAACTTCACTTTCACTTTTCACTTTCCTGCATTGGAGAAGGAAATGGCAACCCACTCCAGTGTTCTTGCCTGGAGAATCCCAGGGACGGGGGAGCCTGGTGGAAGTCTATGTGGAAGTCTTCAGTCGTGTCCGACTCTGTGCAACTTTGCAGCAGCAGCAGCAGCAGTGACAGGTGAAATCTGTTTTCAATTCTTCACCAGTAAGGAAGGACACACTGAGTTGGGTTGTTCTGATCTGATAGGACTGTCTACATCCTCAGTTTGATTAAAAAGGTAAAATGGTCAGTGATTTTTATTTTCATTTATATTGATTTGACAGAAGTTTTCATTTCTGATATTCCAGATGGAAAAACCTCCTGACAAATTCTGTTTATTTATAGTAACTGTTCTTTATTATAAACACTGTTTATGTATAATAGCTGTTGTTGAGTCCCTTGGTTGTGTCCAACTCTTTGTGACCCCATGAACTGTAGCCCACCAGGCTCCTCTGTCCATGGGATTCTCCAGGCAAGGATACTGAGTGGGTTGCCATCTCCTCCTCAAGGGATCTTCTAGATCCAGGGATCAAACCTGTGTCTCCTGCAAGTCTCTTGAATTGCAGATGGATTCTTTACCACTAAACCAAGGAAGCCCTGTAATAACTGTGAAGTGAAAGTAGCTCAGTCGTGTCCTGCTCTTTGTGATCCCGTGGACAGTCCATGGAATTCTCCAGTTCCCTTCTCCAGGGGATCTTACCAGCCCAGGTCTCCTGCATTGCAGGCAGATTCTTTACCAGCTGGGCCATAAGGGAAGCCCAAGAATACTGGAGTAGGTAGCCTACCCCTTCTCCAGCAGATCTTCCTGACCCAGGAATTGAACCAGGGTCTCCTGCATTGCAGGTTGATTCTTTACCAACTGGGCTAACTGTAAATAACATCACATATATCATGAATCTGTGGATTTGGCAATCTGTACACCCCTGCCCCCACTTCCTGAATCAGGTATACTATTCCAGTTGTCTTTAGATGCTGTGAAATCTTCATAGCACTTTGTCCTTATAGCTCTACAGACAGAGGAAAAGACTGTTTTTTTTTTTTTTTTAATAATGTGCGCCTGATATTGGGCTAGGTTCATCATGAACATTGTTTCGACTACCTTCTACTTTTGAAAATATTCTCCATTTTACAAATGAGAACACTGAAGGTCAAACTATACTGTAATTATTCTAGGTCACCTGATGAAATGAAGGGCAAGCCATAGATTGAAACATGGGCTTTTTTCTGACTTTAAAATATTTTTTCTACTATGCGTGTTTTTGAAAAATTCTTGCTTGGATCTGAGTTTTGGGCATGCAGACAGACCTGATGCATTTTGAATATGTCTCCTTTCATGAAAGCAGAGGGGGCTAAATCGAGGGCTAGTTTCTTTTCTAAGGCTTCCCAGGTGACTCAGTGGTAAAGAATCTGCCTGTAGTGCAGGAGATGAGGGTTTGATCCCTGGCTTGGGAAGATGCCCTGGAGAAGGAAATGGCACCTGCTTCACTATTCTTGCCTCGAGAATTCCATGGAGAGAGGAGACTGGTGGGCTACAGTCCATGGGGTCACAAATGAGACACAACTTAGCATTAGCATTTCTTTTCTAAACTGTGCTCAACTATGGTTTAAATGTATATATTATTCAGGAGTGACACAAAAATTAGCCCACGGGGGTAACTTCTTTTGTTGCCTTTCAAAGGAGGGAATTCTGGCCATCTGTCCTTTATGTGTTAGTCGCTCAGCTGTGGCTGACTGTGTGCGACCCCTTGGACTGTAGCCAGCTGGGGTCTTCTGTCCATGGAATTTTCCAGGCAAGACTCTGGAGTGGGTTGCCATTTCTTTCTCCAGGGGATCTTCCCAACCCAGGGGTTGAACCCAGGTCTCCGGTATCACTGGCAAATTTTTCACCACTGAACCACCAAGGAAGACCACACCTGACATGCTGACTGCAGAGACATGTACGGGAGTCCTTCGAGAAATGACTTTCTTCCAGGTTTACAGATGAGCATTTTAAAATTTAAAGCTTGCCTTTTGCATGTTTTCTTTTCATTGTTGCAAATATGGCATAATGATATATAAACTAGAAAATGTTGATATAGGGAAAATAAAATAACTTCATTTTTCTTTAAGTCATGAAGCATCAGGATGAAGACCCAGATTCTCTTTAAGTGCCTAAAAAATAGAGCTGCTATTTCTCAGTTGCTAATAGGCCATAATCTTTCTTTCCAACCACTTGAATATATGCATATAAGACATTAGATTTTTGTAGGTGTAAACATTCTTACTATAACACTACATCCATGTTGCTTACATTTGTAATCTTGAAACCGTGGTTGTATAAATATAAAGGCTGTCACAACTGAGCAACTGCTGACATTCACTTGTTATGAATTTGGCAAATCAATCTATGGAACAGAAAATCGAGGACCCACCACACACAGAGAGACAGATGCACTGAATCTCTAGAGGAAAGTTTGCTGTGATTTATCTGTCCTTTAGTGTCTCTGAGGGCTTCTCTGCTTCAGGTGTATTCTTGGAGGCCTTTTAAGACTTCTTTGGAAAACGTATTGTTTATCCAAGTCAGCAGGATATCATTTAGTAAATGAATAGCTCTGTAGCATTAGGGTTCATGAACACTTTACTGTCCAAGCCTTCATGTACTAGACTGCAGTGTCTCTGTGGTGTGTCCCACCCATGTGTACCACACAGTGGGCCTTCCCAGGTGGCTTGGTGGTAAAGAACCCACCTGTCAATGCAGCAGACTCAAACGTGGGTTCAATCCTTGGTTTGGGAAGATCCCCTGGAGGAGTGCACAACCGTGCAGTCCAGTATTCCTTCCTGGAGATTCCCCATGGACAGGGGAGTCTGGTGGGCTATAGTCCATGAGGTCAAAAAGAGTCAGACACGACTGAAGCCACTTAGCACAGCACACAGCGCACACTATGCAGGGGCCTATATGTTGTCTTTCATTCCGCCGGGACCTTCAAATGTGTGTAGGTCCTACACGCAAATCTGCAATAAGGATTCCGCTTTTTCTTCTCCTAACAACCCATCAGTTGGTATTCATCTGGCATCTTTATTGATTTTCTACAATTTTCTATTCTTCATTTTGACCAATATATGCTGTAGTTCATATGGGCTGGCTTTGCACACTGAACACCTGATGTTCATTCTCTAGGAAATGACCTTTGATCCAACATAATGAGGATCAAATTTGAGTCGGGTATAGTAAATAGAGCTTTCCTTGTGGTGCTATGAATATTTAAGTGGCAAACTCGTTCTAGCATGTTGCCTCTTATTGGCATAAATCTCCTGTTAGTTTTATTAGACTATTTCACATGATAGTTTAAATTTATAAAGTCTTTTGGATAAGGTTTATTTTGGCTACTGAAAATTAAATGGCATTGGATTTCTTGTAATTTAGTGATATATTTTCACATAATGAGTCATTAATGTATAAGGCTGGTAGGATATCATTTGTGTTAAGACCCAGGGATTTAATTATTAAAAAACTAATATACGGAGACACTCACAAAACTTTGCAATTGAACTCTACTTAGAACCATGATTTTGTAATCACTTATATCAGCAGATATAGATCAGATGCCTTTTAATATGTAAAAACACATAGCATATGAGAACTTTGGTGAACTCAGCATTAAGTTTATTCAGAAAATTCATAAAATCCAGTATTCTCACCTGGGAAATCCCATGGACAGAGGAGACTGATGGGCTACAGTCCACGGAGATATAACTTAGCACCTAAACAACACCTAAACACCTAAACTTAGCACCTAAACAACAACATTCATGGAAGATTTAAAGGATAGTAAATGGTCAGTTTTCATTCCAATCCCAAAGAAAGGCAATGCCAAAGAAGGCTCAAACTACCACACAACTGCACTCATCTCACATGCTAGTAAAGTCATGCTCAAAATTCTCCAAGCCAGGCTTCAGCAATACATGAACCGTGGACTTCCAGATGTTCAAGCTGGTTTTAGAAAAGGCAGAGGAACCAGAGATCAAATTGCCAACATTCACTCGGTTATCGACAAAGCAAGAGAGTTCCAGAAGAACATCTATTTCTGCTTTCTTGACTATGCCAAAGCCTTTGACTATGTGGATCACAATAAACTGGAAAATTCTGAAGGAGATAGGAATACCAGACCACCTAACCTGCCTCTTGAGAAACCTGTATGCAGACCAGGAAGCAACAGTTAGAACTGGACATGGAACAACAGACTAGTTCCAAATAAGAAAAGGAGTATGTCAAGGCTGTATATTGTCACCCTGCTTATTTAACTTCTATGCAGAGTACATCATGAGAAACACTGGGCTGGAGGAAGCACAAGCTGGAATCAAGATTGCCAGGAGAAATATCAATAACCTCAGATATGCAGATGACACCACCCTTCTGGCAGAAAGTGAAGAGGAACTAAAAAGCCTCTTGATGAAAGTGAAAGAGGAGAATGAAAAAGTTGGCTTAAAGCTCAACATTCAGAAAATGAAGATCATGGCATCTGGTCCCATCACTTCATGGGAAATAGATGGGGAAACAGTGGAAACAGTGGCAGACTTATTTTGGGGGGCTCCAAAATCACTGCAGATGGTGATTGCAGCCATGGAATTAAAAGACTCTTACTCCTTGGAAGGAAAGTTTTGACCAACCTAAATAGCATATTGAAAAGCAGAGACATTACTTTGCCAACAAAGGTCCATCTAGTCAAGGCTATGGTTTTTCCTGTGGTCGTGTATGGATGTGACAGTTGGACTGTGAAGAAGGCTGAGCGCCAAAGAATTGATGCCTTTGAACTGTGGTGTTGGAGAAGGCTCTTGAGAGTCCTTTGGACTGCAGGGAGATCCAACCAGTCCATTCTAAAGGAGATCAGTCCTGGGTGTTCTTTGGAAGGAATGATGCTAAAGCTGAAACTTCAGTACTTTGGCCACCTCATGTGACGAGTTGACTCATTGGAAAAGACTGTGATGCTGGGAGGGATTGGAGGCAGGAAGAGACGGGGACGATAGAGGATGAGATGGATGGATGTCATCACTGACTTGATGGATGTGAGTTTGAGTGACCTCCGGGAGTTGGTGATGAACAGGGAGGCCTGGCATGCTGCAATTTGTGGGGTCACAGAGTTGGACACGACTGAGCAACTGAACTGAACTGAAAGTTAATTTTTTTAAGTTGCCTTTTCTGTAGTGAAACTGATTAAAATTATACACTCGAAAAATGCAAAAGCTATGGCAAACAAGTTAAACGTCATATAAATAAAAATTTATTTGAAAGGGAGATAGCCATGGAAATATGTAACGTCTGGTTTGGTAAATTTAAGCATATTTGAGATCTTTGTTCCTAAATGTGGTACAAAAAAAATGTTCAGTGTGGAGAAGACTTCTCGGGAGCGTAAACATGGGTCCAGGAAACTATTTATCCTTGAAAATCCGTAGGTCAGCTTATAGGAATGAAGAAAGATGAACAGGAGTGGCCATTGTGATCTGGAGGCCATAAGTTTAGGGCTTCCTTGGTGTGTCAGTGGGTAAAAATCCTCCTGCAATGTAGGGTACACAGGAGATAACCATCAGACATCTTCTGTCCCATGGACAGTCACAAAGAGTCAGACAAGACTGATCGACTAAGCATGAGGGCAACAGCAAGCCTATGCAAAGAGCCAGTCATCCTGAAGACAGGCGCTTATATCAAAATGTGTATCAGCGTATCATTTCCTTCATTGAGAAAGTCTTCATGTGAACAGTGTCAGCTGGACTGCTCTGGGACATCATTGATTTGCGTTCTGATGCAAGCTACTTATCTTGTCATGGACCTGGTTTTGGAGGATGGGCAGCGGGTCCATCAGCCAGACTTTGGCATTGAAGACGCTGCACTGACATCTGGGACCAGCTTCTGCACACTGCTCGGTGTTGTGGGCTGTCCTGCGTGTGATGTGTGGTGGGTGCTAGCACCCTTCTTCAGCTTCTATGCACTCCTCACTCTGCCACTGGTACCTGCTTGGTAGCTGTGACAATCAAAAATGTGTCCAAGGATGGCCGGTGTCCTGAAAGCTGGGGTGGAAATGCGGGAGGGAGCAATGGTTCTGGTTGTGAATAACTGGCCTGGAATAGTTCTGAATTTCCATACGATCTCTTTGTAGGGGCCATCACAGTGCCTAAATGCTAATCTGTGCATAAAGTCCGAAGTATCAGCAATCTTTGTGGACTCACTGTCTCAGTTCACCATTAAAGAAAATCATCACCCCTACAAAGAGATAGTGTGGAAGTTCGCTGGGGGGCTTCCCTGGTAGCCTAGCTGGTAAAGAATCTGCCTGCAGTGCAGGAGACCCCAGTTCGATTCCTGGTTGGGAAGATCCCCTGGAGAAGGGATAAGCTACCCATTCCAGTGTTCTCGGGCTTCCCTGGTGGCTCAGATGGTAAAGAATCTGCCTGCAATGGGGAGACCTGGGTTTGACCCCTGAGTTGGGAAGATCCCCTGGAGCAGGGCAAGGCAACCCACTCCAATATTCTTGCCTGGAGAATTCCCATGGACAGAGGAGCCTGGTGGGCTGCAGTCCATGGGGTTGCAAATAGTCAGACTTGACCGAGTGACGAAGCACAGCACACAGAATCCTGAGTTTGTTTAGAGTAACTCACAAAGTCCTGTGGCATTCATTTATCATATTGTTTCTACAGAGGTGCTCAAGGCTAACACCAGGAACAGGGCCTGATTTATCAATGAAAATGGCCACAGACAAGACTGTCTAGTCATCTTTGCCATTAGAAAGGGCTTTCCAGGTGCCTCAGTAGTAAAATAATCCTCCTGTAATGTAGGAGACATTGGAGACAGGAGTTTGATCCCTGTGTCAGGAAGATTCCCCTGGAGGAGGAAATGGGAACCCACTCCGGTATTCTTGCTTGAAAAATCCCATGGACGGAGGAGCCTGGTGGGCTGCAGTCCATGTCCAACAAAGAGCTGGATAGGACTATGACTGAGCACAAAGGCATGCCATTAGGAAAGTAGAAAGTGAATTAAGCTCTGTATTTGAAAAGAAACGTTCACTTAAAATGCCTTTCCATAATGGAATTAACTGTGTACTACAATGTTAAAAAAATATATGGCTGACCAACTGCTCTGTGAATACAAAAAGACCTGTTTGCTTTCCTTTGGTTACTCATAAGTAATGGCATAATAACATAACAACAATAATATAGCAATAGGGCTACTTGCTTACATTTGGAGAATACCTTGTACTTCTCAAAATGCTCTCACACACCTTGTTTCCTTTCATCCTTAGTTTAGTATCTCTGCTCTATACAGAACCTGTATACTGGTCCTTCTCATTCTAATAGAAACATAGAGATCACAGAAACATAATAACTTTGGCTCTTCTATGTAGATACACACACACACCCCACTGATGTTGCTTCCTCACTACTTTCCTAGAAAATAATGTCCAAATGAGTGTTTCTGCATTCTGCCTGATAAAGGAGCCGGTCTAAATCACTGTAGAGCCTACAAAATAAAATCAATAAATCTGGCTTTAAATAGTAGGTCCATAAGTATGTTTTATTTCTTGAAATAATTAGATATTCTCTATAAATCTGAAACCAGAAGGAGTTCATGGATCTTGCAGTTATGCTCTATTGGATCCAACTCCTTGCGACCCCATGGACTATAGGCCCCCAGGCTGTTCTGTCCACAGAATTTTCCAGGCAAGAATAATGGATATATTCCTAAGTATTTTATTCTTTTCGTTGCAATGGTGAATGGAATTGTTTCCTTAATTTCTTTTTCTACTTTCTCATTATTCGTGTATAGGAATGCAAGGGATTTCTGTGTGTTGATTTTATATCCTGCAACTTTACTATATTCATTGATGAGCTCTAGTAAGTTTCTGGTGGAGTCTTTAGGGTTTTCCATGTAGAGGATCATGTCATCTGCAAACAGTGAGAGTTTTACTTCTTCTTTTCCAATTTGGATTCCTTTTATTTCTTTTTCTGCTCTGATTGCTGTGGCCAAAACTTAAAAGCTTCTGCACAACAAAGGAAAATATAAGCAAGGTGAAAAGACAGCCTTCTGAATGGGAGAAAATAATAGCAAATGAAGCAACTGACAAACAACTAATCTCAAAAATATACAAGCAACTTCTGCAGCTCAACTCCAGAAAAATAAACGACTCAATCAAAAAATGGGCCAAAGAACTAAATAGACATTTCTCCAAAGAAGACATACGGATGGCTAACAAACACATGAAAAGATGCTCAACATCACTCATTATTAGAGAAATGCAAATCAAAACCACAATGAGGTACCACTTCACACCAGTCAGAATGGCTGCTATCCAAAAATCTGCAAGCAATAATTGCTGGAGAGGGTGTGGAGAAAAGGGAACCCTCCTACACTGTTGGTGGGAATGCAAACTAGTACAGCCACTATGGAGAACAGTGTGGAGATTCCTTAAAAAATTGCAAATAGAACTACCTTATGACCCAGCAATCCCACTGCTGGGCATACACACCGAGGAAACCAGAATTGAAAGAGACACATGTACCCCAATGTTCATCGCAGCACTGTTTATAATAGCCAGGACATGGAAACAACCTAGATGTCCATCAGCAGATGAATGGATAAGAAAGCTGTGGTACATATACACAATGGAGTATTACTCAGCCGTTAAAAAGAATTCATTTGAATCAGTTCTGATGAGATGGATGAAACTGGAGCCGATTATACAGAGTGAAGTAAGCCAGAAAGAAAAACACCAATACAGTATACTAACACATATATATGGAATTTAGGAAGATGGCAATGACGACCCTGTATGCAAGACAGGGAAAGAGACACAGATGTGTATAACGGACTTTTGGACTCAGAGGGAGAGGGAGAGGGTGGGATGATTTGGGAGAATGACATTCTAACATGTATACTATCATGTGAATTGAATCGCCAGTCTATGTCTGACGCAGGATGCAGCATGCTTGGGGCTGGTGCATGGGGATGACCCAGAAAGATGTTCTGGGGAGGGAGGTGGGAGGGGGGTTCATGTTTGGGAATGCATGTAAGAATTAAAGATTTTAAAATTTAAAAAATAAAAAACTAAAAAAAAAAAAAAGAATAATGGAGTGGGTTGCCATTTCCTTCTCCAGGATTTTGAGGGGTTCTGTTCGTAAACCACTGAACTATAACCAAACTAATGGAACCTGCATGATCCCACTGGTCTGCAGACAAAGTCAATTCTGTCTTGCCCATTTCCCACTTCTGTATCATCTGCCTCGCTTCATTCATCCTATGTTCCTGGAGAACAACTTTTCTTTAATCCCTCTTTGGTAAATTAAGTTGGTGATTCTATCAGAAACAGTGGTTGAAAGGGAATTCAGAATATAGTAATTCAAAGGCCAGCATAGAATAGGGATTAATCTGAGACAGCCAGTGTTTCAGGCACTTTGTACCTGACAGGGGTGCATACTGCTTGACCTTCGTTGGGTCGTCTTTAATACAGCAGAGTTTGGTTTTGTTCAGCGCCCCCACCCGGCTTGTGGCAGGGGGCAGACTGCATGTTGTTGTATGTGTCTGGTATCATGTCAGTGATGCCCACCCTCGATGGGGACTCTTCACAGCTGCCTGAACTACGGCCCTGAGATGCAGAACAGGTCCAGCTCTCTGCAGGAGCTCTGGAGGGGATGCAGAGATGCAGTTAATGCAGTGTGGACCCCCACACTATGAAAGATTCTCCTCATTTCTAGCCTTCCTCTCTTTAATGTCTATTGGAAAACAAATGCCATTGGATGTTTACAGATTGCTCAGCAATAAAGAATCCACCTGCAGTGCAGGAGAAGTAAGAGACCTGGGTTCAATCCCTGAGTAAGGAGGATCCCCTGCAGGAGGGCATGACAGCCCACTCCAGTATTCTTGCCTGGGAAATCCCGTGGACAGAGGAGCCTGGTAGGCCCACTGGGTCACCAAGAGTTGGGCATAACTGAGCACACACACAGCACACAAATTTTTACTTGTACAAATAAAACACTGGTGAAAATCCTTATGCTTAAACACACATCTCTGATTTCCTCATGATCAATTTATGTATATGTGTTAGTTGCTCGGTCGTATCTGACTCTTTGCGACCCCATGAACTGTAGCCCACAAGGCTCCTCTGTCCATGGGATTTTCCAGGCAAGAATACTAGAATGGGTTGCCATCCCCTCCTCCAGGGGATCTTCCCCACCCAGGGATCAAACTTTCATCTCCTGCACTGTAGATGGATTCTTGACTTGCCAGGTGGCACTCATGGTAAGGAATCTGCCTGCCAATGCAAGAGATGCTAGCAGTGTGGGTCTGATCCCTGGGTGGGGAAGATCCCCTGCGGAGGAAATGGCAACCCACTCCAGTGTTCTTGCCTGGGAAATGCCATGGACAGAGGAGTCTTGCGGACTGCAGTCCATGGGGTTGGAAAGACACAACTGAGCAATGAGTGCGCATATGAGCACTTTGCTGGTCAAATGTGGTGCAACCATTTCTTTTCTGGTCAGGAGACTTATACTTTCTCCCCTTACATTGTGTATGTCACACCTATCAGTCTTCTTTGCAGTTTCTTGGTTAGCTTTCTCATTTTTTTCCTAATCCTTCTATTGTTGTTCAGGCACTCAGTCATGTCCCCTTTTTCACCTCATGGACTGCAGCATGCCAGGCTTCCCTGACCACTATCTCCTTAGTCAGTGATGCTATCTAACCATCTCATTCTCTGTCTCCCCTTTCTCCTCTTGCTCTCAATCTTTCCCAGCATCAGGGTCTTTTACATTGAGTCAGCTCTTTGAATCCCGTGGCCAAAGTATTGGAGCTTCAGCTTCCGCATCAATGCTTCCAATAAATATTCAGTGTTGATTTCCTTTAGGATTGACTGGTTTGGTCTCCTTGCAGTCCAAGGGACTCTCAAAAGTCTTTTCCCAGCAACTCCTATTGTCTTATTCTTTTCTCAAACACTTAACCCCCTAATATGTCCTGGTTTTATTTTGTCATTGTACAATGGCATGATATACAGTAACCACTGGCTCTATATTGTGTCTGTGGAGGCAGAGCCTCACCCCAGGCTGCACAGTGCAATGGGAGGTGGAGGCCTGTCCAGACTGATGGCCCAGCTTACTGACAGCACAGGCCTTTCAGAGAATAAACACATCAAAAACAAAGCTCATCTGCCTGCAGCCTCTGCACTGTCTGTCTCATCCCTGGGCTGACTGCAGCCTCAGCTGTTTCTCTTGCAGGTCCCTTATTTCTGGGTTTATTAAAGGGAGATCGTGGAGAATCAGGTTGGTTAAGAATGAACTGTCTTTGAAGGAGTTTTCTGAGCTAGCGGACATGCAGTGGACTCTTTGGGCTGGCGAAAAAGCCCTGTGTCCCCTGATCTCCCTTTACTCATGCTCACTGCTATCTGCCAGCCTTCCCCTTTTCGGCACTAGCTGTGTCTCCCAGGGCACTTCCCAGTGGTAAAGAACCCACCTGCCTGTGCAGGAGACTCAAGAGATGTGGGCGCGATCCCTGGGTCGGGAAGATCCCCACGAGAAGGAAATGGCAGCCCACTCCAATATTATTGCCTGGAGAATCTCATGGACAGAAGAGCCTGGTGGGCTATGTCCATGGGGCCGCAAAGAGTGGAACACGCCTGAAGTGACCTAGCACGCACTCATGTGTTGCAAGGACTGTGTCCGCTCCTACTCGATCAGGGGAATCAGAGCATTGCTGAGCCCTGGTGGGCCTGACAGTGAGGGGAGGAGGGGCTGGAGGGTTTCTCATGAGGAAAGATGACCACATACTTACATGTCATGAAAACATCTGCAAAACCATAAAATGAAGGAGTAATGCAAATACAGCCTAGAAGCCACAGAAGAAGATAGGAAACTTTGTATTCAGGAGAATGATTTTAAAGAGCTCTGCAATTTTCCCGCCAGAAGAAAGGCTTTAAAACCCCACTTGGGGTGGAAGCTGAGATCCCTAAGTCATACTCGGTCATGAAATACGGTACCTGATGTCTCTGTAGAATAAGAATTAAAGAATTTGAAGTGTACCGGCTGTGAAGAAGGGAAAGTTAGATGAAGATTTTCCAGAAACACGTTGCCTGTTTTGTATGGCTCAGCCAAAGCTATAAAATTAAGATGTGCTCAGACTTAGACGTTTTCATTAAAACTGGTGATGGAATATAGACCAAAGCTTAGAGGAACCCTATTCTGAAGGAGATCAGCCCTGGGATTTCTTTGGAAGGGATGATGCTAAAGCTGAAACTGCAGTACTTTAGCCACCTCATGCGAAGAGTTGACTCATTGGAAAAGACTCTGATGCTGGGAGGGATTGGGGGCAGGAGGAGAAGGGGATGACAGAGGATGAGATGGCTGGATGGCATCACTGACTCAATGGACGTTGAGTCTGAGAGAACTCCGGGAGCTGGTGATGGACAGGGAGGCCTGGTGTGCTGCAATTCATGGGGTCGCAAGGAGTTGGACACGACTGAGCGACTGAAATGAACTGAACTGAACTGAATTGAACTGAAGGTTGATAAAGGAATACAATCAAAAGCTTAAACAACTAAACTTGGCTAAAATCCCCAGAATAGGGTTCACTGTGTGGTGGACACTGCTCCAAACCCTTTTTTGTTCAGTCACTCAGTTGTGTCCAACTCTTTTTGACCCTATGGACTGCAGCACACCAGTCTTCCCTGTCCTCCACTATCTCCCAGAGTTTGCTCAAACTCACATCTGTTGAACCAGTGATGTTATCCAACAATCTCATTCTCTGTTGCCCCCTTCTCCTCTTGCCCTCAATCTTTCTCCAGGCCTTTGACTTATATTAACTCATTTACTCTGAAGCTTCCCCTGGGAGGGGACATTACTGCTCTTCTCATTTTGCAGATAAGGAACTTAAGGCAGAGTCAGGTTAAGTCCTTTCCCAAGGTTATTTAGCTGGAAAATGGCAGAACCAGAATTGGAACCCAGGCTTTGGTGTTAGAGCTGCAGTCCTGAACCAAAAACTAGGAGATGAAACCAGTCCATCCTAAATGAAATCAACACTGAATATTCGTTGGAAGGACTGATGCTGAAGCTGAAGCTCCAATACTTTGGCCACCTGATTCGAAGAGCTGACTCATTGGAAAAGACCCTGATGCTGGGTAAGTTTGAGGCCAAGAGAAGGGGGTGATAGAGGATGAGATAGCATCACAACTCAGTGGACATGAGTTTAGGGATTGCAAAGATTGGACATGACTGAGTGACTGAACAACAACAACAAAGAGAATTTTTGTTCTTACCTTGGTAGGAAAACACCTAAGCATGACACAGAGTGTGAGCTTAGAAACTCTTCCATTCAAAGTTTCTTTCTTTTTGATAGTGGGAAGAATGATAGATCTTCAGTGCAAGCCCAGTGATGAAGATTCTTTACTTGACCAAACCTCAACGAGTCTCCTCTGAGTCCTTTTGGTGACAAAGTCTTCACCTTGGACCCAGTCTTGCTGGGTCAGGTTGTAGCAAAAATTCTACTCAGTCAGTTCACTAAGAATCTCCCAACCCTTGATGTCTGATCACCCTTGGCAAGAATCCCCCTACCCTTGAAGTCTCCTCCAAGTAATTATTACTGTTGTTATTTAATCACTCAGTCATGTCCGATTCTTGGCTACCTCGTGGACTGTAGCCTGCCAGGCTCCTCTGTCCATGGGGTTTCCCAGGCAAGAACTCTGGAGTGTGTTGTCGTTTCCTTCTCCACAGGATCTTCTCGACCCAGGGATTGAACCTCTGTCTCCTGCTTTGGCAGGCGGATTCTTTACCACTGAGCCAGCAGGAGAGCCCCTTCTTAGTAATTTTCCACCCATTAAACCCTTCCTTCTGCTCACTGGCTGTAGATTCCTAGCTGTCTTTGCTGTATTTGAAATTGAACCGAATCTTTCTTTGTATTGCAATGGTCATGGCCCCCAGCACAGAATTCTTTTCTTTTATATTTTTTCCTCTTTCCTTTTCAAAAAAAATTATTTATTTTAGTTGGAGGCTAATTACTTACAATATTGTGGTGGTTTTTGCCATACATTGACATGAATCAACCATGGGTGTACATGTGTCCCCCATCCTGAACCCCCCTCCTACCTCCCTCCCCATCCCATCCCTCAGGGTCATCCCAGTGCACCAGCCCTGAGCAACCTATCTCATGCATCAAACCTGGACTGGTGATCTGTTTCACATATGATAATATACATGTTTCAATGCTATCTTGAGAAAGTCTTCCTTATGATTCTCAGAGGTGCCAGAAGAATAATTTTATATTTAACACCAGTTCTCTAAAATGTATTGTGAATGGCCATTATAACTGGTTAACCTTGACTAGGTTTCTGAAAGCCACGCCTTCCTTGTGGTTTTAACACAGGTGAGTTATTTTAGCTATGCCTTGATGGGTGTGCTGGATGTGACTTCATCTTCTGTCTTCCGTCAGTAGATTCTGAGGAAACAGGAAACCTTGCCCTAGCTATGCTCCTGGTGTTATAAATGCTCCTCACCTGCTTGGTGGGACCTGAGTAGGTTTCTTTTTAAGTGATTGTATTTGTTTGTTTCAGGATTGGCTCTGCTGGGCCTTCGATGCCGCATGCGGGCTTTCTCTAGTTTCTGTGAGCTGGGGCTATTCTTGGTTGCAGTGCTCAGGCTTCTCATTGTGGTGGCTTCCCTTGTCGCAGAACCTGGGCTTGAAGGCGTACAGGCTTCAGTAGTTGCAGCCCGTGGACTCAGTAGCTGTGTCTCCTGGGCTCTAGAGCACAGGCTCAGAAGTTATGGCACACAGGGTCAGTTGCTCTGCAGCATATGGGATCTTCCTGAACCAGGGATCGAACCCGTGTCTCCTGAATTGGCAGGCAGATTCTTTACCACTGATCCATCAGGGAATCCCCTGAGTTTTTAAAGTTGAGGAGTTTTTTGAAGAATTTTCATCGTCGGAAGAAACCAGAAGAATTTGTAACAGATGGCAGGTGTTGACACAGAACAAGAGCAGTGGGGAACAGTAAACTCACAACAGAGATAATTGTACACAAAACAACAACTTTATACCCTGAAGATCTACAGATATTGAAATGTTTAAGTAATAAATGTTAAGATGCTCTGTACTGAATGCTCAAAGAAATAAAGAATACAATGACCGTTGAACACAAAAATTTTAGGAATGCAAGACAGTTATTGTTGTTGTTGTTGTTGTTGTTTTAAAGCCGAATATTAAGAAGTGAGAAATACAGTTACTGACAGCAGAATCTTCATACAGGAAAATGGCAGGACAGACACTGCTGAAAGGACATTAGTGAACAGGAAGAATTACCTGAGGGATTTATCTGTAATACTCCATGAGGGAGGAGATAGAAATCATTAAAGAAAGATTAAAAGACATGGCAAATGAAATGAGAAAGTATAACCTATATCTAATTTGAGGTCCAAATAATTGAGAGAAAGCAGAGAGTTTGGTCACCTGATGTGAAGAGCTGATTCACTGAAAAGGACTCTGATGCTGCAAAGATTGAAGGCAGGAGGAAAAGAGGGCGACAGAGGATGAGACGGTTGGATGGCATCACTGACTCAGTGGACATGAGTTTGAGCCAACCTGAGAGATGGTAAAGTACAGGGAAGCCTGGAATGCTGCAGTCCATGAGGTTGCAAAGAGTCAGACATGACTTAGTGACTGAACAGCAGCAAGAGGAGATGGATTTTAAAAGGCACTGGCTATCATAGTCCAAGAAATCCGTGTACCCACAGCTCTGGGCAGCATGGTGCATTTCAAAGAGAAAAATAAGAAGAAATTCATGTCTAGACACAGAATAGTGAAATTCAGAGTGACAAAGCCAAGCATCCTCTAAAATAACCAGAGAGAAAGAACAAATCATGAGTAAAAATAAACACAAAAAGACAATTACAATAAAAGGATCATCTCAACAGCAACTTTAAGAAGCCAGAAGATGGTGGAATAATATCCTTAAATATTGATTGAAAATAAATGTCAGACTAGAGTTTGTATCCAGCACAACAGCCATTCAAGAATGAGGAATGAGAAATTTAAGCAACAACAACAACAAAGACTTGTTGTAATACATCACCTGAGAGCTGCTCTAAATACCACACTTTATACAGAAGAAAAATGATCTTAGAAGGTAACTTGTAATGCACGGGGAAATCTAAACATTAAGTACAATATGACAAACAAATTCTGAATGCAAACAAAAATAGCCTCTATGAAATAATGAATATTAGAAGTTTAAAAAGATAGAATGAAAATATTGAACAATGATAGTTTATGACTAACACTGTCTGGAGAGTTTGTTTTCCTTGAGAGAGTTGTCCAACTTATTTGTTAGAATGTTTCCTCTTACACAGATTGTATTTCATAGGTAACCACTAAAAGACCAAGAATTAAAATGTGTAAACTCACAGTAATAGGAGAAAGAATGGGAAGAAATAAACATACAATACAATGATTTAATCTTTAAAAAGAGAAATAAAGAATATAGACAAAGCAGAAGAAAAGGGCCAAGAAAGTGAATAGTGGAAGGGAGAAGTTTGAGTGTGTTTACAGTCACAGGTAAAGTGACTTTGCCAATTAAAGTAAAGGAATAGTCAGATCAGATCGAACAATTGCCCAAATGCTGCCTATAGGAGATACCTAAAGTATAAGCCCAGAAAAGTGGAAAATGAAGGATAGAAAAAAGATCTGTCAGTCAAATAGACCCCAGGCCCATAAAACAGAGCTTGCAATGACTATTGGGCTTCCCAGGTGGTGCTAGTGGTAAAGAACCCAGCTGCCAATGCAGGAGATGTACGAGAGGAAGGTCCAGTCCCTGGGTGGGAAAGATCCCCTGGAGGAGGAAATGGACCTACTGCAGTATTTTGCCTGGGAATCCCACGGACAGAGAAGCCGGGCGGTACAGTCCATAGGGCTGCAAAGAGCTGGGCATGACTGGAGCAACTTAGCTTGCAGCACACACAGCGACTGTCAGATCTAAGGCAAAGGCAGCCGCGACTGAATGACGAGAGTTCCAAAGCACCATGGAGGTGACTGTGTCTAATGATATAGCCTCGAAAAATATAAGGGAAATATGCGATGAACGTTACAGGCAGAAATTTTCAACAGCGCTACCATAGAGGGAGATTTCAAGAGAATCTTATCAGCTCCTGATCAATAAAGCAGAGAAGAAACCCACAGACATATATGAGTTCTGAGCAGCTCGGCTGTCCCGTTTCACCTGACATACAAATACAGGGCTTGGCTTTTGTATATTTGATTTTTTATATTTATTGGATAAATAGAGACTGCACATCTTCTTAATTAAAACCTAATTGGTACTATATGAGTCCATAAATCAGATTTAACAAATTTGACAGAATAGGGTCATAGACAACATATTCTCTAGCTTCAGAGCAATTAAGTTAAAAGTTATTATAAATCAATCAGTAAATCTCCATATATTTCAGAATGAAAAAATGCATTTAAAATAAGTCATGGGTCAAAGAAGAAATCTTAATGGAAATTTTAAAGACACTTAGAACTGATGAAAATGAAAAAGAAACTGTTTACAAAAATTTGTGGCATCAGCAAAAGTGGAGTTTCAGTGGAAATTTGTCATTTTAAATGGTTATATTAGAAAAAGACAAAAGCTGAAAATCAATGAGATAAAAGCTTTCAAGCTCTTAAAAGATATACAAATAAGCCTAAAGAAAGGAAGTAGATAATGGCAGACGGATAACAATGAAAGAAAATAGACTAGCTCAGCTGTGTCCAAAGTTGGTTTGTAAATGACCAAGAAAAAGGAAAACCTTAGTTGAGATTGACAAGACAGATTAGGGGTCCAGATGCAGGAGGAGGAGGGAAGAGAGAGGGAGAGAGAGGGAGAGAGAGGGAGAGAGATCCATCTTTCATGAAATGGACAAAATCCTAGAGAAGGAATAAGTTTCAAAACTGGCTCCAAAAGCAGTAAGACACCTAATAGTCCTATAACTATTTCAAAACATCTCCTGCAAATAAAACATCCATCCTAGGTGATTTTATGAGTCAGTTCTACCACATTTGCAAAGATTAAGCCACTAGCATCTCACAATTAATCACTCCCTTTCATTGTAAAAGACTGATTTAATCTTGATCAAATCTTAATCAAAGATTTGATTTAATCTTAATCAAAACCAGACACGAAGGACTTTCCGGATAGTCCAGGGGTTAAAACTCTGTGCTGCTACAGCGGAGGAGGCAAGGGTTTAGTCCCAAGTCAGGGAACTAAGATCTGACATGCCCCATGGAGCATAGCCAGAAAATAAGGAATATGAAAAAACAGAGATGAGATAGAAATAATACAAACCTATTTTACTTATGAAGATATATATAATTTTATAATATAAAATATTTATAATCCCAAACTAAAAGTGTATAAAAAAGTTAACTCTATTGTGTCCAGATTGAGGTTTCCCTGAAGATGTAATTATGGATCGTTCTGCAAATTCTACTGTTTTCAGTCACCACAGTGATTGAAAGACTGAGAGTCATATGATCATCTCAATGGGTGTAGAAAAACTTGCAGTAAATTCAACACTCATTCGTGATATAAAGGAAGCTTGTAATCTAAACTCATTTTCTTAACCTGGTTATGTTTACGAGCATTATTCTAAATAGAAAATTGTACGTAGCGTTCTTTTTAAATTCAGCACCAAAGAGACCTACTTTTACTGCTTTATTGCTTTCCACATGTTCTTATATTCTGGTCTGTGCAATAATCTAGTCGGTGTGATAACAATTTAAAAAATTAAAGCAGAAGATTTGAAAAAAGGAAATAAAACTGTCATTCTTTGAAAATGATTTGCTTATATACATAAAACAAGCAAGACTAAACAGGCAAATAACTAGAAATGAGAGAAGGATTTAGCCAGAGAGTTAACTGCAAAAGTCAACTGCATGCTCAAGTGACATATTTAGAAAGAACAAGACACCATTTATCATGGCAGCACAAGCTATTCAGCACCTTAGGGATACATCTAACAGCTATTTTGCAGTGGCTTCTATATAGGAAGGCCTTCCCTGATAGCTCAGTTGGTAAAGAATCCACCCGCAATGCAGGAGACCCCAGTTTATTCCTGAGTCTGGAAGATCCCCTGGGGAAGAGATAGGCTGCTCACTCCATATTCTTGGGCTCCCCTTGTGGCTCAGCTCATAAAGAATCCACCTGCAATGTGGGAGGCCTGGGTTCGATCCCTGGGTTGGGAAGATCCCCTGGAGAAAGGAAAGGCCACCTACTCCAGTATTCTGACACTGAGAATTCCATCAACTGTAGAGTCCATGGGGTTGCAAAGAGTCGGACACGACTGAGTGA
Organism: Ovis canadensis; assembly: GCF_042477335.2. Taxonomy (NCBI): domain Eukaryota; kingdom Metazoa; phylum Chordata; class Mammalia; order Artiodactyla; family Bovidae; genus Ovis; species Ovis canadensis. Next base: position 108,474,070 of record NC_091246.1, read on the forward strand.
CTTTCACTTTCACTTTCTATATAGAAAAGTACAGAGGGCGCAGAGTTATATTGAAAATGACAACGAATCGAGAGGTAGGACAAAACGGGATGAGACTGAGTGAAAAGATGTGAAAGGGTGTTCGCAGAATAGAAAATTAAATAGTCCCACAAATGCTGAGTCTTCTGAAAATGATCCATGAGTTCAATACAATGCCAATAAAACTTCCAATATGTTTTGTGTGCACATGTGTGTGTATGTTAAATTTGACGAACTGATTCCCATGTTGATACATAAGAGCTGAAAATCTAGAATGGCTCTGATAAACTTGTAATTTGTGAGTTAACGATGCAGTCACTCAGTCATTCAGTCCTGTCTGACTCTTTGCAACCCTCTGTCCATGGGATTTCCTAGGCAACAATATTGGACTGGGTTGCCATTCCCTTCTCCAGGGGATCTTCCCAACTCAGGGATCAAACTCGTGTCTCCTGCATTGGCAGGGAGATTCTCAACCACTGAGCAGTCTAGAAAGCCTGATAATGTGGTGGGGGGAGTCTGAATTAGGAGAGTTTTATGCCTAATTGATGATCTCATTACTTTTCATGCTGTTATCCAGAGAGAGCAATAAATAAATTGACCTAAGTATTCAAAGTGTACCTGCTCAGTTTGGATTTTTCTCTATGATGTTAAGGATAACATTTTGGATTTTGTTTATTTTATTCTGTTTATTTTTGCTCCTTAGATTTATAGCATGCTATTAAATCATAATTGTCGTTTCATAACACACAGCTATCATTGGTCAATGCTTAGCTATAATTTATTCTTCTTTATTTACACCATGAAAAATGAACCCCTATGAACCTGTCACCCAGTTCAAGAATTAGAACCTATATTATTAGTGTACAAAATTCAAACTAGAAATACAGTGAACCTGTTTTAAAGGGCACTCTTTGCAGTGGATATCTGTTACTATTGCTTGGCTAGAGTTCTTTGTTTTTTCTTCTGGGAAGGAGATCTAGCGATGATTTTCTTTAGGGAAACTCAGTTCTTTGATGAGCTAATGAGATTGTCAACTCAGATTGCCTCTTGCCCTTAGCAGAGCTAAGGTTCAAAGCTTGACTCAAGCCCAGTCAAGATTTTCTTTCCTGGGCATTTGAACTTGGGAGGAGTCCTGTGTATTCAGAGGTCTTCTGGATGTCAGGATGCCCACTATTTCCTGTTGATGAGAGACGCAGATCTGTCTTGGTTTCTGCCGTGGAAGCCTGGATGCTGTTTTCTTCTCTAGGTTCTGTGAGAAACGCAATGGTCTTCTAGGAAATCAAGTTCTTAGCCTGAATCAATTTTAGTTGTTTGATTGCTTACTGCTGCTGCTGCTAAGTCTCTTCAGTCGTGTCCAACTCTGCGACCCCATAGATGGCAGCCCATTAGGCTCCTCTGTCCCTGGGATTCTCCAGGCAAGAATACTGGAGTGGGTTGCCATTTCGAGGCTCCTCCGTCCATGGGATTTTCCAGGCACGAGTACTGGAGTGGGGTGCCATCGCCTTCGCCAGCACCAGTACTTATAGCAACTACTCTCTGTGTGTTGCGCTTGCACGCTCAGTCGCTTCAGCTCTGACTCTTTGCAACCCCATGGACTGTAGCCCACCAGGCTCTGTCCGTGGAATTCTCCAAGCAAGAATACTGGAGCAAGTTGCCATTTCCTCCTCCAAGGGATATTGCTGACCCAGGGATCCAACCCGAGTCTCCTGCGTCTCCTGCACTGGCAGGCAGATTCTTTACCACTGCACCACCTGGGAAGCCCTAACTACTCTCTACATTAAATTGAATTGTCTATGTGAGTAATGACTGAGCTTCACCAATGTGTGAATATCTGAGGTCTAAGTATAGGCGCATCATGCTTACCCTCTGTTTTTAGGCACAATTCCCCACCAAGGGAAACAGTACCGAGCAGCTAATTTATCTAACTAGAATCAACGAACACATCTTCAATCTTTTTTGAAAGTGTATCAATAAATAGGGTGAATGATATAAAAAGATATCCATGGCATGTGTAAAAGAAGGTAAAAATCTGTTTTCATAAGCCAGATTGATAGATTTCTATTTCTCAGGTAAAGGTTTTTGGGATAGGTTCTGTAAGGCCTCAGGCTCCAGGAGCCCCATGTGGAACACTTCTTTTCTTCTCGTGGGAAACAGATGAAATTAACAGACTATTATTACACTGTCTGCTAAAACCAAGCACAGTTAAGCTCCTTCTACAGGTAGCCTGCCTCTCTGAGGTATAGAAAGAGAGCATAGAATGTCTCAAATTGATATTTAAAAAACCCTGTTTGTTTAGAAACCATTTTTACTTGCTTTGTTTGACTTAGTAAAGCAGTGTGGAAACGCTTCTCTTCAAAGCAGTGAGGCCTGATAGACACCATCAGTGTTAATAGTTTTTGCAGGAAGCAAAATAATAGATTAGGAGACCTCCCTGTTCCCTTGGGTAAGGTCAGCTGGTTGTCCCCTAGAGGCTGGACTGTGGGAGGCAAGGCTGACCTTGTCTCTGTTCTCATCACCAGATAAACCACACACACACGGGAACCCTGGCCCAACTAGACAGTCGGGGAATCCTGCATTGGCCGACAGCTATCAACACTGCATCTGTGCATGAGTAGGGAGTAAATTAATAATAGCAAACCCTCTTCAATTATATCCACTCAAATTAGTGTGTTTGGCTGTCAGCTGATGAACCAGTTACAAAGCCCCTTCATTTTGTCAATTATCTTTCAACCAGCACTGTTTTTAATTTTTTTAATAACTTATTTTATTGAAGTATGTTCATGCTAAGTTCCTTCAGTTGTGTCCAAGTCTGCATGACCCTATAGACTGTAGCCCACCGGGCTCCTCTGTCCAGGGGATTCTCCAGGCAAGAATACTGGAATGGGTTGCCATGCCCTATTGTCCACCTGCTATGAGGAGACCCAGGTTCAGCTCAAGAGTCAGGAAGATCCTCTGGAAAAGATTACTCCAGTAATCTTGCCTGGAGGATTCCATGGACAGAGAAGCCTGGTGGGCTACAGTCCATGGGGTAGCAAAGGGTCAGACATGACTGAGTGGCTAAAACTTTCACAACAAATAGTTGATTTATAGTGTTGTGTTAATTTCTACTGTACAACAAAGTGATTATTATACACACACACACACACACATATATATATACACACACACAAACACACACATTTGTTCATATTATTTTCCATTATGGTTTAATCACAGGATATTGAATACAGTTTTCTGTGCAATAAGTAGGACTTTGTTGGTTATCCGTCCTGTATATAATAGTTTGTGTAAACCAATGTTTGGTGAATGTTTCAGAACTGCACCAACTGGTTTTATCCCTCCAGTATTTCTCCCATCCCTGATGACTTCCTATGGATGGATCTGTGCCTGGAGCCCGATGGTATCCTTTGTAAATTTGCTCAGTCATCTTCTATGCAGTTTGTTTCAAAAGTCTTGGCTTCATTTATGTTCCCTACATGCTTGTATTCTGTCATGGGCAGCCACTGCTTCTTATCAGTGTTTGGTTCACCCTTTTCAGAAGAGAATAATCTTTACTGGGAAAAAGCAAATAAACAAAAATTTGTTTCATACATTTCCTTTGAATTTTACCACTGGCCCAAAGCACTAAACTTATCTTTTGGAAGATAACTTAAAGTGCCCATTTGCGTGTTCACGGTAAATTGATTGCTACATAACTCTTCGTTGTTATGTCCTCCTTCACGATTGTAGCATCTGTCTTATTCCTTCTTGGATATAGCATTTCAGATCTGGCATTTCAGTCCTTCACATAAGAGTCTTCTGTGAGCTTTTTCCTGTTAGCCCGTTTTTATTGTGGATTTACTTCGAGGAGAAACTTGCTGCATTTTTCTTTTTTTTTGAAGACACTGAGAGAAGGTAATTTATAAGATGAACTCATTTCTCTTCCTGAATCACAAAGCTGTGATAATTTCTATACTGGAGTGGACCTGATGTGTACATGTGTATGATATGAGGAACTCATTTAATTCTGTTTAAACAATCTGTATACATGGGCTATAGTCCATGGGGTCACAAAGAGTTGGACACGACTGAGCGACTTCACTTTCACTTTTCATTTTCATGCACTGGAGAAGGAAATGGCAACCCACTCTAGTATTCTTGCCTGGAGAATCCCAGGGACGGGAGCCTGGTGGGCAGGCGTCTATGGGGTCGCACAGAGTCGGACACGACTGACGTGACTTAGCAGCAGCATACATGAAAGAAAAGTGAAAGCGAAGTCACTCAGTCGTGTCTGACTCTTTGCGACCCCATGCACTGTAGCCTACAGGTTCCTCCATCCATGGAATTTTCCAAGCAAGAGGACTGGAGCAGGTTGCCGTTTCCTTCTCCAGGGGATCTTACCGATCCAGGGACTGAACCCAGGTCTCCAGCGTTGCAAGCAGATGATCTTACCATCTAGGGCACCAGGGAAGCTATCTGTATTAATATATCTATTAATACATGTGCTGTGCTCAGTCAATGTCCAACTCTTTGTGGCCCCATGCACTGTAGCCTGCCAGGATCCTCTGTCCATGGGATCTCCCAGGCAAGAATACTGGAGTGGGTTGCCATTTCCTTCTCCAGAGGATCTTCCTAACCCAGGGATTGAACCCCTGTCTCTTGTGTCAGACAGAGAAAGATATGTATCATATGATATCACTTATATGCAGAACTTAAAAAATGATACAAATGAACTTATTTATATTCAAAACTGGGCAAAATGAATATATACAATGTTTAGAGTCCTCAGAAATTCTGAGAAGGGGGCTGTATTATTTTTTATTATTTTATTCATATCAGTTCAGTTCAGTCGCTCAGTCGTGTATGACTCTTTGCAATCCCATGGACCACAGCACTCCAGGCCTCCCTGTCCATCATTAACTCCTGGAGTTTACCTAAACTCATGTCTGTTGAGTCGGTGATGCCAGCCAACCATCTCATCCTCTGTTGTCCCCTTCTCTTCCTGCTCTCAATCCCTCCCAGCATCAGGGTCTTTTCAAATGAGTCAGCTCTTCGCATCAGGTGGCCAAAGGATTGGAGTTTCAGCTTCAGCATCAGTCCTTCCAATGAACACCCAGGACTGATTTCCTTTAGGATGGACTGCTTGGATCTCCTTGCAGTCCAAGGGACTCTCAAGAGTCTTCTCCAACACCATAGTTCAAAAGCATAAATTCTTCAGTGCTCAGCTTTCTTTATAGTCCAACTCTCACGTCCATACATGACTCCTGGAAAAACCATAGCCTTGACTAGATGGACCTCTGTTGGCAAAGTAATGTCTTGCCTTTTAATACAGTTTGCTCTAAAAAAAGGAATTTGGAAAAATCTTAACTTCCTTGCTAATCATTAAACAAAAAAGTGAGAGTGACACTTTTGATGATTTAGTGTCCTGACATAAAGATTTTTAAAGAACCACTGTTCTGTACATTAAGCCAGTTGGATATAGAGTTACTTTTAATTTGCTTATTTTAAAAGTAAATTATTTAATTAATTTGTTTATTTTAAAAATAAATTATGTAGTCCAGAGGACACAAATGAAAGACATAATTATTGAATATATAATAGTCATATAAGATAAGTACATCTTTTCTAGATACTATGGGAATCATTATTGTTATATATAATCTCTCATTTTTCTTTTTCATGAAAACAAAACTGCATTTGCAGAGGTGGAGCTTTTCCCACTTCATCTGTGGCATAGAAAGCAGTCAGGGGAAAACAAAACACAAAAACACAAAGCACCCAAACTGGAAATGCCTAAAAGGTAGATAAAACCTCTGTTATTCAGAGGCAAATAAAGCTTTGTTATTTAAACTTTTCGAATTGTATAAAACCTTTTCTTAAGGTTTGACCAGAAGGATAGAAAGAATTAAGGGTGAGAGTGATTTGTAAAGAGAAAAATTAAAACCCTGAGTGTCTTCTCAGGTTCTATATGATAGAAAATAGGAAGACATCCTAATTAATGGTTGGAGAAGCATTAGGCCATTGGAAATTCAGAGGTGTAGTTAGGAAAGGTGCACAGAGTTTTCTTGGTATTGATCAAGTGACACTCATTATCCCCGACCCAAGAACAAAAAATGAATAATGCATTAGAGATGACAAAGGAGTCTTAATGCCCAGGAGGGAAGCCTTTACGAAATTTAATGACTTGGGGAGATTGTGCAAGATTATAATTCCTTGAGGAGAAACATATTGATAATAAAAACAAAGTGCAAAGAAAGCATACTCTATCAAACATGAACATTTAAATAACATGGAGATGAATTTGGCAGAATGAAACCTCTGACAAAGAGGAATCGATGAGAACAGACCTCACCATGACCTGCAAGGGGGTAGTATCTCTAAGTACTTTCAGAAATATGATGCCGTTGCTAAAAGTTATTTTCCTTTCCATTTGATCTCACAATCTACAACAGGAAGATAGTAAGAATTTAAAATGTTACGATCTACAGAACAACATCAGGAGAGGAATAGCACGTGTGGTCAGGAAGTCATTAACCTGAAAAGACAGATCTTCAAATCTGTGAGATAATGATTAATGTCGATAAATGAATGAGTCGGCGACACATGAGATACCCTACATCCATTTGTGTCTTGGTTTGCCTGTCTTTTCTCATTGCTTTTGGATTCAGTAAAGTTACTTATTATATCTTTTGTCTAGTACTAGGATGTTTTGAGCCTTTGGCCTCAGACTTTCTATATCTACATTAAAAAGGAAGAAGCAAACGGGGACAGGCATTTATAAGATTTCAGCTGTGCTCTGAGGAAATATTCTGGGTGCTGTTTATGATCTGATTTAATCTTTGCAAAAATTCATGCAGTACATAAAATTATGTTTATTTTCCCAATGATGAAATGCAAGCATGAGAGGCCAAAGATTATTAAACTAGCAAACGACCAAGGTCAGTTAGGTAGTATGTTTTCCATGACACTCTAGTGATTTCTAAAGTAATTGGTAACCATTATTACGAACATAGGATACTTTGGAACCATCAAGGAATGATTAATATTCAGTGTATCCTATCAATGTAGTTTCAAAAGAGTAGAAATAATTCTTTCCCTCACATTCAACCTATTTGATTTGATTTTATAACTGGTGGTAGAAATACTACACTGTGGAGAACAGTATGGAGGTTTCTTTTTTTTTTTTTTTTCAGTATGGAGGTTTCTTAAAAAGTTAAACATAGAACCACCATATGACCCAGCAGTCCCACTACTGGATATATATCCAGAGAAAAACAGAGTTCAAAAGGACCCATGTACTCCAGTGTTCACAGCAACATTATTTACAATAGTCAGGTCCCAGAAGCAACCTAAATGTCCAACAGATGAATGGATAAAGAAGATGTGTTATACATGTACAATGGAATATTCCTGAACCATATAAAGGAATGAAATAGGGTCATTTGTAGAGATGTGGATGGACCTAGAGTCGGTCACATGGAATGAAGTCAGAAAAACAAATATGGTACACTGGAGGAAGCACAAGCTGGAATCAAGACGGCCGGGAGAAACATCAGTAACCTCAGATATGCAGACGACACCACCCTTAGGGCAGAAAGTGAAGAAGAACTAAAAGGCCTCTTGATGAAAGTGAAAGAGGAGAGTGAATAAGTTGGCTTAAAGCTCAACATTCAGAAAATGAAGATCATGGCATCTGGTCCCATCTCTTCATGGGAAATAGATGGAGAAACAGTGGAAACAGTGTCAGACTTTATTTTGGGGGGCTCCAAAATCACTGCAGATGGTGACTGTAGCCATGAAATTAAAAGACGCTTACTCCTTGGAAGGAAAGTTTTGACAAACCTAGACAGCATATTCAAAGCAGAGACATTACTTTGCTGACAAAGGTCCATCTAGTCAAGGCTATGGTTTTTCGAGTAGTCATGTATGGATGTGAGAGTTGGACTGTGAAGAAAGCTGAGCACCAAATTGATGCTTTTGAACTGTGGTGTTGGAGAAGACTCTTGAGAGTCCCTTGGACTGCAAGGAGATCCACCCAGTCCATTCTGAAGGAGATCAACCCTGGGATTTCTTTGGAAGGAATGATGCTAAAGCTGAAACTCCAGTACTTTGGCCACCTGATGCGAAGAGTTGACTCATTGGAAAAGACTCTGATGCTGGGAGGGATTGGGGGCAGGAGGAGAAGGGGACGACCCAGGATGAGATGGCTGGATGGCATCACTGACTCGATGGATGTGAGTCTGAGTGAACTCCGGGAGTTGGTGATGGACAGGGAGGCCTGGCGTGCTGCGATTCATGGGGTCGCAAAGAGTCGGACACGACTGAGCGACTGAACGGAACTGAATGCATATACATGGAATATAGAGAAAATGGTACAGATGAACCTGCTTCCAAGGCTGGAATAGAGACACAGACATAGAGAATGGACTTGTGGGCACAGAGGAGGAAGGGGAGGGAGGGATGGATTGATGAACTGGGAGGTTAAGATTGACATATACACAGTGCTATGTGTAAGACAGACAGCTAGTAGGAAGCTGCTCTGTAGCACAGGGAGCTCAGCTCAGTGCTGTGTGATGACCTGGGGGTGGGATGGGGGCGTGAGCGGTCTAGGAGGGAGAGGATATATGTGTAGATGTAGCTGAGTCACTCTGCTGTACCGCAGAAACTAATACATTGTGAAGCAATTATATTCCAATTTTTTAAAAAAAGAAATACTACAAAATGCTTAAGGGTGTAATGACGCTCATGCCTCCTGCCAGCTGATGGCAACATGAGGGGCTTTCCTGAGATTGGGTGGGTCTCCCCATCGGGGAAGTAACTTTCACCAAGGATGAGGGCTGAGTGCTGCAGGGAGTGCTCTCATTTTCCTGGTGGTGTTCCAGCCTCTGTTTGGAGACTTGAGGTCCTCTGGCAGGTTCAGCAGGTTTCTGGCTTTCCCTCCCCACTTCACGCTCAGCTCTGAAGAGTCTTTTAGGAAAACAGCACAGCAGCTTGAGACCTGTCTTGTCTGACTACTCAGGTTCCACTTCTTTGGAGCCCTCTGTGCACAGACCAATTTTGTTAAGAAAAAAGGCTTTGGTTCCCAGAGGAATCGTTAAACAGTGTGTTTGTGTCATTAGTATTTTAAATAGTGTCGCTCCTAGGAGGCGTCTCTGCCAGGATGATTGGCAGACAGGGGGCGGTCAGAGCGTTTGAATGGAATGAAAATGGTGCCCCTCAGAGTCACAGAGGGATTGTCCTTTGAGTGGAAGAGAACAGTAGCCTGGGGCACAGTGGAGTCAGATTTAAAATAGGAAGTTTCCCAGGCTTAACAGGAGGTGAAATGAATCCAGATCTCTGACCTGCAAGGGTTCAGCTTTGTCAGAGGCTCTGTGGGGCCCTTGGAGGCAGAGAGTGAGCCATCCTGGGGAAAGCGCAGGAGGACGGAGTGTGTCCCCAAGGCAGGAACTCTGAGCACAGAAGGAAAATGGTGACAGGGAGCTGAGCAGTTGGGGAGCAGCTCGACGGAGTGGGCAAAGAGTTTATTCCTCTCCAGTAGTCCTATACAGATGTGAGTAGGACCACAAAGAAGGCTGAGCACTGAAGAATCAATGCTTTCAAACTGTGCCATTGGAGAAGACTTGTGAGAGCCCCTTGGGCAGCATGGAGATCAAACCAGTCAATCCTCAAGGAAATGAATCCTGAATATACATTTGAGGGACTGAAGCTGAAACTCAAATACTTTGGCCACCTGGTGAGAAGAGCCGACTCATTGGAAAATACCCTGATGCTGGGAAGGATTGAGGCCAGGAAGAGAAGGGGGTGACAGAGGATGAGATGGTTTTATGGTCTCACTGACTCAATGGACATGCGTTTGAGCAACTCTGGGAGATGGTGAAGGACAGGGAAGCCTGGTGTGCTGCAGTCCATGGGATTGCAAAGAGTCAGACACAACAAATCTTGATCTGGGAGTAGAGAGAGAGAGACACTGGATTTCTGTTTTTGTTTATAGCAGAGTCAGGGACCCCGCCCAGAGGTGGCTGGGTTTGTCCAGATGCAGAGAATGACCATATTCTTGATCAGGACCATGCCAGTGGTGTGGGGGATGGGGCAAGCAAAGGGATTCCTGAGACAGTTGAAAGAGAGAGAGAATTTCACGACTTATTAGTAAGTGGGATGAAGGAGTGGGCGGAATAAACTCCACTCCCTAATTTGAACAGTTAACATAATTTATAATCTATGAACAATTTTAAATTTTACCTATTTTAAAAATTAGGTAGATGCTGCTGGACCTCAATTATCGCTCTGAGTTAGAGAAAGAGGGAATGTGATCTATTTTTAATTAACTAGGAAGATACTCTGCACTTTTATGGACACCCCAGCCAATCCTAGTGTTGATACCCCATGCACAGCATCATTCCTAATGTTAAGCTCTCATAGTACAGTTTTCATTTGTTTAATTTTCTCCTGTTTATGTACAGGAGTGGCTAATTAGCATCCTTGACTTTGGAGATGTCATTCTGGGTCAACACCATGGCCCTCTGCAGATTCCCGATGACCCCAAAGGCTACACTGTGGAAGACTATAGATATTGCTTTGAAGACCTGAATGATAAAATATTAGGGGCATGTCCTGGACACTCCTAACTTCCATTTAACAACTTATTTAGAATACTGCATTTTTCTCATTATCTAACATGTTTACATTCTGGCATCTTTTTGTAGAGCATGAAAGTTAGGGAAGGAGTTTCTTAGGTCTTTTACTTGCCATGAAAGGTAAATAAAGGGAATAAAAAGGGATGGGGTGGGTAGCGAGGTGGCAGGGGGGTTCAGGGTGAGGGGGTAACATGTGTGTGCCTGTGGCCGGTTCATGCTGATGTATGGCAGAAAGCATCACAATATTGTCAAGTAATTATCCTCCAATTACAATAAGCAAATTAATTTTTTTAAAGCTAATTCATAAAAGAAGAAGTCTTTTGTCTGAAATGTTTTCAAAGTAGTTCAACCTTGCCTGCATGCTCAGTCGCTCAGTTGTGTCTGACTCTGTGACCCCATGGACTATAGCCCACCAGGTTCCTCTGTCCATAGGATTTCCCAGGCAAGAATACTGGAGTGGGTTGCCATTCCCTTCTCCAGGGCATCTTCCCAAACCAGGGGTTGAACCCACATCTCCTGCACTGGCAGATGAATTCTTTACCGCTGAGCCCAAGTCCAGTTCATTCTTACTTTGTTAAGGGGAATTCAAATTCAAACAATGTCATATGATTTTTACACATGACTATAAAAACAATTTTAAAAATAAGATTGTCTGGTTCCATGAAAAGTGCTACAAAATGGATGCCTTTCTGATTTGAATATACAATTCTATAAGCTCATGGGAAGTAATCTGTTAGTGACCATCATATGAATATCGCTTGATTTTTCTTGGGGTGTATTGATTCAGCACATTTAAACCTACCATTCAATTATACATTGTTGTAGCGCAGGAAGAGCTTCCTTTTTCTTAGCTTTTACATTCCCCACTGGGCCTGGCATAGTATCTTGAACATAGGAAAGATCAAAATGTCAGTTAAATAAGTTGAAACTCAAATAATACAAAGGGTCATCATGCTTTAATTTCTAATATTCTGTCACCATTAATTCTTCATCTGAGCTCTCTTACAATTATTCACAGATAGACTTTACGTCTTTGAAGACACTTTATAATTTTTTTTTTTTTTTGGTCAAATAGGGATACCTTAAAACCTTTGTGTACTTTGCATACTGGGTGCACTTTTTTTTTTAAAAGCCTGAACTTTAGCTAGCTGAAAGGTGTGTTATCTAGATAAACTATCACTGAGCTTTCTTTAATATTAAAAACATTATCTACAGCCTGTCATACAGAGTGAAGTAAGTCAGAAAGAGAAAAAGAAATAACATATATTAATGTTTATATGTGGAATCTAGAAAAATGAACCTATTTCCAAGGTAGGAATGGAGATACAGTCATAGAGAACAGCCTTGTGTACACAGAGCGGGAAGGAAAGCGTGGGACAAATTGGGAACTTGGGGTTGACATGTATATACCACCATGTGTAAAACAGACAGCTCGTGAAAAGCTGTTGGACAGCGCGGGGAGCTCAGCTCAGTGCTTGCTCTTTGAGAACCTAGAGGGTGGGATGGGGAGGAGAGAGGGAGGCTTAAGAGGGAGAGGCTGTATGCATACATATAGCTGACTCACTTCAGCAAAAACTAACACAGCACTGTAACAAAGCAATTATACGCCACAAAAAATAAAAAATTACATAGAAAATGTTTTGAGGTGGAAGCAACGTACTAAAGATTTCTTGGATGGTTTCATACTTTTTGATCTCCTTTCCAGGCCAGCAACAAATATTTAGTGTAATGAACATGGTGATAAGTGACACGGACAACAACCATCAGCAGACAAATGAACTGCTATGCAACCAATGGGCACACACCACGAGGAAAACGTCCTGGAATTAGAAGATCTTGTCCTTTGCCTGAAGTACGTGAAATGATGATAATAATATGTAACCCCTATATAGAATAAGAGATGCGAGTGACTTCAAAATGCTGAAGATAATATTTTCTTAAAATTTCTTAAAAATAAGAAAGTACTTTGACCTTTGACATTTAACAATTTTCCACAGAAGCAAGCACATTTACATGCTACGACAATCCTCTGAATTAGTTAGGGTGAGTTTTCTATTTTATTGATGTTGAGCAAGTAAAATGGCTCGCTTAGGTTTGCTTGGCAATCGCAATTCAAAGAATAGAAAACTACTTTGAATCCTGATCTAGCTCTCTTTCCATGATATTATACAATTTACCTTTTTCATAGTAATAATAACTATGAGTAATAAACATCCATCCTATACCAGTTCAGCTATGACTGCATCCTGAGCGCAGTAATTACAGAGCGTATGGAACAGAGAGTTCCGGGAGGTGGCCGTGGGTGTATAACCTCCAGGGCGCCAGTTCCCGCGGTGTATATACCCGCGGCAGGATTGACTTCGAGCTGCTGTTGTGACACTGCAGAGTAGAGGGTTGTGACTGTGCACACACGATGCTCACACCAGCAGAGGAGCGTGTGTCTGCCCTGCAGGACACGGACATATATGAGCACATACAAAGAGTGCACACACAGAGAGAAGCTGTCTTTCGGGAAGGGAGCAGCTCACATGGTGGGCATCCTTGATGGGAGGAGAGTTGCACCCCGATCCAGTGGTGCAGCCGTCACAGGGAATACCGGACTCAGAGAGCTGGGCACAGACGCGAGAGCCCAGTATCCTGTTACTAGGATGCCATACTCCCCTGATACTTACTTTGATTGGCAGATAATTGAGAATCAAAATGGTATCTATTCATAGTGTGCAATGGGACGATCATATGGATATGGTCACCTCACACAGTTGTCTGGGTTTTTTTTTTTCCTTCCTGTAAGAATGCTTCAGATATGCTTCCTTAGCAAATTTCAAATATGTTGGGTTGGCCAGAAAGTTCATTCAGGTTTGTCCATAGGGTGTTACAGGAAAATTGAAGTGAACTTTCTGGTTAGCCAATACAATATAGTATTGTTAGCCATAATTGCAGTTTGTGCTTGTATCAGAATGTACTCTCCTTCCTCTAACTGAAAGCTTGTACTCCATTTCCCCCACACCCAAGCCCTTGGCAACCACCATTCTACTCTGTTTCTTTTGCGTTTGACTTCATTATTATTGTTGCTGTTATTTTAAATTTCACATATAAGTGAGGCCATATACTATATGTCTTTCTCTCTCTGGCTTATTTTACCGAGCATAGTGCCCTCAAGACCCGTCCATGTGGTCACCAATGGCAGGATTTCCTCCTTTCTTATGACTGACTCGCATGCATTGTTTATGTGCATTGAACCTTTCCTATACATTCCCCCATCGATGGGCACTTGGGTTGTTTCTGTATCTTAGCTATTGCTTGAATGAACATGGGGATGCATATATCTTTGAGTTGGTGTTTTCATTCTCTTCAGGTAAAGGCCAAAGGTGGAATGGCTGGATCACATAGTAGCTCTATTTTTAGTTCTCTGGGGAATCTTCATACTGTTCTCCACAGTGCAGGAGGGTTCCTTTGTCTCCACACCCTCACCCACACTTGTGACCTCCTGTCTTTTTGGTAAAAGCCATGCTAACAGGTATGAAGCAATATCTCACAGGGGTGCAGTTTTGTTTAGGAGATATCTGCTGAGGAATTAGGCATCATCTGTCCTTAGAGATTATGGGCAGGATATTTAGAAAAAGGGAATTTCTGGGTTGTCCAGAAGGTGAGCTTTCAATTCTTTGAGAGGAGGATCAATCCATCCAGATGGTGGTGATTTCTTCCTCCTCTTAAGAAGAGAGCATTTGAGGCTGAAGGGGGAGTGTCATAATGGTCCCATGCCTGGGTTCCTTATCCTGAGGACAATCTTTCCAGTCAGCAGCATTGGCTAGGGTGGGATAAGACCTGCCCTTCAAGGTCACTGTGAGATTAACCCTGCACCAGAAACATTCAGTGCAGAGTGCCCATCGCAGTGAAGAGCACAGTGCATCATTCATACTGTTGCAGAATTCTAATCAGAACTTCTAGGAGATATTTTCCCCCAATGATGGTAAATGTCAAAATTCAGCTCATTCTCAGTATCCTTAACTTATCCCCGTAGTTTCTCACTTTGGACTGCAGAAAGGAATCTATTGCCCGATCCATTAAAACAGAAACATTCCCAACTTGAGCAAAATCACAGAACCACATAAGCTGCCTCTCTGTTAATAATTTAGTACAAAGCTAAATTTATTAGCTAGTCCTAAGACAGTTAGCCCTGTGCATTATTTATGGGGTCTTTCCCCTTGGATAGACTACAACTGTCTATTAATTTTTCATCAGGTCGTGAAATTTTGTAAGTAATTCTCAAAGTCTGGTGAATGAAAAGAGAATTATCTTTAGGAAACATTATTACAATGTATCCTGTTTCTGGGAACATATTTACCATCCATTCTAAATACCAGAATAATTTTAAGTATCATTGCTGCTAAGTCGCTTCAGTCGTGTCCAACTCTGTGCGACCCCATAGACGGCAGCCCACCAGGCTCCCCCGTCCCTGGGATCCTCCAGGCAAGAACACTGGAGTGGGTTGCCATTTCCTTCCCCAATGCAGGAAAGTGAAAAGTGAAAGTGAACTCGCTCAGTCGTGTCTGACTCTTTGTGTTACGACAGGTCATATATCCACTTTCTCAGAGTAAACGTTGTTGCTCAGTCGTGTCTGACTCCTGGCTACCCCATGGACTGCAGCACGCCAGGCTTCTCTGTCCTTCACTGTCTCCTGGAGTTTGCTCAAACCCATGTCCATTGAGTCAGTAATGCCATCCAACCATCTCATCCTCTTCTCCTCCTGCCCTCAATCTTTCCCAGCATCAAGGTCTTTTCCAATGACTTGGCTCTTTGCATCCAGTGGCCAAGGTATTGGAGCTTCAGCATAAACTTAGAGCTTATTGATAGATGTAAATGCCACATTTTCTCCCTTTAAAAAGGCAGCAGGGGACAGAATATTTATAATCCCGATGCTAACTTGCACTTTGATGTCTTCCTCAGGGCTTTCCCCCAGCCCAGAGGAGAAATGGAAACTGACAATCTCTGCAATCTGCCAAGTGTTAAAACTATTTTTTCCAAAATGCAGTCAGATATTATCTTAGCATTAAAATGCATGTGTTGGCATCATCATGAAAGGTAAAGTTTAGTCACTTCAAGGCATGATTAACAAGGTTAACTCTCCATTCGCTGGAAGGCACCACTCAGGCTGACTCGCAGAGCATCTCTTATCAAACATGGCAGGTGCACGTTTCACATTCAAGGTCTTGGGAGTTGTGTGTGTATGCGTGTCTGTGTGTGTCTCTGTGTTTGTATGTATATGCATGTTTGTATGTATATGCGTGTTTGTGTGTGTGTGCGTGTTTGTGTTTTAGTTAGACTAAAAGCAAAACTCCATGAAATACAGATCTCTGTTTAAGATATAAGGTGTCTAAGATTAAGGTATAAGATAAGAAAGTGCTAGAGATTAATGAACAGCAGGATGACTGTAGCCAACACTGCTACATGGTATCGTCTAGCGAAGTTGTTAACAGAATAAAACCCTAAGAGTGCTCATCCCAAGGAGACAGTTTTTTCTTTTTATTATTTCAACGTCAGCTGATGGATGTTAGCTGCACCTATTGCTCTAATCCCTTCACATGCTCGTGCGCACACTCAGTCATGTCTAACTCTGCAACCCCAGGGACTGTAGCCCGTCAGGCTCCCCTATTCATGGGATTTCCCAGGCAAGAATACTGGAGCAGGTTGCCATGCCCTCCTCCAGGGGATCTCCCCGACTCACTTACTGAACCTGCATCTTATTTTTTTTTTAATTAAGAAATTTATTTTAATTGGAGGCCAATTGCTTTACAATACTGCAGTGGTTGTCCCAGTGCACTGGCCCTGAGCGCCCTGTCTCATGCACTGGACCTGGACTGGCGTTCTGTTTCATATATGGTAATATACATGTTTCAGTGCCATTCTCTCAAATCATCCCACCATCCCTCGCATTCCCCCACAGAGCCCAAAAGTCTGTTCTTTATATCTGTGTCTCTTTTGCTGTCTCACATATAGGGTCATTGTTATCATCTTTCTAAATTCCATATATATGCATTAATATACTGTATTGGTGCTTTTCTTTCTGACTTACTTCATTCTGTATAATAGGCTCCAGTTTCATCCACCTCATTAGAACTGATTCAAATGTGTTCTTTTTAATGGCTGAGTAATACTCCATTGAGTATATGTACCACAGCTTTCTTATCCATTCATCTGCTGATGGACATCTAGGTTGCTTCCATGTCCTGGCTATTGTAAACAGTGCTGCAATGAACATTGGGGTACACGTGTCTCTTTCAGTTCTGGTTTCTTCTGTGTGTATGCCCAGCAGTGAGATTGCTAGGGCGTTTGGCAGTTCTATTTCCAGTTTTTTAAGGAATCTCCACACTGTTCTCCATAGTGGCTATAGTAGTTTGGATTCCCACCAACAGTGTAAGAGGGTTCCCTTTTCTCCACACCCTCTCCAGCATTTATTGCTTGTAGACTTTTGGATAGCAGCCATTCTAACTGGCGTGAGATAGTACCTCATTGTGGTCTTGATTTGCATTTCTCTGATAATGAGTGATGTTGAGCATTTTTTCATGTGTTTGTTAGCCATCTGTATGTCTTCTTTGGAAAAATGTCAGTTTAGTTCTTGGCCCACTTTTTGATTGGGATATTTATTTTTCTGGGATTGAGCTGCATAAGCTGCTTGTATATTTTTGAGATTATTTGTCAGTTGTTTCATTTGCTATTATTTTCTCCCATTCTGAAGGCTGTCTTTTCACCTTGATTATAGTTTCCTTCAGTGTACAAAAGCTTTTAAGTTTAATTAGGCCCCTTTTGTTTATTTTTGCTTTTATTTCCATTACTCTGGGAGGTGGGTCATAGAGGATCCTGCTGTGATTTATGTCAGAGACTGTTTTGCCCATGTTTTCCTCTAGGGGTTTTACAGTTTCTGGTCTTACATTTAGATCTTTAATCAGTTTTGAGTTTATTTTTGTGTGTGGTGTTAGAAAGTTTAACCCACATCTCTTGCATCTCCTGCATTGGCAGAGGGCTTTTTTTCAACCACTGAGCCACCGAGGATCAATATATGTAAATCAAACCATCATGTTGTACACTTTAAACTTATACAGTGATGTATGTCAACTGCTTCTCAGTAAAACTGGAAAGATATTTAAAAAGCACAAGAGAATCAACAGAACCAAGAGAAATAACAGGAGTTTATGTTTCAGTAGATTCTGGCTTGATAGAAAAAATTCTTACATTCATTGAATTTTTCATTGTTGTTTACTCAATAAGTCATGTCTGATCTTTTGCAACCCCATGGACTATAGCCCACCAGGCTCTTCTGTCCATGGGATTTCCCAGGCAAGAATATTGAAGTGGGTTGCCATTTCCTTCTCTAGGGGATCTTCCTGACCCTGGGATCAAACTTGTATCTCCTGCATTAGCATCTGTGTTCTTTATTGCAGAGCCACCGGGGAAGCCCAAGTGTTGAATTAGAGTCAAGAAAACTGACTTTATGCAGTATAGAATTTGTCATTTATTTCCTGGCTTCATCACCCTGGACTGATCATCACTCTTCTCAGAGCCATAGCCCCTTACCTGGAAAAGGAGTACTGTGATGTTACCTGCACCATGGAGTTGATGATAACATGCCAATATGAAATTCTTGTAAGAATCAGTTATATTATTATTTTTTATTATGTATATAGGGTTGAAAGTGAAGGAAGCACAAATAATATTATCCTGACCACAAAGGGGAAAAGCCCAGAGTCAAACAAAATATAGGTGATTTAAAGTGCATTGAAAAATGCATATGCAGCTGAATCCTTTAAAGAAAAAAAATTCATTTCTAGAAGGACATAGAAACTCAAAGGACAACACAGAATGATGTGTCCTCTTTCTGTATCAGTTGGTCAGGACTTCAGTGCAAAAGTTTTTAATCAGTTAAAAGGAGAGTAAGAATATATATTATTTACCTCTAGTTTTTGCAGCTCTCCTCTAGAGAAATTAGCTTGTGTACCCTGTTTTATTAAAACTATCATCTAGGTAACTTGCTTTCCTCCTTCACATCTAATGAATATGTTGCCAGAATATCATCTTTGCATGTATATTCTTTTGGAGAAAACTATGGCAGAACAATTCTCCGCAGCAGGTCAGGGCATTGCTTCTTGTGCTTGGGTATACATTCCCACCTAGTTAAAATGAAGACTCCAGCCTAGTTGGGCTGGGGTGGGACTTGACCCGGTGGGACTTGACCTGGAGGGTCTATCCATCCATCCATCCTCACCCAGAGGAGGTAGCTGGTACACTGTGTAGGCTGGCGGGCTAGTGGATGGGGCAGTGGGTACCTGAGATCAGGGGGGCATGATGACCTCCTCTCAGTTCCCCTTGAGGTGAGGACTGATTTGCTCATGGAAAGTTTATCTCTATAGGGTCATGTCTAACATCTGTGCATGCTCATCACTTTAGTCATGTCTGACTTTTTGTGAGCCTATGGACTGTAGCCCACCAGGCTCCTCTGTCCATGGGATTCTACAGGTAAGAATACCGGAATGGGTTGCCATGTCTTCCTCCCGGGGATCTTCCCGACGTAGGGATCAAATCCATGTCTTTTGTCTCCTGCATTGGCAAGAGGGTTCTTTACCACTAGCACCACCTGGGAAGCCACTTATATCTGACTTTAAAGTGAAAGTGCTAGTTGCTCAGTCGTGTCTGACTCTTTGTGACTCCATGGACCACAGCTTGCCAGGCTCCTCTCTCTATGGGAGTCTCCAGACCAAGAATACTTGAGTGGGTTGCCAACTCCCTTCTCCAGGGAATCTTCTGAACCCAGGGATTGAACCCAGGTCTCCCAAATTGCAGGCAGGTTCTTTATCATCTGAGCCACTTACCAGACATACCTGACATGAGGTGGTATAATCACCATGAATATCAGTCAGGCTTGTCCCATGGAGTAAGTTGATGTCATCTCCTCAGGGAAACCTTAGCAAGGATAGTGCTGTGTTTACTGACTGCCAGATGGCAAGGAGCATCTGAGCCTCCCAAGGCAGATTACCTGTTGATTGCCTGTACCTGGGACTGGCCTGGAGCCAAGGGATGGAGACAGATGTGAGGACAGAAATAGACTCCCCACCCCAACCCCAGTCCCCTGTTCTCTCAGAAGCCATGAAATCTGATGGTCATCTTTAAAAAAAATTTGCCTGGCTAAGTTTGAGTGAACTCTGGGAGATGGTGAAGGACAGCAAAGCCTGGCATGCTGCATTCCATGGAGTTGCAGAGAGTCAGATGCAACTGAGCAACTAAACAACAACAACAAAGTTAAATAACACTGCATTGTAGGCTCAGAAATAGAATTTAATCTCACCTAGTATGTTAAGCGGAGAAGGCAATGACACCCCACTCCAGTACTCTTGCCTGGAAAATCCCATGGGCAGAGGAGCCTGGTAGGCTGCAGTCCATGGGGTCGCTAAGAGTCGGACACGACTGAGAGACTTCACTTTCACTTCTCACTTTCATGCATTGGAGAAGGAAATGGCAACCCACTCCAGTGTTCTTGCCTGGAGAATCCCAGGGATGGGGGAGCCTGGTGGGCTACCGTCTATGGGGTCACACAGAGTCGGACACAACTGAAGCGACTTAGCAGCAGCAGCAGCAGCAGCAGTATGTTAAGATATGAAGCAGTGGAGGGGGCAGTCGGAAGATTGGTGGATGAGGATCTGACAAAAGAATTGGTCTGCATCCTCCTGCCAGTGCAGGAGACACAGGTCTGATCCCTAGTTCGGTAGGATCCCACATGCTGCAGGGCCACTAAGCCAGTGAAAGTAAAAGTGGTAGTCACTCAGTCCTGTCCAACTCTTTACAAGCTCATGAGACCCACCAGGCTGCTCTGTTCATGAAATTCTCCAGGCAAGAATACCAGAGTGGGTAGCCATTCCCTTCTCCGGGGGATCTTCCCAACCCAGGAATCGAACCCGGGTCTCCTGCACTGCAGGTGGATTCTTTACCATCTGTGCACCACAACCACTCTGCCTGCGCTCTGGAGCCTGGGAGCGGCAACTACTGAAGCCTGTTGGGCCTAGAGCCAGAGCTCTGCAACAAGAGAAACCCCTGCGGTGAGAAGCCCCCTGCTTGCTGCTACTAGAGAAAAACCTGCTCGTCAATGGAGATCCAGCACAACCAAAAAGAAAGAAATACGTAAAGAAATACTTTTCAAAACAGAATTGTTCTGAGAACTGGAGGTAGGTGGCTGAGAAGAATTTTCAGCCCCTTATTTTGGACCATGAGGCTTTCTGCACAGCACAGCTAAGGGTTACAGACTCTGCGCCCTATTCTAGCTCCTCTGCTCCTCATTCCAGTGTTGTCCTTTCTTTGTGCCTTTGGATTGTTGCTGTTCAGTCACTCACTTGTGTCCAACTCTTTGTGACCCTGTGGATTGCAGCACACCAGACTTCCCTGTTCTTTACTGTCTCCCAGAGTTTGCTCAGACTCGTGTCCATTGAGTTGGTGATGCCATCCCACCATCTCATCCTCTGCCACCTGCTTCTCCTGTGCTCAACCTTTGCAGCATCAGGGTCTTTTCCAAAGAGTCAGCTTTTTGCATCAAGTTGCCATAACAGATGTTCCTATAGGAGTGAATAAACTGGTGAATGCACGAAGAGACTGGGACTGAATGAAATGGGGCTACATTTTCTAAAAAGCTGTCTTGAGTGCTCTCTTGGCATAAGCTCTGATTTTAGCCATCGAGACATTGTAATTGAGTCGAAATGCCCATGAAAAACAAGTGAGCAAATGCCAGTGATTAGTTATATTTTAAACTGATGAGCAAAGGACTTGCTTTGCTATTTCATTACCTGGGTTTTTAAAAACTACACCTATGTGAATTTTGTTGAATTTTTCTTTTCCATTTCTATCCTTCTATATTTCTCCGCTTTTCTGCCCCTTGTGTTTTCTCATAGTATGTTCACCTATACATCTGAAACTTTTGAGAATGCAGTTGTGGGCTGCTCACTATATGTTCAAGACAATATCTTCAGTGCTATAGGAGGTAAAAGTTTTGTCAGGGAGACACACTAATAGAGATAAATACTGTATTAATGAATTAGCACTGGAAGGACTGATGCTGAAGCTGAAGCTCCAATACTTTGGCCACCTGATGTGAAGAGGGGATTTTCTTGTTGTGGCGCATGGACACAGGTTCAACAGTCGCGGTGCACGGGCTAGCTGCTCCGTGACATGTGAGATCCTCCCAGTTCAGGGGTCAAACCCACATCTTCTGCATTGGCAGGTGGATTCTTTACCACTGAGCCACCAAGGAAGCCCCCCCCCCCCCCCCACAGGTTTCTGTGTGAATGGAACTTTTCATTTTTCTGGGATAAATGCCCAGAAGTACAATTGCTAGATTGTTAGGGTAAATGCATGCTTAGCTTTGTAAGAAACATCAAATTACTTTCTCATGCCTATTGGCAACATATATGTGATCCAGTTTCTTTGCATCCTCACCAGCAATTGATATTATCACTATTTTTTATTTCAGAAATTTTGATACAGGTCATTATAGAATTTTAATCCAATAAATATAAACTTACTACATAATTTTAATGACTATCTAATGTTCTGTTTTCCATGGGAAGTAGCATTCCTTTAATAAGTTTCAAATTGAGGGAGTTCAGGTTTTTTTTTTACCACTGTTAAAAAGAACAGTCTAATAAGCATAAACCTACTTTCATGTATCTGGTTATGTTACTGAATCAGACCCTAGGATGTGGAAAGCTGATGTGTTCTTCTTTTAGGGCTTTTTATATCCCAGAATTTGATTTGGGAGTCAGAGGCTTGGGTTTAGAAACTGATTTTATCAACAATACCTATATAGTCTTAGGCATGCTGTTTAATTTCTCTGGATTTGATTACTTTGTGTGTAAAAAGGGGATATTTTGTTTGTCTCATAAGATTGCTGAAAGTGCTAGTTATAATATTTTGTGTAAGATAACACTCAAGAATCTTCAGTTCAGGTCACTCATGTCTGACTCTTTGCAACCCCATGGACTTGCGGCAGGCCAAGCTTCCCTGTCCATCATCAACTCCTGGAGCTTGCTCAAACTCATTTCCATCGAGTCAGTGATGCCATCCAACCATCTCATCCTCTGCCATCCCCTTCTCCTCCCGCTTTCAATTTTTCCCAGCATCAGGGTCTTTTCCAGGGAGTCAGTTCTCATCAGGTGGCCAAAGTATTGGAGCTTTAGCTTCAGCATCAGTCCTTCCAATGAATAGTCAGGACTGATTTCCTTCAAGATAGACAAGTTTGATCTCCTTGCAGTCTCAGGGACTCTCAAGCATCTTCTCCAAAACCATAGTTCAAAAGTATCAATTCTTTAGCGTTCAGCTTTCTTTATAGTCCAACTCTCACATCCATACATGACTATTGGAAAAACCATAGCTTTGACTAGGCAAAACTTTGTTGGCAAAGTTATATCTCTGCTTTTTAATATGCTGTCTAGGTTGGTCATAGTTTTTCTTCCAAGGAGCAAGTGTCTTTTAATTTCACTTCCACTGTATAATCATAAGGGATTTGATTTAGGTCATGCCTGAGTGCTCTAGTGGTTTTCCCTACTTTCTTCAATTTCAGTCTGAATTTGGCAATAAGGAGTTCATGATCTGAGCCACAGTCAGCTCTTGGTCTTGTTTTAGCTGACTGTATAGAGCTTCTCCATCTTTGGCTGCAAAGAATATAATCAATCTGATTTTGGTATTGACCATCTGGTGATGTTCATGTATAGAGTCTTCTCTTGTGTTGCTAGAAGAGCGTGTTTGCTATGACCAGTGCATTCTCTTGGCAAAACTCTGCTAGCCTTTGCCCTACTTCGTTTTGTACTCCAAGGCCAAATTTTCCTGTTACTCCAGGTATCTCTTGACTTCCTACTTTTGCATTCCAGTCCCCTATAAGAGAAAGGACATCTTTTTTGGTGTTAGTTCTAGAAACTCTTGTAGGTCTTCATAGAACCTACAAATTCAACTTCAGCTTCTTCAGCATTACTGGTTGGAGCATAGACTTGGATTACTGTCATATTGAATGGTTTACCTCTGAAATAGACATAGATCATTCTGTCGTTTTTGAATACTGCAAGAATCTTATGAATGCTCATTAAATACAAGGTCTTCCTAGACTGAACTTCACACAGTGCTTTGAACAGAGTAGATGAAAGTACACTCAGAGTTTATTTCATGCATCACCCCTGACCAGTGTGTTGGGCAACAGCATACTGAGAAAAATCTTAGAGTCGGCAGTAAAAATCCTCAATGTGCGAGCCCCACAGTGGAGTCTATAGCAGTGGTAGATGAGGAGAGGATGGGGAAGTATCAGCCCTGAGTGAGCTTCATCATTTAGAAACGTGATCCTCAGAACACACCCTCAACCTGGAGCTGTCTTCCTTATCCTAAACACCTGCAAAAGAGCAAGTAGAGCCCTGCAGTACTTAAAATACAGGGAGCTTTTTCCGAAAATGAGTCTGGCATCAGAAGATGCAAATTTTTCTAAGTTGAAGTGGTGTTTGAGTGGCTACATGTATGGAAGTTACAGAAAGTTGGAAATTGAAAACGCTTGACACCTTGTTGCTGCTGCTGCTGCTGCGTCGCATCAGTCGTGTCTGACTCTGTGCGACCCCATAGACGGCAGCCCACCAGGCTCCCCCGTCCCTGGGATTCTCCAGGCAGGGACACTGGAGTGGGCTGCCATTTCCTTCTCCAATGACACCTTTAAGAATTTAAAATATGGTAGAATACGGAGAAGGAAATGGCAGCCCACTCCGGTAGTCTTGCCAGTGCTCTTGACCCTGGGAGCCACATCTGCTAAGCCCATGTGCTTAGAGTCTGTGCTCCTGCAACGAGAAGCAATGGCAGTGAGAAACCTACACACCACACGGGAGAGTAGTTCTTGCTTGCCACAACTAGAGAAAAAGCCCATGGAGCAATGAAGACCCAGCTCAGACAAAAATAAATGATTTTTTAAAAAGCTATGTAAGGATAATTTAATTTAAAAATAAATGAGTGCAAATTGTTTTTCAAGGGTCAGTGTAAGAAGGGTTTTGAGTTAGAAGAGTTAAATGAATTATATCCTACACAGTTTGACACATTGGTTTCAACAGGGGACATCCTCATGTTGGCTGCAAACGTTTCCAGTGGCCAAAGTATTTCAATGCTGCCTAACAGGGACATGATGGATCATTTTCCATCGCCAAGTAAAGCACACGCAAAGAAACGAGAATGAAGTCTTCTCATCTCTGGGATCTGATCTCTGCCCAGCAATGAGGATGAGATTGGGACACAGATTATGATGAAGCCGAGAAACAACAGCGCCCCCTGGAGGACAGGGCGGAGGCCACAGCCTCACTGTGGGTCCTGTCTCTGGCTGTGATCGTGTTTGATGTTTGGCTGAATTAGGTCTCTTTCTTTGGCCAGAATCTCTCCACACACACCTCCAATTTCTCACTGAAGCTGAGCTCCTGAGAGGAAGAAGCATAAGAAACAGGCCCTTGGTCCTGTTTCACACTCTAGGGAACTAGTTTTCTCTTTGAAGCTCATTTCTTCCCTCTGTAGAATAGGTTTGCGTGTTGCATGTCCCACTCTTCAGTCATGTCCCGCTTTTCGTGGCCCCGTGAACTGTAGCCCGCCAGGCTCCTGGGTCCATGGGGATTCTCCAGGCAAGAATACTGGGGAGGGCTGCCGTGCCCTTCTCCAGGGATCAAGCCCGTTTCTCTTATGTCTCGTGATTTGGCAGGCAGGTTCTTACCACTAGTGCCTCCTGGGAAGCCCAGAATGGGTTAGAAATACCTACCATATAGGTAGGAGTTTTAAGAATTAAAGGCAGGGCTTCCCTGGTGGTCCAGTGGTTAAGGCTGCCTTCCAACGCAGGGATACCGATTCAGCCTCTGGTCGGGGAGCTACGATCCCGCATGCCTCATGGCCAGAAGCAAAACATGAAATGGAAGCCATATTGTAACAAATCCAACAAAGATTTTTAAAAATAGTTCACGTAAAAGAATCTTTGAAAAACAAAAAACAGAGTAGTCTTTAAAAAAAGAATTAAAGGTAATATAATGTTTATCAACTTTATTGTAAGAGAGGCTCAAATATTTTCCCCTAATTTCCTTATCTTATCTCTCTTTTTTTAAAAGACCTTTTTGTCTGTGAATTAGTTTTAAAGTCTTTTTATTGAATTTGTTACAATTTGCTTCTGTTTTATTATTTTTTGTTTGGCAGCGGGGGAGGCTACGAAGCACATGGGATCTTAGCTCCCTGATTGGGGAGAAAACCCACACTCCCTGGAAGAGATGTCTTAGCCACTGGACCACCAAGTACGTCTGTCCTTCTCTTAGCTCTTGGGCAACACATTCAGGCAGGATATCAAACTGAAATCTCTATCTGCAAAACGTCATGGTAATTGACCAGGTTAAAGGGATTTAAAATGTCACCAAAGCCACTGATAAAGGCGCTTCCAAATGGGGGAAAGCACTGCCGCCGTGTCACTCATTGCACAGGCGTAGTCGGTGCCTGCTGGCACATCCCGGCTTCACCGGCCCAAAACAGGACAGTCAGACCTAGCAGTAAAATGCAGGACACAGCACTTGGAACACATTTACACTGAAAAACTATTTGTTTACCTAAAATTCAAATGTAACTGCTATCCTCTAACCTAAATTCCTTGTATGAATACTGAGAACTCTAGCCCCAATTCCTTCACAGAATCTCTTCTTGTCTAGAAGAGACAATGTGTCTCATGGCTGTTTATCATCTGATCCTTGATTTCACTATCGCACATCCTGTCACCTGGATTTTATGTGTGTTACATTCCATTGGTTCCTTGTACATGATGCCAGTTTCTATACAGAATTTGCCACACTAAAAATAATTAATGAAATAAATTCTATCTTCTTGAAAAATGCTAAGATTACTATTCTTGTAAAACTGCGTTTATAGCATCTAAAATTAGATCTCAATTTGGTTTTTGTTTCATTATCCTAAATCATGAAATAAAATAATTCCATCAGTCAATATTCTACATGTTTTATCTCTCTGGCTTAGTTATTATCTACCTGGTTATGGATTCTATAGTTCTTCTTTTTTAAAAAAATATTTATTTGTCGGTGCTGGGTCTTAGTTGTGGTGTGTGGGACCTAGTTCCCTGACCAGCGATTGAGACTACGACGCTTGCATTGGGAGTGCAGGGTCTTAGCCACTGGACCACCACAGAAGTCTCTGGATTCTCTACTTCTGTTTCCCAAATGTTGAGAGTCATATCATTTCCTCCCTTTCCTCACATAAACTTTGTTTGTTCTTAGAGTTCTAATTTTGTGAAATTGAATCTTTCCCAATCTTTTCCCTCCAGGGCATAAAAACAGGGGAGGCTCTACTGGGGAAATGTACTGAAGCATGAAGAGACATGCTCTGTGCTGGAGAGCCACCAGGTTAGAGTCCCGCTGAGGTGAGTAGAGGATATCGGATCAGAAGGGCTCGGTGATCCGCAGGTACTCTCCCTCCAAGGTCGGTGTGGTCTCACAGGAAGGATACGTGCCATCCAAACCTTTACATTCCGGTCCTTGCCCCCAAACCTGAGAGTTATGTGCTCTTGTGATAATTACTTGATCCTCTGAATCTCACTCTTCTCAACTGTGACATAGGAATAATAATATACCCACAAATAACTGTGCGAAGAAATATAATGATAGTCAGGAAAATGATTTATACTCTATAAAGTATTGTACCAATATAAGCTATTAATTTTGCTATATTTAATTATGATTCATTATTTACAGGATATTGTTCAAAGCTTATAGATACAAATACTTTTGTGTTATATATATTTTGGGTTCCTCAATGACTCAGCAGGTGAAGAATCCACCTGCAATGCAGAAGACACAGGAGACTTTGGTTTGATCTCTGGGTCAGGAAGATCCTCTGGAGGATCTGAGGTACTGAGTACCTCAGTACTCTTGCCTGAAAAATCTATGGACAGAGGCGCCTGGGCGGGCTACAGTCCATAGGGTCACAAAGAATCAGACATGACTGAAGCTACTGAGCACACATGTCTATTATATGTACTAAACAGCATTTGCCTTAAGACACTGATATATATCATTCACTGTTAAAAAAAAAAAAAAACTTTTATTTATATTGGAGTGATAGCATATTCAAAAGCAGAGACATTACTTTGCCGACTAGGGTCCGTCTAGTCAAGACTATGGTTTTTCCTGTGGTCACGTATGGATGTGAGAGTTGGACTGTGAAGAAGGCTGAGCACCAAATAATTGATGCTTTTGAACTGTGGTGTTGGAGAAGACTCTTGAGAGTCCCTTGGATTTCAAGGAGATCCAACCAGTCCATTCTGAAGGAAATCAGCCCTGGGATTTCTTTGGAAGGAATGATGCTAAGGCTGAAACTCCAGTACTTTGGCCACCTCATGTTAAGTGTTGACTCACTGGAAAATACTCTGATCCTGGGAGGGATTGGGGGCAGGAGGAGAAGGGGACGACCGAGGATGAGATGGCTGGATGGCATCACCGACTCGATGGATGTGAGTCTGAGTGAACTCCGGGAGTTGGTGATGAACAGAGAGGCCTGGTGTCCTGCGATTGATGCGGTCACAAAGAGTTGGACACGACTGAGTGACTGAACTGAACTGAACTGATAGGCACTTAACAATACTGTGGTAGTTTCAGCTGGACAGCAAAGGGAGTCAGTCATATATATACTGTATCCGTTTTCCCCCATACTCCCCTCCCCTCCAGGCTGCCACATAGCATCGAACAGAGTTCCCTGTGCTGAACAGTAGGTCCTTGCTAGTTATCCATTTTAAACATAGCAGTGTGAACATGTTGATCCTAGACTTCACTGCTGCTGCTAAGTCACTTCAGTCGTGTCCAACTCTGTGCGACCCCATAATTCATCTTGATTAAAATGATCTAAAACGTGTCGTAGAGTGGAAATCCATTAGATCAGTACAATCTGGTCTTCCCGAAGAAAGTGAAATAACAAAAGTAAGAATACTACAAAGGATCCCAGAGATTTCAAGAACCTTGGTTTTCTCTTTTAATATAAAAAAGAATAAGCAGAAGAAAGTTGCATTATTTGCCAGGCATTAAAAATCGATTCATGCTGCTTGATTTTCTGCCATTACCTTTCAAGACCTGCCCTGAGGAAGCCAAGGCTCCGTTCAGAGCCTAGAGATACAGACAAGTTCAGACACTTGAGGGCTCCAATCAGAAGCGACATTGGCTGAGGTGGGATTGAGGCTAGAGCTTCTGTCAGGAAGATGCCTGCTCCTCCGCGGCCTCTCTCATCCTGCTGTTGCCCCTGTCTAGAAGCGCCCCGCCAGGGCTGATTAGAATTCTGCAGTGAGACGCCTGTGCCCCTCTAGAATCTTTGTCTCAGCTGATTAGTGTTCAGTAACCCCTGTGTTCCACAGGGAATCACACATTTCAACCCATGCCAGACATAAAATATCTGTTTTGACAGTCTTTGATTGTACTTAAGTAGTGCAGGTTTTAAATAATCAAAGAAGGCTTATATGATCAAGTCTAAGGTCTCAGAAGTGCTTTTCTGTCAATAAGGAGGAGAAGGTTTCTGAAAAAGTAGAATAATAAAATTATAGATAACACGGAGCTGTCTAGACTCAAGCATTCAGTGTACAGAGGGAAAAGGGAAAACAGAGAGGATGAAAGAAGGTAGAGTCTTGCCTAAATCCACATGTCTGGTTAAAAACTTGTATTTTGATCTCTTAAATCTCGATTAATTTTTCCTTCCAGTACAGCGTTTAACCCTTTTAAATTCCTTCCTCCTGCACTTCCTCTCTCTTTCTAACTTTCTTTCACAGTTACTAATTTTTTAAAGTTTTTTTGATGGGGGCCATTTTAAAAGTCTTTATTGACTTTGTTACAGTATCGCTTCTGTTGTTTATGTTTGGGTTTTTTTGGCAGAGAGACATGTGGGATCTTAGCTCCAGGACCAGGGCTCAAACTCCCACCCCCTGCACTAGAAGGCAAAATCTTAACTACTGGACCCCCAGGGAAGTCCCTCTATTACTATTTTTGTTATGATTGCTTTGTACTTTATTTAGCTTAATAAAGTATAGACTTAAGGTCAGGTTGGCTTTGTTCATATTCTGGCTCTTCCATTTATTACCTGTGGAATCCTAGATAAGCTGTGTAGTTTCTCTGTAATTCAGTTTTCAGCTCTAAAAAGGAGAAAATAATACTATTCATCTCATAGGAATAATAAAGATTAAATGAGCAAAGAGTGAAACATATATAAAGACTCTTTCCTGAGCCTAGCTCAAAAATATTTGCCGTTATTATTATGAATCCAGTTTAATTAGTACAGATTTTAAGAATTAAATTAATAGACTTAAACTATGCTAAGTGATTCTTTGATCTCACCTATTATGATGATTAAAAAGTCAATACATAGTTATAATGGGAAAATATAATTAGATGAGAATTACCAGAACTAAGCTTCAAAGATGACCCTAAGCAGTGAAAATGAGAAAGTAATCATATTAATAGATAGTTGTGTTTGAGGAAAACCAAAGAGAAGCATAAATTATTGGGAGAAGATATAAGACCCTGATGCTGCGAAAGACTGAGGGCAGGAGGAGAAGAGGGCAGCAGAGGATGACATGGTTGCATCATCGACACAATGGACATGAGTTTGAGCAAGCTCTGGGAGATAGTGAAGGGCAGGGAAGCCTGGGGTGCTGCTGTCTATGGCTTTGCAGAGAGTTGGACATGACTGAGTGGCTGAACAACAGCAATAACAATAGAAGTCATATACATTTTTTCAAGAGAAGTGGTGTACCATATTCAAATAGATTTGAATCTTGGATTTTCCACTTAAAAACTGTAATCTTGGGCAAAGTCCTTAGCTCTGTGTGTTGGTTTTCTTGTTTCACCGAGCTTTACTAAGGTATAATTGACAAATGAAAATGGTATATATTTTAGGTGTACAACATGATGATTTGATGCATGTATACATTGTGAAATGATTACTACAGTCAAAGAAATGAACACATCTATTACCTCATAATCATTACAATTTTTTTTTTTGAGTAAGAACATAAGATCTAGTCTCAGCAAATTTCAAATCTCTAAAACCAGGCTATTAACTGTTCTGCGTTGGTGTTCCTATCTATACCAACTGGGATGGCTGTCAAAATTAAATAAGACAACATATATCAACTATGCACAGGAGTTAATAAAGATGAAAATAGTAGGTTGAGTAATAGAGTCAGGATAATTAGTAGTTGCAACCAGATCAGCATCTCATGGTAGAGAAAAATGACATATTCACAGAAGCAGAATCTAGAAACATAAAGGCAAGAATACTAGAGTGGGTGAAAAGAACCAAAAGATGTATAGTCCATTATTATGTGTGAACTTTCTACAAAATTCAGATTTTGAGTGTCCGTAACTGGAGGTGGCACTAGTGCTGAGGAACCCGCCTGCCAACGCAGTAAGAGATGGAGGGTTCAGTCCCTGGGTTGGGAAGCTCCCTTGGAGGAGAGCATGGCAACCCACTCCAGTATTCTTGTCTGGAGAATCTCGTGTTCAGAGGAGGTTGGCAGGCTACAGTCCACTGGGTCACAGAGTCATACACAACTGAAGCAACTTAGCAACAAAGCCTATATGTCCACAAAGCCAACATTGTTGACTGTCTGTGCTTTTACTGAAACCATTGGCTAACTCCCCTTTGAGACTGAAAAACCACCTGTTTCTCTGTGAGAGAATGTTCTCCCATTCAGTTCAGTTCAGTCGCTCAGTCGTGTCCGACTCTTTGCGACCCCATGAATTGCAGCACGCCAGGCCTCCCTGTCCATCACCAACTCCCTGAGTCCACCCAAACTCATCAAGTCGGTGATGCTATCCAGCCATCTCATCCTCTGTCGTCCCCTTCTCTTTCTGCCCCCAATCCCTCCCAGCATCAGGGTATTTTCCAATGAGTCAACTCTTCGCATCAGATGGCCAAAATATTGGAGTTTCAGCTTCAGCATCTCCCTCCAGTGAACACCCAGGACTGATCTCCTTTAGGATGGACTGGCTGGATCTCCTTGAAGTCCAAGGGACTCTCAAGAGTCTTCTCCAACACCACAGTTTGAAAGCATCCATTCTTCGGCGCTCAGCTTTCTTCACAGTCCAACTCTCACATCCATACATGACCAACTGGAAAAACCATTAGACCTAGAATTAAAGACCCCTCTCAGGAACGAACTCAGGGGACTTGAAAATGATACCACAGAAGAACACAGCAGGAAAGAGAAGAAGCGGAAACTAACAAAACGCTGTAAAGCAACTGCGTGCTCTGCTCTGCTCGGTCACTCACTGTCTGACTCTGTGGGACTCCATGGACTGCAGCCCGCCAGGCTCCTCTGTCCATGGCATTCTCCAGGCAAGAATACTGGAGTGGGTTGCCATGCCCTCCTCCAGGGGATCTTCTTGACCCAGGGATTGAACCCCAGTCTCCTCCACTGGAGGTGGATTCCTTACCACCTGAGCCAGCAGGGGAAGCACCTTTGACTGTACCATTAACTCCTTAGAGACAGAACCGGGAGCTGCTGTTTGCTGCCCTACTCTGACCTTAAATTTGAGCGTGATGGAGGCACGATAAATAGCTGTTAAAGTGAACTGCTCGAGTCATTCTTCCCCCTTTCCCCTCTTCCCTTTCTTGAAGGTGAAGATGTCCTCAAAAAAGTGGCAAGAGAAGTAAAGAGTGCTTTAAAAATCAAGGAGTATTGAATTGGGTCAAAGGCTAACACAAAACTCCACCTGTTAAAATATTGTACAATTAACCCTAAATAACTCTCACTATGTGAAGAGCAATTAACACACATCAAACTAGTCATTAAACATGAATATAGAAAAATGTTCTCTTCTGAAGAGCTGATTAGTTTCTTAGAGCAGTAAACTTGGAGACTTCTTATTTTTTTAGTTATTTGTTGGAAAAATCAGCTTTTTTTCAGAGATAGACACTTAATTAGCTAGAGCAAGTGATTAACTCCAAGAAAATAACAAGCTGATCCTGGGAGCCAAACCACTGCTTGCACAGGTTATATTTAGCACTTCAGGTGTTTAATTGAACTCTGAACTCTGAAGCAGAACCAGAATGGGATGGGTGTAACTGACTATGCTCATCATATTTGGCATAGTCAACAGCACCTTTTCAGCTCATCCTCTTCAACTCAAAACCATTAGCAGCTCCTCCCACCCCCAACCCAGTTACCTAATATCTATTAACTTTGAAATGAAGGGTCACATTTGACAGCCTATGTTTGATGCAAGTGGCTCTTTATGATTAAATTCTAAGCAGTTGCTCACAAAGAAATCACTCAAGAGAAAACAGAAAGTGACCGAAGATATAAAAACACAATGCATGTTAGTGTGTGCAGTGATGCTGGCAGCCGTCTCGTCCTGTCAGTTCCAGTCTGAGGGGTGCCCATCAATTTTATAAGTCAGATGGAGAGCAGGGCCTGTTAGGATAATGTATGAAGAACCCATATTTTTAAGGACATTCTTTTTGTTTCACATAAAAAAAGCAGAACCAAGGAGAAAATTACTTGCTCAGTTTGCCTGAGACCAAAATACAGTAAGAATCAGTTACCTGGGTGATGGGATGTCGACCCCAGAGAGTGGTACTCATCAGCCCTTTGAAGGGTCCAGTCATAGATGGTTGTGTTTTCACATCCTTAGAGCAACAAATATTTATGGCCGAGACCATTTTGTGTTGCTTTGTGACTTTTTTTTTTGGCTAGGAATATGGGAATGAGAAGTCATTTTTTCCTCTCTTAGAGAGAGCAATATGTAATTTAAAATAAGACTGGAAGAAAGTCTTCCATTTGGCAAGGAATTAAAGCTGGCTATGTCCTTCTTCTGGAGAAGGCAATGGCACCCCACTCCAGTACTCTTGCCTGGAAAATCCTATGGATGGAGGAGCCTGGTGGGCTGCAGTCCATGGGGTCGCTAAGAGTCGGACACGACTGAGCGACTTCACTTTCACTTTTCACTTTCATGCCTTGGAGAAGGAAATGGCACCCCGCTCCAGTGTTCTTGCCTGGAGAAGCCTAGGGATGGGGGAGCCTGGTGGGCTGCCATCCATGGGGTTGCACAGAGTCGGACACGACTGAAGCGACTTAGCAGCAGCGGCAGTTAGCAGTATGCCCTTCTTCGTCTCTCTCCACATTTTGTAAATGTCCTTGTATTTTTTTTTTTTGTTAATTACTTGATTAGGAAGTCTTTTCAAAAATCAAATACTTTACATGGCTAAGTAGTAAAATTTTAATTTAAAAGCATCAGACCATGACTTAATTTTAACTTAAAATGAGCCTCCCAGGCTAAGCAAGTTCTACTTTTTTTCTGGGTCACAAACTATCATATACTTTCCTATTTAAAAACATTACTTCAGGCCAATCTAAAATGTCTCTTTCTCTTTCTACTTCTTAGAGTTAAGTGTCTTACTTGAGATTTTAATCTTCAGCTACTATTAAGGAATCCAGTTTGAGGATGGATGGTCTTTCTTCTTTTGGGATATACATGCCTCAGGGTTCAGAGATGGCGAAAGCGCTAAAAATTAAGAAAGTGGAGTTGGAGACGTGTTCCTCCAGGGCTCAGTGATTCCTTACTCATATTTTTATCTGCCCAGTACTGAGCTCAGTGCCTTGAATGTAATGAAAACTCAGGAAATATTTGTGGAATTAAAAAAAAAAAGAATTTGAGCATGTGCCATATATTAGTTGTGTGGCCTTGGGCCACACACTTAACGCCTTGCACTTCAGTTCTGATTTGTGTTTTTTTAATCTGCAAAATGATGATCTTTGAGTTACATGGGCTGTTAAATTCTACCAAGTTTTAGCATTATATAATTCTGTAATAATTTAACTTGGCGATAACAAAAAAGAAATGACTGCTGAACTGGCGAAAAACACACAAAACCCTCAGCTGGAAGGTTTCTTTTTAATAATTATTCTAGAATGTAGTCTTTCCAAGAACCCGCTTGCCAATGCAGGAAATGTAAGAGATGTGGATTTGATTCCTGGGTTGGGAAGATCCCCTGGAGAAAAGAGCGGCGACCTACTCCAGTATTCTTGCCTGCAGAATCTTACGGACAGAGGAGCCTGGCAGGCTGTAGCCCCTAGAGACTCAAAGAGTCGGACGTGACTGAGCAACTTGGCATGCACACAGTCTCCCAAAGCATCAGTACACAGCCGCCTGGCCCTTGGTGGACCATTTAAATGAGTGCTATGTTCATTTACTCAGAGGAAAATTCATATAAAGCTGTATCTTGGGGTAGATTATCTTTGGTAACTCTCAAAATGAGTATTTTTGTTAAACAGGAAAGTAGTATCTTGGTAAATGAGTATTACTGTGCAGGTCAGCCTTCAATAACAGCAAGAAATGAGCAGAGCTTTTATTTTTATAGTTGCTAAATCACGCTGAGCTAAATTCAACAGAAAATCAGGCAGCAGGAGGACCAATAGTGCCGAACCCTCAGTTAGTAGACCTAAACAGGATTGTATTCTAATTGTCCAAGGAGTTCTCATAGGCGAGTCAAGCTTCTGTCAGCCAGCGCTCACATACTCAAGTTCCTGAAAGCAATTAAAAAGTAAAATATTTTCATTTTAATAAAGCTGTAATGTGTCCTGGTGTCTAAAATTGCCGCTGTTGTTCAGTCGCTAACTACTGTCCTACTCTTTGCGACCTCATGGACTGCAGCACACCAGGCTCCTCTGTCCTCGACTATCTCCCAGACTTTACTCAAATTCAAGTCCAATGAGTTGGTGATGCTATTTTGAATTACCTCCAGTCAATTAAAAAAACACCCATAATGGTTTTTTTTGCCTTCCTTGTGATCAGTTAAAGACCTGAAATAAATCCTGACATTGTACACTCACAAGGATATTTTGAGATTAATTAAAATGATATGAGTGAAATATTATAAATTATGGAAATTATAAAATATTAGAATAAAAATTAAAACTAACATGTTACTTTTTTAGTTGTTTAGTATTCTCTGTCATACTGTGCATGGTAGCAATATGACCTGTAATTACTATGACAACCCGGTCATAAGATAACTTTTCTCTCCATTTATTGTAAAACTGAGCTTTTGTGAGCTTTGTCCACTCATAGTTACATAATCAGTAAGGCAATGCCAAAGAATGCTCAAACTACCGCACAATTGGACTCATCTCACATGCTAATATAGTAATGCTCAAAATTCTCCAAGCCAGGCTTCAACAGTATGTGAACCATGAACTTCCAGATGTTCAAGCTGGATTTAGAAAAGGCAGAGCAACCAGAGATCAAATTGCCAACATCTACTGGATCATTGAAAAAGCAAGAGTTCTAGAAAAATATCTATTTCTGCTTTATTGACTATGCCAAAGCCTTTGATTGTGCGGACCACAACAAACTGTGGAAAATTCTTAAAGAGATGGGAATACCAGACCACCTGACCTGCCTCTTGAGAAATCTGTATGCAGGTCACGAAGCAACAGTTAGAACTGGACATGGAACAACAGACTGGTTCCAAAGAGGGAAAGGAGTACGTCAAGCCTGTATATTGTCACCCTGCTTATTTAACTTCCATGCAGAGGACATCATGAGAAACACTGGGCTGGAAGAAACACAAGCTGGAATCAAGATTGCTGGGAGAAATATCAATAACCTCAGATATGCAGATGACACCACCCTTATGGCAGAAAGTGAAGAAGAACTAAGCCTCTTGATAAAAGTGAAACAAGAAAGTGAAAAAATTGGCTTAAAGCTCAACATTCAGAAAAGTAAGATCATGGCATCTGATCCCATCACTTCATGGGAAATAGATGGGGAAACAGTGGAAACAGTGACAGACTTTATTTTCTTGGGCTCCAAAATCATTGCACATGGTGACTGCAGCCATGAAAAGTTGTTACCAACCTAGACAGCATATCAAAAAGCAGAGACATTACTTTGCTAACAAAGGTTCATCTAGTCAAAGCTATGGTTTTTCCAGTGGTCATGCATGGATGTGAGAGTTGGGCTATAAGGAAAGCTGATTACCAAAAAATTGATGCTTTTGAAGTGTGGTTTTGGAGAAGACTCTTGAGAGTCCCTAGGACTGCATGAAGATCTAACCAATCCATCCTAAAGAAAATCAGTCCTGAATATTCCTTGGAAGGACTGATGCTGAAGCTGAAACTCCAATACTTTGGCCACCTGATGGGAAGAACTGACTCATTAGAAAAGACCCTGATGCTGGGAAAGATTGAAGGCAGGAGGGGAAGGGGATGACAGAAGATGAGATGGTTGGATGGTATCACTGACTCAATGGACATGAGTTTGAGTAAACTCTGGGAGTTGGTGATGGACAGGGTGGCCTAGTGTGTTGCATTCCATGGGGTTGCAAAGCATTGGACATGACTGAATGACTGAATTGAACTGAACTGAAGTTCTAGAGTCACGATTTGAACTGGGTCTGTAGGACTCCAAACTCAATACACAGGACAAGTTTATTAACATGAAAATGAACTCTTTGGACAACTAGAATACAGTCTGGTCCAGGTCTGCTCACGAGAATTCAGACTTACTGGTCCTCTTCCAAAGCTCAAGCCAAGCAGCCAACATAAAATTTAGGGAAAATCTTTATTTTTCTTAATTATTTCATTAGACAGTAACAGGAAAGTTAAAACTCATCATCTTGTACCACATGGGTGAAACAACAGAAGTTGAATGAGCTAGAGGAGAGAAACCAGTTATCACCATTTGGAGCCTTGACCTCAGGAATCATAACCGT
Organism: Ovis canadensis; assembly: GCF_042477335.2. Lineage (NCBI taxonomy): Eukaryota > Metazoa > Chordata > Mammalia > Artiodactyla > Bovidae > Ovis > Ovis canadensis. The sequence goes on from NC_091246.1 coordinate 108,511,482, forward strand.
CACACACAGCCAAGTGTCGTTTCTACGTAGCTAGGTGTTCATGGTGTCAGATTCATATGATTCATACCCAATGGTGCAACACCCCAAATGACAGATTTTTGATTTTCACTCTCTAGTACTGACTGTATTTTTTCTTCCATTAAAAATTGTTTTTAATTGTAGGATGATTATTTTATGCTATTGTAATGGTTTTTGCCATACATCATCCTGAAAATGGTCATAGGTATACGTATGTCCCCTTCCTTTTATACCCCTCTCCCATTCCTCTGGGTTGTCACAGAGCACCAGCTTTGGGTTCCCTGCATCAAATAATAGATTTTGAATGTCTCAGAACATCTTAATGGTCAACATCCAATAATAGATCTAAAGTTATATGGTAAAATTTATTCCCCCCCTTGAATATTTTAGAGTTTAATGCCACTACACTCTGAGTCTGTGTTCTCAGATGCAGGACATCAGTCCAGTGTGGACTGAACTTCAGGATTCCCAGGTGCCCTTGAACGTCATCCCTATGGCTCCACCCTGCAGACCCTCTCAGGTTGGAAACTGCAACCTGCAAGGTATGCTGCACTCCCCTGGCTTATTTTTGTGCTTTGTGTGCTCAGGCACTTCAGTCATGTCCAACTCTTTTGTGACCCCATGGAGTGTAGCCCACCAGACTGCTCTGTTCATGGGATTCTCCAGGAAAATAATACTGGAGAGGGTTGCCATTCCCTCCTCCAGGGGATTTTCCCAACCCAGGGATCGAACCCGAGTCTCTGTCATCTCCCGCATTGGTAGGTGGGTTCTTTTCCACTAGCACCACCTAGGAAGCTTATTTTCACTTCCCTTTGAATCGTATGATGAATGTCTTGAAGTGGGGTCAGAGGGGAAGGCAGATGCAGCCTCTGAGTGGGAGATTTTTCCTGTTGCTTTAGATGGGGCACTCTACTATCAAAAGAGAGAAAGGACACTTTTATGGCTGAGAGAGGCCAATAAACGGCAAAGCGAATTGGAAGCTGTGCAGCTGATTAGGAATGAAGTAAACCTCGCAGAAGAGAAATCTACACTCTTCACCTTATGGACAGGGCTCTGCCAGCCAAGATGGGTGTGTCTGAAGTCTCCTTACAGTAATGATGAAAGGACTGCGGCTTTGCTCTCAGCTTTTAAATGAAGCCTCTTCATGGCCTAATCTGTGCCCGCCACTTGATCCTTCTCTTTTCAGGACCTTTGATGATGACACCCTCCAATTACATGGCTTCTATCGGTAGCATCCTGAGAAACCATTTGAGACTCCAGTGCTGGGAGTGTCTCTCATTAGACAGTTAGGTCAACAAAGAAGGTTTCTGTAACCTTTACCATTTAAAATGGAGCCCTGGGACTCTTGTGAACAGTCATGTTCAATTCATTTTTCAAAACGGAATTCATTCAATTCCATTCCCCTCATGTTCCCGGTGGAGGATGTAGTCCTGAGAAATGTGTCAGTGGCAGTAATTCTCAGCGGCAGAATGGTTTGTCTCATATCTGCCCCCCTCCCCCACAGCCCCCACCACCCCTTGGTTTCTAGAGAGAGACTTAAACTTACAAATGGACCTTCACTCTCTAAATCCCATTTTAATGACCCAAGACACATGAGGGCAAAAACCGGGCAGGAAGAAAGGTGATCTCATCAATAGGTCCCAGTCTTTGAGGCATTTTGGTTTCAGAAGAAGACATTGTGATTTCCTGGGGGAGGGGGATGTTGGGGAAGAGTCTACATCACATAATTCAGCACTGGCAAAGGGCTGGGGAGAGGGGCTTTCCTAAGAAGCTAGACACAGTGTTTCCTGAGAGGGTCCTGTCTGCACACGTGCATGCTCAGTCGTGTCCGACTCTTTGTGACCCGATGGACTGTGGCCTGCCAGGCTCCTCTGTCCATGGTTTTCTTCAGGCAAGAATACTGGAGTGGGTTGGCATTTCCTTCTCTAGGGGATCTTCCCAACCCAGGAATCCAACCTGGGTTACCTGCATTGTAGACAGATTCTTTACTGTCTCTGCCACCAGGGAAGCCAGTGCAATTTCTAAATTCTAATAATAAAGAAAAGAACATTCAAATGCTTTCAAATAAGGTGGGCTACCCCCACACCCCCAGTCCATCCACATTGAAAAGACAATCAACCAGATGTCAGATTTCTCATCCCTAAAACTAAATTCCAGAAAGAAATAGAATATTTACATGGTTTTCGGAGGCAAGTGAAGCATGACTCCATTTCAGTATCTAAAAAGCTCTCACTCATGTAAATGCAAAGGAAGTTTAAACTTGGACATGGAAGAATTCAGAAACATATTATTCATTGTGTGGTTTTTTTCCTAACAAAAAATTCTTGAGGAGGTATTGCAAACAACAAATGAATCAGAATAAAAGAGCTCAAGAAAAGAGGAAACAGTGGTGAGCGAGAAACACATTGTTAAGTCTAATCATGCCTGAGTTTGTACACACAAATTCCATATATTAAGAACGATTTCAAAACATGAGAGTTGTAAAATAAAATTGCTAAATCTCAGGGTATAAAATTATAGTTGTTAAAATAAAAATCAACAAAACCTGAGTGTGTGGGAAGGGGGCAGTTGTTAAAAATTTGAGCTTAAATTATAGGCTGGGAGGTAAAAGGGAATACACGTGTGTGTAGATGGCGGTCGTGTACATTTGTTTGCGACCCCGTGGACTGCAGCCCGCCAGGCTCCTCTGTCCACGGGATTTCCCAGGCAAGGATGCTGGAGTGGGTTGCCATGCCCTCCTCCAGGGGCTCTTCCCAACCCAGCAGGTGAACCTGTGTCTCCTGTGTTGGCAGGTGGATTCTTTGCCACTGTTCCACTTGGGAAGCCCTATAAGGGTGTGGGTACTATTTAATTCTTTATGCTGATAGGTAAATATATATATTCGAATGTTTGTTAAAAATATAAAGAAAGTCATTGTATTTTTATACTTGTAAAATAGAATACAAATAGAAATTGTAAAATCACATGAATATGATATTTATTTATTCATTCATTCATACAGTAAATCGCTCTTGAGAATACCGAGTTCCATGTGCTGTGATTTATGGTGAAGAAGATAGACATGCTGTCTGCCTTCAAAAAGGTTGCTGTCTAGCATGAGCAAAGGCATGAGTTAGTAGTTGACTTTGGTCATGCCAGGTTATCTCAGGAACTTAACGCAACGAAGCTTATCAGTCACGCAAGCTACACGTTTGCTTCAGGTACATTGAAGTTTCTGATTTAGGTTCCTATTAACGATGAAACCACAAGTACGCCAACAACCATGACAGGAAGAATGGCAAACACTGTTAAACGGTTCTCCAGCCTTCCACCCCAGAATGACCCAGGGCCTTCCTGGTCATGTTTCACCGGCCAAGCGTCACTTGGCCAGATCCAGCTTCAGGGGGACAGGAGAGGACAGTCCTTCAAGATGGGAGGGAAAAGACTTGGAAATGTTTGCTCGTTAGCAATAGTGATGGCTGCATAGAAATGAATACTGTTTACCTTTTTTTCTTTCTACTTTTTTCCTTCAGCTTTACTGAAGATTAATTTATATAATATAAAATTCATCAATTTAAATGTGCTATGTGATGTGTGTCTGTTTGCTTAGTCACTAAGTCCTGTTCAACTGTTTGCAACCCTATGGACTGTAGCCAGCCAGGCTCCTCTGTCCATGGACTTCTCCAGGCAAGAATACTGGAGTGGGTTTCCATTTCCTCCTCCAGGGATCTACTTGACTCAGGGATTAAACCCAGATCTCATGTGTCTCCTGCATTGCAGGCAGATTCTTTACCAAAGCTCATAAAATAAAATTCACCAATTTAAATGTGCCTTGTGATGAGCATTGACAAATGCATACATCCATGTATCCACCACCACAATCAAAATATAGAACAGTTCCATCACTCAAAAAGTTCTCTCAGGCTCTTTATAGTCTCCACCCTCCCATAGAAATGCTGAGATTTCAGCTCGAATGTTCCATCCACAGAAAAGCAGTTTTTATTTATTTATTTTTGTCCCTGAAGCCAGTTTTTTTCTCAGTTTAACATGAATGTGAATCACTGGGAGGAGTTGCTAACAGGCAGGTTTGGGTGGGGCCAGAGACCCCTTTTTTCCTAACTAGCTCCCAGGTGGCATCAGTGCTGCTGGTCCACATGTCTCAGTCTGCAGCCAGGTTGCAGAGGACTCAGTAACCGGGCATCCTTCTTTGGGGCACTTCTCTTAGTTTGTGTGTGTGTGCCAGCTAAACTGCTTCCATGGGATTGCCCAGGCCAGAATACTGGAGTGGATTGCCCTCCCTCTCTCCAGGAGATCTTCCCGACCCAGGGATTGAACCCGCGTCTTCTGTGTCTCCTCCATTGGTGGATGGGTTCTTCACCACTAGCGCCTCCTTGTAATTAAACCTTCATCCGCACGATTATTTGAGCATCTACTACTCCTCAGACTCTAAGTTCTACCACACCAGGGACTATGTATTATCTCCCTGTGATGAAGGTGTTTGATAAACATCAGCTGGACTTAAAAATGGGCTACTTTCTCAGATTTCTAGGGGTTGTCCCTCCTTCTAGGCAAGTCCCAGGAGCACAGGAACTTTGCTGGAGTTTGGCAGTTTTCAGCCCTGGAATTAGCATGCACTCTTTGGAAGGTGTTGTTGTCTGAATGTATACGTCTCCCCAAGTTCATATGTTGAAACAAAATGCCATAATGTGATGCTGTGACGAGGCGGGGCTTTGGGACTGTCACAGGTCATGAGGGTGGAGCCTCCCTCAGGGATTAACTCTGTTATAAAAGATACCCGAGACTGGCTCCCTCGGCTTTTCCCTGTGCGGACGCAGCAAGAGGTTGGCCGTTGGTGACCCAGAAGAGGATCTTCACCCCCAACCCAACTGCTGAGATAGCATCTCCGACATGCAGCCTTCAGAACTGTGAGAGATACATTGCTGTTCTTTATAAGCCACCCAGTGTGTGGGATTTGTTAATAGTATCACTACGAACAAAGCTAGTGGAGGTGATTGAATTCCAGTAGAGCTATTTCAAATCCTGAAAGATGATGCTGTGAAAGTGCTGTACTCAATCTGCCAGCAAATTTGGAAAACTCAGCAGTGGCCACAAGACTGGAAAAGGTCAGTTTTCATTCCAATCCCAAAGAAAGGCAATGCCAAAGAATGCTCAAACTACCGCACAATTGCACTCAGCTCACACACTAGTAAAGTAATGCTCAAAATTCTCCAAGCCAGGCTTCAGCAATACGTGATCCGTGAATTTCCTGATGTTCAAGCTGGTTTTAGAAAAGGCAGAGGAACCAGAGATCAAATTGCAAACATCCACTGGATCATGGAAAAAGCAAGAGAGTTCCAGAAAAACATCTATTTCTGCTTTATTGACTATGCCAAAGCCTTTGACTGTGTGGATCACAGTAAACTGTGGAAAATTCTGAAAGAGATGGGAATACCAGACCCTCAGCTGCCTCTTGAGAAACCTGTATGCAGGTCAGGAAGCAACAGTTAGAACTGGACATGGAACAACAGACTGGTCCCAAATAGGAAAAGGAGTACGTCAAGGCTGTATATTGTCACCCTGCTTATTTAACTTATATGCAGAGTACATCATGAGAAATGCTGGACTAGGAGAAACACAAGCTGGACTCAAGATTGCTGGGAGAAATATCAATAACCTCAGATATGCAGATGACACCACCCTTATGGCAGAAAGTGAAGAAGAGCTAAAAAGCCTCTTGATGAAAGTAAAAGAGGAGAATGAAAAAGTTGGCTTAAAGCTCAACATTCAGAAAACTCAGATCATGGCATCTGGTCCCATCACTTCATGGGAAATAGATGGGGAAACAGTGGAAACAGTGTCAGACTTTATTTTTGGGGGCTCCAAAATCAGTGCAGATGGTGATTGCAGCCATGAAATTAAATGATCCTTACTCCTTGGAAGAAAAGTTATGACTAACCTAGATAGCATATTGAAAAGCAGAGACATTACTTTGCTGACTAAGGTCTGTCTAGTCAAGGCTATGGTTTTTCCAGTCGTCATGTATGGATGTGAGAGTTGGACTGTGAAGAAGGCTGAGTGCCGAAGAATTGATGCTTTTGAACTGTGGTGTTGGAGAAGACTCTTGAGAGTCCCTTGGACTGCAAGGAGATCCAACCAGTCCATTCTGAAGGAGATCAACCCTGGGGTTTCTTTGGAAGGAATGATGCTAAAGCTGAAACTCCAGTACTTTGGCCACCTCATTTGATGAGTTGACTCATTGGAGAAGACTTTGATGCTGGGAGGGATTGGGGGCAGGAGGAGAAGGGGACGACCGAGGATGAGATGGCTGGATGGCATCACTGACTCGATGGACGTGACTCTGAATGAACTCCAGGAGTTGGTGATGGACAGGGAGGCCTGGCGTGCTGCGATTCACGGGGTTGCAGAGTTGGACATGACTGAGTGACTGAACTGAACTGAACTGAACCTGAGCGGACTGGGGCGGGGGGATGCTTTGGGGAAGGGTCCTCCTCAGAGCCCTACCTGCAGGGTGGCTGTGTATTTGCATGTATTTATAAGGATTGTTCCTTTTGGTGCGCTGCTGCTAAGTCACTTCAGTCGTGTCCGACTCTGTGTGACCCCATGGACGGCAGCCCACCAGGCTCCCTCGTCCCTGGGATTCTCCAGGCAAGAACACTGGAGTGGGTTGCCATTTCCTTCTGCAGTGCATGAAAGTCAAAAATGAAAGTGAAGTCGCTCAGTCGTATCCGACTCTTAGCGACCCCATGGACTGTAGCCTACCAGGCTCCTCTGTCCATAGGATTTTCCAGGCAAGAGCACTGGAGTGGGTGCCATTGGGGCGCTAACATGTCACAAGCGTCAGCTAAGATATTTGGCGAAAGCAGTAATTGGTCTATGAATGCAGCTGGGTTCTCATGTTTTGTATTTCTAAGGCTCACCTGGTCATTTCCAATGCTGTCAATTTACTCACTGTATTAGGGGGAGTTCTGTAGGGAAATGGAGCTTATGGACTGTGAGGGCTTCCTTTGTGGCTCAGCTGGTAAAGAATTCGCATGCAGTGCGGGAGACATGGGTTCAATCCATGTTTTGGGAAGATCTCTTGGAGAAGGGAATGACATCCCAGTCCAGTATTCCTGCCTGGGAAATCCCATGGACAGAGGAGCCTGGTGGACTACAGTTCATGCGGTCGCAAAGAGTTGAACACGACTGAGTAACTTTCATTTTCACTTTCATGTGTGTGTAAGAGAGGGATTTACTTTAGGGCACTGGTTCATGAGTTTGTGGAAGCTTGGTAAATCCACAATCTGATGGCTGGGAGACTCAGTGAAGAGTTACAACTGGAGTCCAGAGATGGCCAGTCAGCTGCATGGGCTCATTCTTACTCAGGTAAGGCTGGTCTTCGTTCTAGAAATTCAGCTAATTGGATGAGGTTCATCCATGTTACAAGGGCAATGTGCTTTACTCGCAGTCCACTGATTTAAGTGTTAACCACCTTTACAGAAACATCTAGAATAATGTTGGACTAAATATCTGGGTGCTGTGCCCTGGCATCCTGAAGTTGACTCATAAAATTAGCCTTCTCCCTCACCTTTCGCATATTTAAGGATTCCAGTCTCCCTGGTAACAGTAACTACCTTCATAAACCAGTTTGGAAACCTCTAAATTAGGTCAGTTTAGTATTCGCTTGCGTCTTGAGTTCATTTAGCACTGTTATTGGCACTTATTTGAAACAGCCAGCGCCGCCGGCTCAGAGGGACGAGGATAAGCTAATTACCATCTTATTTTAAGTAGTATGCATATTTCTCCCTTCCTCTCGAGTGCCCTTTAATTTTCTGCTGTAATTTATAGCATGCTAATGAGGGGTTCTGATGATAAACGTGAGCGCCACGAGTGCTCAAGGAGAAGGGGGCAGTTACTAGACCAGGAACTTTGGGTGCTGGTGGCTCCCTTCACGTGCCTCTGCAGGGTCCCTGTGCTCTCTCTGACATGTGAATGACTAGTAGCTGCTGGAACTCGGGGTCTGTGAGCCAACCCTGCAGAGGGCAGGCTGCTGAGCAAGGTGTGAGGACGTTGGGACCACGGCAACCCTCACTTCTTCTGTGAGAGCACTGCATCTCTGGCGGTGAGATTCCTTCCTTGAGGTCCGCTTCTTGGGTGACAGCTGTGAGGAGCGATGCTAAGGACCCTGGAAGGACAGGAAACCTCATGTCTTTGGCCTCTGGAGGGGGAGAAGCATATGCCTACTTGTCTGAGGCTTTGGTTCTGTGACATGGTGGAAGTGTGGTCCAACATTAAACCTGGAAGATGTTCCCGAGGTCCTTCCTTTCGCACGACATCCCAGGGCGAGAGGATGGCATCCATGCCGGGGACCAAATGTGATGGAAGAGGAGAGGCAGGGGTGGTTTTCATCATGATCAAAAACTGTAGACTTATGTAGATGGAAACCTGCTTGGTGATCTTGGCTCGGTTCATGAAACAGACGTTTAAACAAACAACACGCTTGATAGCAGCATATTGCTCCTGTTCCTTAATATGTTGAAGGGAGGAAGAAGAAGAGGGCTGAGGCTCAAGGAGCTGGGGGCAGACTAGTCTGGGGCTGACTTCATGGGTCTTGTGTGAACATCAGTCAGGAAACAAGTAGAGAATCAGAGCTAATTGGAGAAATACAGATTTAGAGATGTGTTTCTGGAATTGGCTTGTGCACTTGTGGGGGTTGGTGACAAGGGTCCAAAATCTGCAGGGCAGCCCTCAGGGAGGACAGGCTAAGGACTCCTGGAGGTGGATGGACACTGTTGTCCAAGGGTGGACTTTCTTCTCCAGGGAAGTCTCCACTCTATTAAGGTGTTCAGACTGACCCTGACCCACACAGATTATCTGAGACAATCACCTGTGCTCAATTAACATCACTTTGTTCTGGACGAGGATCACTTCTACAAAACACCTTCACAGTGGCATCTTAGATTATAATGGGTGGCCTGGAGTGACTGAGGACTGTTGCCTAGCCAAGTTGACACTTCAAAAATAATCAGTGTTAAAAAAAAGCTGGACATTCAAAGATGCAAAACTGAGATTTATGCTTTGGGCTTCTTCCTTTGTGAACTGAGAAAATTAGAGTGTCTGCTCATAGGGTTTGTGTGTGGCTGGGATGTGTTTCTGTTATCTAATACATCTATGCTGTTTACAACGTCACACAATAGCATTTTATAAATACTTGGCTTTGTTATTTGTTAAACACCTTCTGTTTCTCCCATTCTCCTCTTAATTATTGAATTGCATGGTCATGTCAAGTCTTCTAACATGAGTTGTGTGGTTTTGTTTAAGGTGAAAGGCAAGCAGAATTTAAATGGCTTATCTCTGACATATCTGCTGTAGGTCATGTAACCAGGGCTAAACACCATGTTTGTTCTGTTCTGGTGCTTTTTATAGCTGAGATGACTGTGTCACCATCAGTGCGTCTGCCATTTGCAATATGAGGTTTGCCAGAACTTTTAAATCATCTCTATATAGACTCAAACAATGGCTAGTTACCTATATGACAAAACCCAAAGGTTCGCTGGAGTCACCCTGTCCTTTTAGATTTCAATGCAATTTGCTTCAAACTCCCATCCAAGTATGGTGGAAAACTGGGTGCCCTTCCTTTTTCACTGGGGATTTTCAAGAGGCTTTTTCTGGCTCTGATATCCTTTTTCTTTTCCCAAGTTGGAAAGGCAGGCCCTTTCGCCTGATGCCCACCAGGACACTTCTGAGTTCAGCCAGCTTTGTGGAATGGTAGCACAGAGCTTTTCACCTGGCCAGGTCACAGTTTCCCTTGATCTAGGGGTCCCCAGCCTCCAGGATCTAATGACTGATGATCTGAGGTTGAGCTGATGTAATAATAGTAGAAATGTAAGGAATTTGAATCATCCCCAAACCAGCCCCCCACTCCCATCCACGGGAAAATTGTCTTTCATGAAACCAGTTGCTGGTGCCAAAAAGGTTGGGGACCCATGCAAACCTGCTCTTCCCTCAGACTTCATCAAACGTGGCTTTAACTTTCTTTCCTCCACCTCTGCTAGCCTCTCTCTTGTTCGGCCATGCCCTCATGCTCCCTGTCCTAGAGGGAGGTGACAGCTGGGTGCTAGGAGTTATCCAGTGTTTACTGACTTGGGTTCTTGCGCTCTTTAGTAAGCTGGTAGGACCAGGTGAGAAATTCAGGCCTGGCTTTCCCGGGACCCTTGCTCACTCCATAGGGGTGAGGGAGTGAGCTGGTCCCTTGGATGGAGTGGGCCTGGGGGTGGATCGGTGGTCTGGCCGGAGGGGTGACTTAGGTGCTCTGCCCGCCCCCTTGGTGGTGCTGCATGCAGGGTGCTGCGTCACCCCTCGAAAGTGACAGTTGGGGTTTTGGTCTCTTTGTATCTCATTGTCCGTAATTCATCCCCACCACATACCACACAGTTATTTTTCCTTCCTCTGTTGTTTCTTTGTATCTGTTGCTCAGGCAGATGCTTGTCCAGGTACAAGTATTCCAGCAGAGAGTCCCAGGTCCCACCCTGTGTCAGCTCCACCCTCTCCCTAACTTACAGTTCTCCCAAATTCCCCAATGCTGTATTTTCTAAGCAAAGCCAATTCTCGTCCTGGGGAAACTTAAAAAAAACCCAACACTTCCTATTCTAATTGTAACGAGCCCAAGAGATTTCACTTTCAGACAATACTCGTATTAAAGTATGGATGGTTTTACTATGCCTTTCAAAAGCAAAAAAGAAAAACCAACAACTCACAAAAACAAAACCTAACTTATATGGTTTTGACTTATTTGACTTCTTGCCTCTACCTTTCACTGACCTTTAGAAGATGGATTTCTTGTATGCTGTATTAACTGCCCTTCTGTGGAATCAACATTAATTATCAGGAGCCACAACCAGACCCCCTCAGGATGGGTTATGTGGGACCACAGTGTAATGACCGACTCTGATCCTGGGTGGCACTGGTGCCAGGTATAAGTCAGCAGAGTAGGTTTGTGTGTGTTTCAAGAGAGTGTCCTAAAGCGTGAAGAAACAGAAAGGAAAGAGTGGGTGGCCCGCCTTCACAGTTAAAAAATCCACAGTAACATCAACCATTCTCATTTAACTCAATAATACTGTTTTATGGATCTGTCTGTGCTTATAACTAACTTGTGGAGCAAAGACATGCCTCCCTACTCACTACAGAGCATGATGCACCCCTGCTCAAGTCTTCAAAAGGCAAAAGAGCTGTGTACCTCCCACATGTTATTTTTTAGAATTAAGAGTGAAACTTTGAGCAATGCTTAGCGCCTTGAGCTTGAACTTCAGATCTCTTATTTAAAAATAATTAATAGTCCACTAGTGGCCCATCTGGACTAACCAACATAGTGATGTAGTAAGATACTTTGTCTTCCTCTCAGAGACAGTGTCCGCTCATTGAACACAAAGTGCAGAGTAATGCTTATGAAGCTGGGAGACTCTGCCTAGGAAGGGACTCCTCTGAATCTCCTCTGTCCTCTGAATCATTCATTCACTCCAGTAGTGTCTTAAGTGTGGATATTGTTTGCTCAGTTTCCTCAAGGAAAAGACCCAATGCACTTACATGGTGCATTTTTAATACTGTGTATCCTATCATGTGTTTTTGACTTCTTGTTCAGTTGCTAAGTCATGTCCTACTCTTTGCGACCCCATGGACTGCAGCACACTGGGCTTCCCTGTCCTTCACTATCTCCCAGAGTTTGCTCAAAGTCCATTGAGTTGGTGATGCTCTCTAACCATCTCATCTTCTGTTGCCCCCTTCTCCTGCCCTCAATCTTTCCCAGCATCAAGGTCTTTTCCAATGAGTATTCAGGACTGATTTCCTTTAGTATTGACTGGTTTGATCTTCTAAGTGACTCTCAAGACTCTTCGCCAGCACCCCAGTTTGAAAGTATCAGTAAGTTTTTGACTAATGGCTAATGAATCCACAGTAAAATCAACAAATGGTTACAATTCTTTCTTTTTCTACCATTTTTTCTTCTGCTTCCTTTTTCTCTTTAAGGAAAGGAGCTAATTGCAATTGTTTCCTCTAGTGAAATTTGAAACCAGATTCCCTACCCAATGTGAGAAAAATGCAGATGCGGATACACTTTCAAAAGTTGTTTGATAAGAATAAAATGTTTAAAAGGTGTATACAGGAAGATGGGATTTCCAAGAATATATAGTTCTAAAAGTATGATGCACAAGATTTGACACATTTGGAATACTATTTTTGAAACTTCCGCTTTTTATAAGAGAGAAAGAAAATATATGTTAATACCTTTTGGGGCAGAAGACATTAGGTTTTATAGTGTCAGCTCCGTCCTTGTAACCTTGAACAAGTTACGTACTCTAAGCCTGATCTATAAAAAGAAGATAATAAATATGCTTAATCAGAGGATGGATGTGAGGAGTAAGGATCAGTTAAAGTACTTATTATAGTTTCTGATGGATAGTAGGCACTAAATAAATGCTCACTCCTAATAGTCTGATGAGAATAGCTCACAGTAGAAGGGTCATTGGATTTGATGGCTGTGAGAATGACTCAAATTAATAAGTATAGACATAGGGATGTTAAGAAGTCATTGTCTTAAAAACACATACATACACCACAACCCTGAATTCTTCTATGGTAGCTGGAACTAAAGAGGTTTTTTTTTTTTTTTTTTAAGCTAGTAGAAAGGAAATGATTTTCTGATGGTATTAAATAAAAGCAAATACAATGTTTTCCTCAAATTCCTATTGTTAAATAAAACCAAATAAATAAAAACCTACAGTTTTCAATGTATCTATTATAGAATGGTGCTGATGGTCATAGCATTATGAAAATAATGCTCTTCAACACAGGCTACCCAAGTTCAAGGTCTATCCCTTACTAGACATTTCACTTGGGGAAATTGCTTAAGTTCACAATATCTTATTGAATTCACCTGTGAAATGGGTATAATTATAGTATGTAGTCTATGGAGTCATTATGACAAATAGTTACAGACTCTGAAACATTTATAACAGTAAAACATTCAATACGTGTTTTAATAGTCATTATAATTCTACGTTATTTGGCTTCACTATCAGAAGCAAGAGAAGGGAAAACTGTTGTGATTTTTATTCCCAACTTTGCTTCAGAGCCCACATGATCGAATGGTTTGCTTGTTTTCCTAAAGTCAGTGACAGCTCTGCTTGACATAGTCTGCTGATCAGCAGTCAGGCAGTAGTGGCAGCTTACATGTACAGGGAGTTCAGCCTGCAGTTCAGAATATTTTAATGTCAGGTTGCCCTTGTAGAATTTCTAAAAGTTCTAAATGGCTGACACTGAAGATTCTGCAAGGGAAACTGATCAGAGAATTCAGTATCAGTAGAAAAATTTTTGTTTCAATTAAATTTGATCTAAATAAGAAAAAAAAAAGTCTAGTAAGATAATACCTAAAGTAGAAAGTTCAGTACAACAGCTCATGGGAAGAGTGAGCTGAAGTTCAGAATGATTTCACCATGAGATGACTCTAGGAAGGTTTATTTTTGGTTGGTTTTCTGCAAGAAGATAATGGTTCAGCTGATAACAAGAGCTTACCCTTCAAAATTAAATATAACTCTGTCTAGAGTAACCACCACAGAGCCACTGGATAAATCAGAACAAAGCAAAGAGTCAGTCACCTGCCCCTCCTCTTCTAACAATGGGTATTTATTCTTGAATTGGATCATAGACAAGAGAATTCCAGAAAAAAAAATCTACTTCTGCTTCATTGACTACATGAAAGCCTTTGACATTGTGGACCACAACTGGAAAATTCTTCAAGAGATGGGAATACCAGACCACCTCACCTGGCTCTTGAGAAACCTATATGCAGGTCAGAAAGCAACAGTTAGAACTGGACATGGAACAACAGACTGGTTCCAAATAGGAAAAGGAGTACGTCAAGGCTGTATATTGTCACCCTGCTTATTTATATGCAGAGTACATCATGAGAAATGCTGGGCTGGATGAAGTACAAGCTGGAATAAAGATTGCTGGGAGGAATATCAATAACCTCAGATATGGAGATGACACCACCCTTATGGCAGAAAGCAAAGAGGAACTAAAGAGCTTCTTGATGAACGTGAAAGAGGAGAGGGAACGTGAACTCGACATTCAGAAAACTAAGATCATGGCATCCAATCTCATCACTTCATGGCAAATAGATGGGAAAACAATGGCAGCAGTGAGAGACTTTATTTTGGGGGCTCCAAAATCACTGCAGATGGTGACTGCAGCCATGAAATTAAAAGGGACTTGCTCCTTGGAAGAAAAGCTATGACCAATGTAGACATCATATTAAAAAGCAGAGACATTACTTTACTGACAAAGGACTGTCTAGTCAAAGCTATGGTTTTTCCGTTAGCCGGATATGCATGGGAGAGTTAGAATAAAGAAAGCTGAGTGCTGAAGAACTGATGATTTTGACCTGTGGTGTTAGAGAAGATTCTCAAGAATCCCTTGGATAGCAAGGAGATCAAACCAGTCATTCCTAAAGGAAATCAGTCCTGAATGTTCATGGGAATGACTGAAGCTGAAGCTGCAATACTTTGGCCACCTGATGTGAAGAACTGACTCAATGGAAAAGACCCTGATGCTGGGAAAGAATGAAGGCAGGAGAAGGGGATGACAGAGGATGAGATGGTTGGATGGCATCACTGACTCAGTGGACATGAGTTTGAACACTGTCTGTAAGTTGATGATGGACAGGGAAGCCTGGCGTCCATGGGGTCACAAAGAATTGGGGGATTGATGCTGACTGTTGTGAAATCATATGATTGGTCACAGATGGACTCTGGAGACAGAAGGAAAAATAGTCCTCATCGTTAACCTAAGGACCTTCCTTCAACATAACCTAGGTGGCTTCTCCAGCAGTCCTGTGAAATACAGAGAAACATTTTAACCTCTGTCTTTCCTAGATTCTAAGACTCAGTGTGTGAGGGTCTGTTTTAGAGTTGCTCTGGGGCTAGACTGAAGCTTTGCTCTTCAGGGAAGGATTTGCGTTGGTTTCGGGCTTCCCTGGTGGGCTACAATCCATGAAGTCACAGAGAGTTGGACACCACTTAGTGACTACACAGCAACAGCTATACTCACAAACACCATATATATATAGTAAACTTGAAACCCTTTTCTTTCTTCTACACGAAAAAGTACTTATATCACAGTTCACGTTTGAATGCCATGCTTGCTTCCATGCTAGAGTCTAACTACCTACATTTCTTTAGATGCAATCAGAACTTATTTGCTTAATGTAACTCATCTCTTTATTTTATATTTTGATGATCATTTCTCATTTCTCTGCTTTCTTATCTTCTCTGGCAATCCTATCATTCAAAGGCAATTCTCTACATTCTACTCTAAATGTCCATTGTTGTCTGTGACATTAGAAAGCATCTCTTTCTATTCCCTCCACATGGTAGGCATCTATTCAGATTGATTTTTCTATAGCATCCTGAGCTTTTGAAGGCTTATAATGATTGAATTTTATTTGTTCTGTTGAAATTTTTATTCTTGGAACTTTGTTTTTCCTGACCTATTCTTGTTTAATAGATGGAATGACCTCCTTGATTTTATTAAAGACAAACAGAAATTCTGTTATAGTCTACTTCATTAAGAAAATATTATTTGAGGAATAAGACTTTCTTCTATGCCCTTGGATCACTCTTTTTAGCTCTATGGTTTTGGGCTTTGCTTTTTCAGTAGTGACATTCTGGCTTCTTGCTGTTTGTTTATATATTCAGTTGATAATTTTTAAAAATTATCTTTATTGTGGTTTGTTGTTACTGTTTAGTCCCTCAGTCATGTCCAACACTTTCCTACCCCGTGGACTTTAGCCTACCAGGTTTCTCTGTCCATGGGATTTCCCAGGCAAGAATACTGGAGTGGGTCACCATTCCCTTCCCCAGGGAGTCTTCCTGATCCAGGGATTGAGCCTGGGTCTCCTGCATTGCAGGTGGATTCTTTACTGCTGAGCCACAAAGTCACACAACGTGAAACATACTATTTTAGCCATATTTAACTGTACAGCTCAGTGGTGTTAGGTAAATTGCACATTCAACATTGTACAAATGTCACCATCATCCATCTTCTGTAGTTTTTCCCTTCCGAAACTGAGACTCTGTCCCCATTAAACACCAACTCCCCATTCCCCCTCCTTACCACTCTACCAATGTACTTTCTGACTCTATGAATTTGACTATTCTAGGTACCTCGTACAAGTGGAATCAAACAGTATTTGTCTGCAACTAGGTGAACTGGAATGAATTTTTAAGGTTAATTTTATATATGTTTCTACAGATTGGACCTGGGAAAATACTCAATACAGTAACTCAAGTGGTCTCTTTGTAAGCAGAATACCTCCCTGGGCACTGCCAATGGGGACAGGTTTGGGGAGGGGGTCAGGGGTGTGCCCTTAACCCTGCTGGCCCTGGTCTGAACACAAGTTGGGTTAAACCAAATGTGCACAGAGATAAACATCAAGACAGAGCTTTGGTCTAGGGTTTGAAAACTTTAAGTTTGAGACTTAATCATGGGAATCCTGTGGATTTTTTTTTTTTACTTTATATAATTTCTTTTAAAAATAATGTTTGTTGGAGTATAGTTGCTTTACAATGTTGTTAGTTTCTGCTGTGCAGCAGAGTAAATGAGCTATCAGTTCAATTCAGTCGTGTCTGGCTCTTTGCGACCCCATGGACCGCAGGACGCCAGGCCTCCCTGTCCATCACCAACTCCTGGAGATTACTCAAACTCATGTCCACTGAGTTGGTGATGCCATCCAACTGTCTCATCCTCTGTCATCCCCTTCTCCTCCTGCCCTCAATCTTTCCCAACATCAGGGTCTTTTCCAATGAGTCAACTCTTCGCATCAGGTGGCCAGAGTATTGGAGTTTCAGCTTCAACATCAGTCCTTCCAATGAATATTCAGGACTGATTTCCTTTAGGATTGACTGGTGTGATCTCCTTGTAGTCCAAGGTACTCGTAAGAGGCTTCTTCAACACCATAGTTCAAAAGCATTGATTCTTCAATGCTCAGCTTATAGTCCAACTCTCACATCCATACATGACTACTGGAAAAACCATAGCCTTGACTAGAGAGACCTTTGTTGGCAAAGTAATGTTTCTACTTCTTAATATGCTATCTAGGTTGGTCATAACTTTTCTTCCAAGGAACAAGTGTCTTTTAATTTCATAATTGCAATCACCATCTGCAGTGATTTTGGAGCCCTCAAAAATAAACTCTGTCACTGTTTCCATTGTTTCCTTGTGTATTAGCCATGAAGTGATGGGACCAGATGCCATGATCTTAGTTTCCTGAATGTTGAGTTTTAAGCCAACTTTTTCACTCTCCTTTTTCACTTTCATTAAGAGGCTCTTTAGTTCTTCTTTGCTTTCTGCCATAAGTGTGGTGTCATCTGCATATCTGAGGTTATTGATATTTCTCCCGGCATTCTTGATTCCAGCTCGTGCTTCATCCAGCCCAGCATTTCTCATGGTGTACTCTGCATATAAGTTAAATAAGCAGGGTGACAATATCCAGCCTTGACATTCTTCTTTCTCGATTTGGAACCAGTGTATTGTTCCATGTCCAGTTCTAACTGTTGCTTCTTGACCCGCATACAGATTTCTCAGGAGGCGGGTGAGGTGGTCTGATATTCCCATCTCTTGAAGAATTTTCCACAGTTTATTGTGATCCACACAGTCAAAGGCTTTGATATAGTCAATAAATCAAAAGTAGATGTTTTTCTTGAACTCTGTTGCTTTTTTGATGATCCAGCAGATGTTGGCAGTTTGATCTCTGGTTCCTCAGCCTTTTCTAAACCCAGTTTGAACATCTGGAAGTTCACAGTTCACGTACTGTTGAAGCCTGGCTTGGAGAATTTTGAGCATTACTTTGCTAGCATGTAAGCTGAGTTCAATTGTGCAGTAGTTTGAGCATTCTTTGGCATTGCCATTCTTTGGGATTGGAATGAAACTCATCTTTTCCAGCCTATAGCCACTGCTGAGTTTTCCAAATTTGCTGGCATATTGAGTGCAGCACTTTCACAGCATCATCTTTTAGGATTTGAAATAGCTCAACTGGAATTTCATCACCTCCACTAGCTTTGTTCGTAGTGATGCTTCCTACAGCTCACTTGACTTCACATTCCAGGATGTCTGATTCTAGGTGAGTGATCACACCATCGTGGTTATCTGGGTCCTGAAGATCTTTTTTGTACAGTTCTTCTGTGTATTCTTGCCACCTCTTCTTAATATCTTCTGTTTCTGTTAGGTCCATACCATTTCTGTCTTTTATCGAGCCCGTCTTTGCATGAAATGTTCCCTTGGTATCTCTAATTTTCTTGAAGAGATCTCTAGTCTTTCCCATTCTATTGTTTTCCTCTGTTTCTTTGCATTGATCACTGAGGATGGCTTTCTTATCTCTCCTTGGTATTCTTTGAAACTCTGGATTCAAATGGTTGTATCTTTCCTTTTCTCCTTTGCTTTTTCACTTCTCTTCTTTCCTCAGCTATTTGTAAGGCCTCCTCAGACAGCCATTTTGCCTTTTTGCATTTCTTTTTCTTGGGGTTGGTCTTGATCACTGCCTCCTGTACAATGTCACACAGCAGGAATGCTCTACAAGTGTCCTTACTCCTGTGGCAGGTCTCAGGCTAGACATTAAGGTGTGGCGGTGTACCTTGTACAGAACCTGACTGATGCCTAGTAAAGCAGTTCCTCTAAAAGCCTTTAATTTATAAAATAAAAATATATACAATATGATCAAATATATGTTCATCCTGGCAATAGTATGTGTGTGCATGCTCAGGTGCTCAGTCATGTCTGACTCTTTGTGACTGCATGGACTGTAACTGTCTAGGCAAGAATGCTGGAGTGGGTAGCCATTTACTTCTCCAATAAGGCCATCCTGTTTTGACAAATGTTTTATTTTGTTAACTTGAAAGCATAGTTTCTTAGCAATATATTTGAAATAACCATACATCTATTCTCGGTAATTAATTCATGTAGTGCATATAATTATATAAATCATTTAATATATAAAGCAATACTTTACAAGAACTGCATTGTTTCTGATTATCCAGGAAATAATTATATAGCCATTCTTCAGACACATACAACACTACAGTTTCTTTATCGTCTTTGAGCCATTTGTGAGATTTTTAAATACAGAACACATCATCACTGGATAATTAGCTGTCACTTTTTTATTAAGGCAGTTTTCTTTTTAAAATGAATTCTGTGTTTGTTTCCTCAACCTAATCAGTTAGTTTAATGCTTTGAATGTTGTCTCTAAAGTTTTCATTTACGATCGCATTCAGCCTGGGAGCCGGAAGGCTGCACACCCAACCATGATTACTATAATCCATGTGAAATTTCTTTACCATCTCCCCCCCAGCCCCTTTTATAAAACACACTTCTTTAGGTGACATCTGAGCATCTCAAACTGCCATTTATTGAGGTTTTCTTCTCTGTTTGTTCAAAATAAACTAAATTGAGAATGTCACTTGTAACATAAACTTTGTTTGGATTTGAATACAAGTTACACCTTCTGTCAAATTTTCTGGGGAAAAAAGATGTACCTCATACTAAAGTACAGGGTAAAAACACACTCATTCTGTGTGCCTGAAAAATGGGTGTCAAATTGCTTTTAGAAAATTGCCAATCACTCAATTAGAACTTGGAGCTGTAATTTCCATCTTCTTTGGCCAGCCAAGCTAAGTGTGGCCATCAGATGTAAATCTGATTTTTGAAGACAAAAAAGTGACTTGGAAAAGAATGACCTAATTCTGTTGGTTATTTACCAACAGACATCTTGAAGTAGGCAAGAGGAAAGGCCAGAATTCAAATATCAGTGGAAGACAGCATGCATGTCAGCTGAGAAGGACAAGCATTTGTCTCTGGTGTATGCTTAGCCTAAAGCATCATCCTCCATGATGATTCAGCATGTAGGTATAGTTTACTGAGTGAACAGAGACACAGGATTCCAATAAGTTCACATTCTTTCAGAGTTAAAATGATTTTAATCCTTGCTTTAAGACTGTTCTAGTACTAATTGTAAAATTGTTTGGAATCCTCATTTAAATCTTAGTCCTAGTTTTATGAGTCATACTACTTGGATGGGCTAAACTTTAGTTTTTCCATGTATAAAACAAAAACTTTGAATGATTTCTATTCTTAGGATTTTGTGAAATAAAACATGTAAATGAAATATAACATTTTAAACTTATCCTCACCGATAAATGACAACTCATTTTCCAACTGAATTTCTGAAACTTAACTTATCAGTGTGATAGCCTCATGCTTCTTAATGTCAGTTAGCTGCAACTAGGTCGCTTAGACAAGATCCTGATGCTGGGAAAGATTGAGGGCAGGAGGAGAAGGGGGCGACAGAGGATGAGACTGGATGGCATCACTGACTCAGTGGACATGAGTTTGAACAAGCTCCAGGAGTTGGTGATGGACAGGCTGCAATCCATGGGGTTGCAAAGAGTTGGACAGGACTTAGTGACTGAACAGCAACAAAGTGACATAGTAACTCAGCTCCTAGAAGTCGGTGAGTCAGCCAGTTTGCCTTTAGTAACCCAGCTACACAGATGGCTGTCAGTCCCTAGACACACCCATTTCCACAAAGTCACCAATCTCAGAGCAAGAGCTTCCCCAACCCACGAAGACAAGCTGTTTGCTCATAGACAGTCTCAGAGTCTTTGCCTGACAAGAGGCGATCATAGCCTTTGTTTCAGATATTGAACAGTGGGCATTTCCCTGACAAGTGTATGACGTCTAGGACACAGTCAATAAATAATCCTGTTGCTGCTTCTATAGCTGATTGATAATGACATTAATGTCATTGAGTGCATCAAGATTACTCTTCAGTAATCAGGGAAAAAAAACACTTCCTTGAAAAAAGGATCAGAAAGAAGTAATCTGGGCTTTTCTCATGAGTCAGTTTGTGACATCTTTGTTATATAAGCTGGAACTGTGGTGGAAGAAGGGGTGCTCAGTGTTCTTATCATTGTTTAGTCACTGAATCTTCAGTTAAAAGTCAGACACCACTGTCCTGAGTTAATACACACGAGATGTTGTCGTGGTTCAGGTTACTGAAACACATATATGGAACAATTTTTGTTGTTCAGTTGCTCAGTCGTGTGACTGCATGGACTGTAGTTCTCCAGGCTCCTCTGTCCATGGGATTTCCCAGGCAAGAATACGGGAGTGGGTTGCCATTTCCTTCTCCAGGGGCTCTTCCTGACCCAGGGATGGAACCCACATCTCTTGGATTGGCAGGTAGATTCTCTACCAGTGAGCCACAGGGAAGCCCACCAGCTTTATTAGCTTTTAGGCAATGCATCTGAAATTATACAGCTAGAAGAACTGTGAAGCTCTAGCAGACCAGACAAGGTTTGTTGAGAAATCAGTTTGTAAAACAAGAGGAGTGCTTCACTTCTAAAATATTAGAGTGAGGCTCAGCATGGAATGGAAGACCCACCGCTTTTACCAGGGCATGGCGAGAAGTGTATACACGTAGTCTCCTCCCCTGCCCCAACCTCTCCCACCCTCCCAGCGGTGATGTGAAGAGGACAAGAAACGTCTGGCCTGCACTTTAACTCTCAATTCAGTTCAGTCGCTCAGTCGTGTCCGACTCTTTGAGACCCCATGAATTGCAGCACGCCAGGCCTCCCTGTCCATCACCAACACCCGGAGTTCACTCAGACTCACATCCATTGAGTCAGTGATGCCATCCAGCCATCTCATCCTCTGTCGTCCCCTTCTCCTCCTGCCCCCAATCCCTCCCAGCATCAGAGTCTTTTCCAATGAGTCAACTCTTCGCATGAGGTGGCCAAAGTACTAGAGTTTCAGCTTTAGCATCATTCCTTCCAAAGAAATCCCAGGGCTGATCTCCTTCAGAATGGATTGGTTGGATCTCCTTGCAGTCCAAGGGACTCTCAAGAGTCTTGATGAAATTAATGAAGACTCTGGGTCACTTTGTAATCAGACCTGAGGTTTAGCTGTGATCTGTTTCTTTTATATTACCTCAGGGAACATATTGCAAAGCCAGAGGGAATTTCTGATTTTGCTCTGCCACCTGAAGCCCCACACCTGACACTATTCTTGTAAAACCTACCTGGCACTTTAGGTCTGGGTGGAAGGGGGTAAAACTGGGAATAATTGAAAGTAACTAACCCTGACTACCCAGATGTCCCCTGAGAATACCTTGTGTTTTGATTAAACAAGGGTTAAGTCCAGCCAGACATCCTGGAATGTGAAGCCAAGTGGGACTTAGGAAGCATCACTATGAACAAAGCTAGTGGAGGTGATGAAATTACAGTTGAGCTATTTTAAATCCTAAAAGATGATGCTGTGAAAGTGCTTCAGTCGCTATGCCAGCAAATTTGGAAACCTCAGCAGTGGCCACAGGACTGGAAAAGGTCGGTTTTCATTCCAATCTCAAAGAAATGCAATGCCAAAGAATATTCAAACTACCGCACAATTGCACTCATCTCAAACACTAACAAAGTAATGCTCAAAATTCTCCAAGCCAGGCTTCAACAGTATGTGAACTGTGAGCTTCCAGATGTTCAAGCTGGATTTAGAAAAGGCAGAGGAACCAGAGATCAAATTGTCAACATATGTTGGATCATTGAAAAAGCAAGAGAGTTCCAGAAAAACATCTACTTCTGCTTTATTGGATATGTCAAAACCTTTGACTGTGTGGATCAGAGCAAGCTGTGGAAAATTCTTCAGGAGATGGGGATACCAGACCACCTGACCTGCCTCCTGAGAAATCTGTATGCAGATCAGGAAGCAATAGTTAGAACTGGACATGGAACAACAGACTGGTTCCAAATCGAGAAAGAAGTATGTCAAGGCTGTATATTGCCACCCTGCTTATTTAACTTATATGCAGAGTTCATCATGTGAAATGCTGGGCTGGATGAAGCACAAGCTGGAATCAAGATTGCTGGGAGAAATATCAATAACCTCAGATATGCAGATGACACCACCTTTATGGCAGAAAGTGAAGAAGAACTAGAGCCTCTTGATAATAGTGAAAGAGGAGAGTGAAAAGTTGGCTTAAAACTCAGCATTCAGAAAACTAAGATGGCATCCAGTCTCATCACTTCATGGCAAATAGATGGGGAAACAATGGAAACAGTGACAGCCTTTATTTTTGGGGGCTCCAAAATCACTGCAAATGGTGATTGCAGCCATGAAATTAAATGATGCTTGCTCCTTGGAAGAAAAGCTATGACCAACCTAGACAGCATATTAAAAAGTGGAGACATTACTTTGAGAACAAAGGTCTGTCTACTCAAAGCTATGGTTTTTCCAGTAGTCATGTATGGATGTGAGAGTTGGACTATAAGGAAAGCTGAGTGCTGAATTGATGGCTTTTGAATTGTGGTGCTGGAGAAGGTCTTGAAAGTCCCTTGGACTGTAAGGAGGTTCAACTAATCCATCCTAAAGGAAATCAGTCCTGAATATTCATTGGAAAGACTGATGCTGAAGCTCCAATAGTTTGGCCACCTAATGCGAAGAACTGACTCATTGGAAAAGACCCTGATGCTGGGAAAGATTGAAGGCAGGAGGAGAAGGGGATGACAGAGCATGAGATGGTTGGATGGCATCACTGATTTGATGTACATGAGCTTGAGCAAGCTCTGGGAATTTGTGATGGACAGAGAAGCCTGGTGTGCTGCAGTCCATGGGGTTGCATGGGGTCGCAAAGAATAAGACACACTGAGGAACTGAGCTGAAAGTCCTCCTGACTTGGCCTCACCGGTGAAGCCTCTTCAGGGTGGGTTTAGAGCTCTGGCTTCATCCTTACATATCATTGTGCTAGTAGGAGATCACTCAAAATTCTGATTTTCATTGTCATCTTTACTCCCCAAGGGATAAGTTAACTTGAATTGATTTTGAATACTCATGAAGAGTAATTCTTCTTTGTAATTTTCTAATGTCAAGATTTGTATTTACTAGAAAGGTTCTTTTGTTGGAAGTCTAAAATGGCAATTTGAATTCCTAATTTTTAATAGCATGTTGTGAAACAGTGATTGATTTAAGCTGTCAACATAGTGTTTCACAGCTTTATTTGTTGAAGAGCAATTTGAAGATTTTTTTCTTTGGAAAGACAGTTGTTCTGATATTTGAAAGTCTATGAAGCCAGTTTATAAAACAAATGACTTTATTACAAGCATGTTAGTATATGTATGGTAAAATCAACTAAAATATTTATTAAATATGCATAATATAAAATTGAAGAAAAACATGGTACTTTATAAAGGAAAAAAAACAGTTGGATACAAGGACAATAAATAAAAATCAACTATTTTCATAAGTTAGCAACAAGTAGAAAAAAAATCACCATTCACAATGTTGTTAGAATATAACTATTTAGGAATAAATACATAAGTTATGAAGTTCTCTATCCTCGTTAACTATAAGACATTGCTGAGAGAAAGAAAAGTTATAAATATGTTTATAGTTTAGTGAGGAACTACCAGTTGTCCCCAAAGCTATCTATAGGTTTAATACAGTGAAAACCAAGCCTTTTGAAATTTGGTGGAATATTAAAGGTGTTTATATTATAACAGTATACCTAGAGTGGCCATGATAGTCTTGAAAGATAAAAATAAATTGGAGGGTTTAAATTGCCGCATATAATGATGGTATAAATTTATAGGTACTAAGACTTGTGATATTGGAGAAATAGAGAGTGTTCTACTGGAATGGCACTCGTGTGGCATGTTAGCCTTTTCTTCCTCCTTTCCCTCCTTCCTTCAAGTATAGTTGATTTACAGTATATTATCAGTTTCAGGTATACAGCAATGTGATTTAGTTTATATACATATATAATATTCTTTTTCAGATTTTTTTGAATATCAGTTCAATTCACTTGCTCACTTGTGACCGACTCTTTGTGGCCCCATGATCTGCAGCACGTCAAGCTTCCCTGTCCATCACCAACTCCTGGGGTTTGCTCAAACTCATGTCCTTCGAGTTGGTGATGCCATCCAACATTTTCATTCTCTGTCATCCCCTTCTCCTCCTCCCTTCAATCTTTCCCAGCATCAGGGTCTTTTCCAATAAGTCAGTTCTTCACATCAGATGGCCAAATGATTGGATCTTCAGCTTCAGCATCAGTCCTTCCAGTGAATATTCAGGACTGATCTCCTTTAGGATTAACTGGTTGGATCTCCTTGCAGTCCAAGGGACTCTCAAGCGTCTTCTCCAACACCACATTTCAAAAGCATCAATTCTTCAGCACTGAGCTTTCTTTATAGTCCAACTCTCATATCCATATATGACTACTGGAAAAACCATAGCTTTGACTAGATGGACCTTTGTTGGCAAAGTAATAGGTTGTAACACAATATTAAGTATAGTTCCCTGTGCTATATACAAGGTCCTTGCTGAGTATCTATATAAATAATCTCTCTCTATAAATATAGACAGATGTGTGTGCATACTCAGTCATGTCCAACTCTTTGTGACCCATGGACTGTAGCCTGCCAGGCTCCTGTGTCCATGAAATTTTCCGGGCAAGATAACTGGAGTGGCTTGCCATTTCCTACTCAGGTGATCTTTTGGACCCAGGGATCAGAGCCAGGTCTATTGCGTCTCTTGCATTGGCAGGCAGATTGTTTACAGCTGTTCCACTTATGAGGCAGCATTCTATATATAGTCGTGTGTATATGTTAATATCAGAGTCCCGATTTATCCCTCTCTACACTTTCTCCTTTGGTAACCATAAGTTTGTTTTCTATGTCTGTGGGTCTATTACTCTTCTGTATGTAAGTTCAGTTGTATCGATTTTAAGATTCCATGTGTAAGTGATGCCATATAGTATTTGCCCTCCTGTCTGGCTTACCTCATTTAGTATGCTGATCTTTAGGTCCATTCATGTTGCTGCAAACGGCAGTATTTCATTTTTTTTTAAATGGCTGGGTAACAATCGTGTCATGCATATGCAGCACGTCTTCGTCATCCACTCCTGTGTTGATGGACAGTTTAGCTTGTTTCCATGTCACAGCTGCTGTAAACAGTTCACTGTAAGTAGTGAACATCAGAGTGCACTGTATCCTTTTGGATTGTGTTTTTCTATGGATATATGCCCAGGAGTGGGATGGCTGGATCATGTGGTAGCTCTACTTTTAAAAGTTTCTTAAGGAGCCTTCTTAACATTGTCCACAGTGGCTGTTACCAATGAATAGTCCCACCAACAGTGCAGGAGAGTTCCCTTCTCTCCATACCCTCTGTAGCATTTGTTATTTGTAGACTTTCTAATGATCAGCATTCTGATCAGGGTGAGGTGATAACCTCATTGTGGTTTTGATTTGCCGTTCTCTAATAATTAGTGATGTTGAGCATCTTTTCATGTGCTTTTGGCCCCGTGCATGTCTTCTTTAGAGAAATGTCTGTTTAGATCTTCTGCCCATTTTTTGATCAGACTGTTTTTTAGATATTGAGTTATATGAACTGTTGGTATATTTTGCAAATTTAGCCCTTGTCAGTTGCATCATTTGCAAAAATATTTTCTCCTATTGTGTTTATGGCTTCCTTGCTGTGCAAAAGCTTTTACGTTCAATGAGATCCCATTCGTTTGTTTTTGTTTTTATTTCCATTACTTTAGGAAATGGTTCCGAAAAGATATTTGTGCAGTTTTTGTTTGACTTTTCATTTTTAATGATTCATATGGAAGCTACGAATGAGCGTAATTTACGTGTGTGTTCTCCTTGTAGGTTGTCTTCTTATCCAGATATTTTGTGTATATGTGTTATACCAATAAATTACTTTTGCAGTTTTAATCCTGTATTATTTCCTTTACTTTTTTTGTGTGTCAGTAGGGGAAAAATAAGCTGGAATCCCTCAAAAAGTGGAATTGAACATATGGGACAGATTAGAGTTTGAAAATACTCCCGCTTATACAGTCACAGCATTTTCAAAAACAGATGCTACTCTTTCTTTAGGAAAAGATAACCTTCTCAAAAAGTGACCCTGGGTCAATTAGGCATCTTTATAGAAAGAAATATGCCTGGCTTTCTACTTTATATAAAATGCAAATTATTTACAGATCATAATCCTACCTAAGTGTTAAAAGCAAACAATACAGTTTGTATATGAAAATATAAGACAATATCTTCATGATTGTAAAGTTTTTTTCTTCAAAACAGTAAAAAGCATTAACTATAATATAATATGAATGATTAATAAATTGACACTGCTGAAAATTAATACCCTACATGAATCACAAAGCACTATTAAGAGAAAGAAAAGGAAGACTACAGACTGGAAGAAAATATTCTAATTTATCCAAAAGGAGACAGAACTTGTATGTAGAATTTATACAACACTCCTACAAAAAAAACCCCCCAGTAAATCCAATTAAACAATGTCAAAAGACTTGAACAGACACAGTACAACATGCTAACCACGTCTCCAGTAGGCATATAAAAGTTGTTCCACAAGCAATTCAGAGTGTGATGTTAGCATATATCCACCACAAAGGCTGTTGTGATGGTGAGCTTGTGCAGTAACTGGAACTCTCAGAGTTGCTGGTGGGAATACAATTAACAAAGATCTTCTGAGTAGCTGGCAGTATGCTGTAATACCAAACATATGCTACATATAACCCAGCAGTTCCAAGAGATGATTATAACAAATGGCATTTATGAGAACATACGCTAAAGTTTTACCTAATTCAAACATCCATCAACACTAGAATGGAACATTTATTTTGGTATATTTATATATTATAATAAATAGTAAAAAGAACAGATTACTACATAAAATGCATGGATGATTCTCACATGAAAGACTGATTCAATTTATTTGAAGTACAAGAACAAAGTAAAAGAATTTATGGTAAAAAAAAATTGAAAAGTTGTAATCTCTTGGAGGGTGCTAAATGAAAAAGGGCAAGAGAATGCTCTTTTTGGGGTGGTGGATTTGTCCTATATCTTGACCTGGACAGTGGTTTGTGTGTGTGTATGCAGGTAAAAGGTCATCAAACTCAAATGTTTGTATACTTTACTGTATACATGCTATTGGAGAAGGCAATGGCAACCCACTCCAGTACTCTTGCCTAGAAAATCCCATGGATGGAGGAGCCTGGTAGGCTGCAATCTATGGGGTCGCCAAGAGTCGGACACGACTGAGTGACTTCACTTTCACTTTTCACTTTCATGCATGGGAGAAGGAAATGGCAGCCCACTCCAGTGTTCTTGCCTGGAGAATCCCAGGGACAGGGGAGCCTGGTGGGCTGCTGTCTATGGGGTCGCACAGAGTCGGACATGACTGAAGTGACTTAGCAGCATACATGCTATAACTCAGTTTCAGAACCACACAAACATAGAAGTGAAGCCAATGTGGTTCCATATACTGCAGTGTAATTAAGATGAAGGAGACAGAAAATAATGCTGACAAAAGTGAGGAGCATCTAAGCTGTCTTGTACTGAAGTTAGGAGTACATCTTAGAAGGATGGCTTTTGGAAACAACTTGATATTTATAAAGACTGCATATCCGCATACGTTTCCATTCTAAACAGCAGGACCTTGTTGTATATCTGTTCTAAATGTAATAGTCTGCATCTGCTGCTGCTAAGTCGCTTCAGTCGTGGCCGACTCTGTGCGACCCTAGAGATGGCAGCCCACCAGGCTCCCCCCGTCCCTGGGATTCTCCAGGCAAGAACACTCGAGTGGGCTGCCATTTCCTTCTCCAATGCAAGAAAATGAGAAGTGAAAGGGAAGTCTCTCAGTCGTGTCTGACTCTTAGCAACCCCATGGACTGTAGCCCACCAGGCTCCTCCATCCATGGGATTTTCCAGGCAAGAGTACTGGAGTGGGGGCCATTGCCTTCTACCAACCCTAAATTCCCAGTCCCTTGTTCTCCCTCATCTCCTCGCACTCCTGGCAACCAAAAGTCTGTTCTTTGTGAGTCTGTTTCTGTTTTGTAAACAATTTCATTTGTGTCATATTTTAGATTCCACATGTAAGTGATATTTGTCTTTCTGGCTTACTGGATTTAGGATGATAATCTCTAAGTCCATCTATGTTGTTGCAAATGGCATTATTTTTTTTATGGCTAAATAATATTCCCTTGTGTATATGTATCACATCTTCTTTATCCATTTATCTGATGGACATTTAGGTTGCTTCCATGTGTTGGCTATTGTGAATAGTACTGCTACGAAAACAGGGGTACATGGTTTCTTTGAATTAGAGCTTTGTCTGGGTATATGGCCAAGAGTGGGATTGCTGCACCAACTTGCGCACCCACCGTCATTGTAGGAGGAGAGCAGCACACTTTACAACTAGGAAGATCACTTCAGGATTGATGCTCAGGAGAAATGTTTACCAAATGATGTGTGCAGGAATGTTTACAGCAACACTGTCTTATTACAGTGTTAACCTAGAGAGAGCCCAAATGTCCATCAACAATATGAAAATCGGTGGTGAATCTATAGTGTGGGCTAGTGCAGATCAAAGAATGAATGAACTCTAATTATACATGATAATGTGAAGAAATATTACAAAGAATAATGTGCCAGACACTAAAGAGTACACATATGATTATATATATAAAACATACAAACTCACAAAACTGTGGGATTGGAAGTCAGGATAGTGGTTATCTGTCGGGGTGGGGGAGGGAGTGGCTGGACAAGGACTTTGGTGAGACCTGTGCTTTGCTGGTCATATTCTGATTCTTGATCTGAATCATAGTTTCATGAATATATTCATTTTGTGAAAAATTCATCAAACAGTAAATACATGATTTTCACTTTTATCTGTATGTATATACTCTTTAAAAGTTTACTGAAAGGCAGTGTCTCCTAAATTACCATATTCTATTTAAATTCTGTTCAGATTTTAACATGATTAATGCAAAAGATGTGCCCCTATAATTAATTAAATCATACTTGCAATCAAAGTTATTTGCTTATTGATTTATGTGATCATTTTCAAGGTGCTTTATCTTCATTTGCCATCGACCTTCAATTGACAGAGACCTCAAACCCTTCAGTTTGGGTGACTGCTCCTCCCCAATTCTGTATCATGAGGCTCCCCATGAATATTATGTACTGCATCAGCATTAATTGATTTTTTGAAAAGAATCTTTTAAAAATATTTTAAATAACAATTTATATATTGTATAAAGTTGGATTATTATATAACTATTTTTTCTAAGCAAGATGTATAGGATCATTGAGTGAAATTTTGCTGGTTGGAGTGGGCAACAGAAGTTATATAATTTGCCTTTGTATTAAGAAATAAATGACCTGAGGCTCAAGAAAATAAGTGAAATGCATGAAACTTGTTATTCATTTGCTCATATATTCATATATTTATTGAGCATCTATATAGTCTCAGACACTTCCTTAGGCACTGGATATTTTGATGAAGATGAATAAAATCCCTGCACTATGGAACTGGAACAGTGATTCCAGGTTTTTTGGAAGACAATGAAGAATAAATATAATGAAGTAAATTAGGTGATGATAAATGGGAATCAGTGTCACGAACAATGGGAAAGTCTAGGTTGAAGGTGATGGTGTGGGGTTGGCAGAGCTCAGGGGCAGTATTTAATAGACTAGTCAGTAAAGTCTCATTGATGTGAGATTTCAGTGAAGTCTGGAAGAAATGGATGAAACTAGCTATGCAGATTTCTGAGAAAAGAGCTGTAGGGAGAAGGTAGCCAGCACAAAGGCACTAAAGCAAGAGCATAAGGCTTGGGTGTTTGAGAAATAGGGGGAGGCCAGTTTGGCTGAAGTTGTATGAACCAGTATGAGAACAGAAGTGGGTCAGAGTTTCTGGGCATGGAGTATAGCCCAGACCATGCAGGGCCTTGTTGTCCATTGTAGGAACTTCTGCTTTTACTTGGAATGTGCAGCCATAGAAGGGTCTTCGGCAGACCCTAAGGTAGTTTGGCTTATGTCTGAAAAGAATCACTCTAGCTTATGTGATGAGAACAGAAGCTAAAGAGGCAAGGGCAGAGAGAGGGTACCTCTTAGGAAGGTACTGCTGGAATCCAGGCAGGGGGTGATGGAAGCTTAGTTCATGATGGTAGTTGTGAAGAGGAAGATAAAAGAGGTCGACAGAGGATGAGATGGTTGGATGGCATCACTGACTCAATGGACATGAACTTGGGCAAACTCTGGGAGATGATGGGAAGCCTGATGTGCTACAGTCTATGGAGTCACAGAGTTGGACATGGTTTGGTGATTGAACAACAAAAATATTTTGAAACTAGGGTCACATGATTAGGAAGTGGATGGAATGGATGTGAGCTATTAAAGGGAGGGTCAAGACTGATAACAAGATGGTTGTGTGTGTGTGTTTATTTTTTTTAACCAGGGCAATGGCAAGGTGGTAAAATGGAGCAAATGAGACCTGGCACGGAGCAGGTTGTGATGGCTGCCGGCGGAGCAGCTTTGCAGGACAGACTTTAGGGATTCAGTTTTGGGCATGATGACTCTGAGTTGTTTCTAAGATACTCAAATAGAGCTGTCCTGGCTATTGAATATATGAATCTGGACTTCAGGAGAGAAGCCTGTACCAGAGATAAAAATTTTGGAGTTACCATATCTTCTGGGCAGAGTTGTGCCCTGCTCCCAATTCATATGTTGAAGCCCTAACTGCTAGTACTCAGAATTATGACTGCGTTCCTAAGTGGTGAATACCAAGAACACCTTTGGTTCTAATGTTTGCTCTTTGGCCCTGTGCCTGACGTGAAGCTTCTAAGCCTTTTTGCATATCGTAGGTGACAGTAGTGTCTTTTGTTTGAATGAGGCGACTCTAGGTGGGGGCGGCATGGGGGCTGGTTCCCAGAAAGAACAAGGTATGGTTAGAAGCTCTGAATTTTCAGACCCCCCTTCATTCCCTAGAGAGGGGGGAGGGGCTTCAAATGGAGTTAATAATGGATCATGCCTACTTGAGGATGCCCCCCCAAAATCCCAGTGGTATGAGGTTCAGAGAGCTTCCAGGTCAGTGAATGTTCCTAAGTACCAGGAGAGTGATGCAGCCCAATCCCGTGGGCGCAGAAGCCCCCAACCTTGAAACCGTTCCAGACCTTGCCCTGTTGGACTCTTCATCTGTGTTCTTTATCATTTGTTCTTGTTTAATCATTGAGTGGTGTTGGACTCAGCGACCCCGTGGACTGTAGCCCGCCAGGCTCCTCTGTCCATGTGATTCTCCAGGCAAGAATACTGGAGTGGGTTGCCATTTCCTTCTCCAGGGAATCTTCCCAATCTAAGGATCAAACCCACGTCTCCTGTACTAGCAACCTGACTCTTTACTGCTGAGCCACCAGGGAAGGCCTTGTTCTTTATCATAGCCTTTGACGGACTGGTAAACTTAAATGTTTCCCTGAGTTCTGTGAGCCACTCTAGCAAATCATCAAATCCGTGGGGGAGGAGGTCACTGGAACCTCCAGTTTGTAGCCAAGTCAGGTGGAAGTGGTGGGTAACCTTGAGACCTGAGACCCGCCATTGGCGTCTTCAGTGGAGGAGTCTTACAGGACTGAGTCCTTCCCCTGTGGGGTCTGCGCCATCTTTGGTAGACAGTGTCAGGATGGAGTTAGGTTGCGGTACACCCAGCTGGTGTCCCAACTTTCTTGATATGGAAAAACCTGCACACACACACACACACACACACACACACACACGTGCGTACACACACTATCTGAAGCGTTGTGAGTGTGGTAACAGTGTCAGTCAAGGAGACACAGAGGCGGAAAAACTGAGTTTGTGTTTTCCTTGCACAGAAGCCTAAACAGTGCTACATAAGGCCATGGATAGATTACTTCTAGTGGGTTCAAGGAATGTGTTTCGCAATACAGCCGGATACAGAGCTTAAGATTTCTTTCTGCCTTTTCAAAAAACTTTTACTTTTCTATTGGAGTATAGCCGATTAACGGCATTGTGTAGTTTCAGGTGGACAGCAGAGGGCTTCAGCCATATATACATCATCCATTCTCCTCCAAACTCCCCTCCTGTCCAGGCTGCCACATAACATTGAGTGGTGCTATACAATAATCCTTATTGGTTATCTGTTTTAAATATAGCAGTGTATACATGTCAGATTTCTGATGATACAGTAAGTCATGGTGCTTTTTAATCTGCCCTTGAGATGAATGTTCATGCAGTCCGTGAGGATGTCCAGTGGTGTTAAATGACTTTATTGTTTCATCACTTTGTAAAATTTATTGATACGTTTTTAATTTGACAGGCAGTCTTATTGAATACTTGGGAAAAATGAAATACCCATGCTTTCATTTTAATAAACTAGAAATTGCTTAAGGACAATCAATGTGGTGAATATTTTTGACTAGTGGTACAGATACATTAATGTTAATAACAGGTAAACACACTAGTTCCGTCTCATTTTATAAACCACTTTCATTTAATAAATCCCAAAGCCTTCCAGCAGATGAAAGGTTGAAATTTTTAACTTAATGCTTTTTTTCTTCTGCCTAAAAGATTCTATAATCAGTTAGAAATGCATTACCCCTATAGATAATGTCTTAAGTTTCTCATAGCATTTTATACTATTTCCAAATATCTCAATTGTGTGATTCTTATTTGACATGATTCTATGATTCTATACAAAGTTTTGAATCCTTGAATACCAAAATTTACTAAGCTTAGGATGAATTAATAATAGCATAGGAAGAGTTAATAATAGCATAATAAATATTTGTGAATACTTATATGAAAGAATTAGCCATTAATTAATGGAGAAAATAAATCTTTACAAGAACATTTAAGACTATATATTCAGTTTTTTGGTGTTAGGATCCAATAATTGTTAGGAAATATATTCTACTAGTTCAAGTACCCATGACAAATCTGAATCAAAGCATATTTATGTTACTACTTTCTAACCATCTAATATCTGGAAGGTTTACCAGGGTTGGGAAAAGTTAAAAGAAGGGGAAAAAAGTCTTATGTTCTTCAATAAATGTCTTTCAGAATAAATAAAAGTCATATTTTATTCCACACCCAAGAAGCCTATTACATGAACACGTCTTTTTACCAGGAGCACTTGGCTAAGAAGTGTTAGTTTCCTATTGCTGTGGTAACAAATTGCCATAAATTTATGGCTTAAAGCCATACAAACATTTTCTTATAATTATGGAAGCCTGAGGTCCAAAATGGGTTGGCAGGGCTGTGTCCCTTCTAGAGGCTGTAGGGTGGAATTTATTCCTTTGCTTTTCCTATGTTCTAGAGGCTGCCAGCTTTTCTTGTCTTCTGGTTCCCCATCACTCTGACTTTTGCTTCCATCACCCCGTTGCCTTCCCTGACCCTGACCTCTTCAGTTCAGTTCAGTTGCTCAGCACGCCAGGCTTCCTGTCCATCATCAACTCCCAGAGTTTACTCAAACTCAAACCCATTGAGTTGGTGATGCCACCCAACAATCTCATCCTCTGTCATCCTCTTCTCCACCTGCCTTAAATCTTTCCCAGCATCAGGATATTTTCCAATGAGTCAGTTCTTCACATCAGGTGGCCAAAGTATTAGAGTTTCAGCTTCACTATCAGTCCTTCTGATGAATATTCAGAACTGATTTTCCTTTAGGATTGACTGGTTGGATCTTTTTGCAGTCCAAGGGACTCTCAAAGAATCTTCCCTCTTATAAGGGCTATTGTGATTGCCTGGAGCCTATCTATCTGAGTAATCTAGGCTAATCTCATCTCAAGATCCTTAACAAAATCACCTTTATAAAGTCCCTTTGGGACTTTGGTCCAGTGGTTAGGACTTCATCCTCCAATGCAGAGGGTGTGGGTTTGATCTCTGGTTGGGGAGCTAGGATCCCACATGCCTTGGGACCAAAAAAACAATAAAACCCATAAAAATAAAAGCAATATTGTTACAAATTCAATAAAGACTTCAAAACGAGTCCACAACAAAAAAATCTTGGAAAAAAAAATTCCCTTTGCCTTGTAAGGCATATTCACAAATTCCCAAGAATTCTGACATGGACATCTTTGGTGTCTGAGGCATCATCAGTCAGTACAAATTCTAACACATATCTGTTTTCAGTTGTTTACTGAATAAGATGGTGTGTAGTTATCAATGATTAAAACATTATCATTGTTAAGATTTCTCATTGATAGCAGACTTATCACTATCAATCACTTCCAATGATAGGATGATTTCTGCAATAGTGAATTTGATGTTAATGTAGTATCATGAAGTTCTGCATAAGAGCAAGTGATGGCTGATAAGTTGGTGATTTTAGGATGCCTTAGTCCTTAGGGTCTCCATGCCAAGACAAGGATTGAGTCCTGAGTGAACATTGTACTGGGTGAAGACAGTGCTTGAAAGGTGGACTGAAAAATTCTTTTCAAAAAATGTGAAGTTCATGTATTTTACACTAATGCTGGTGTTAGAAGTATAGGTTCCTCAGATACACTATATGATTAGGGAGTAATTTTGTACGTTTATCGTACCTAATCATTTTGTTCAGTGCTATATTTTACAGGGCATTTTACCAAGTGGAGGGACATTCAGGGAGGAGGGTGGCATAAAAATGAAGCAATCAAGTCAGAGAATATTTTCACATATAGGAAATTACCGACTATGTGAGTGATTGAGGAAGAGGTTTCTTTTCAAACGTTGAGGTTGACCATCAAGTTCATTTGGGTAACTTCATTTCAGTAACTTCTTATGGAAAAACATGAATGAACTTATTAGCCAACACAATATTTGAAAAATTGAGGTTAAAGGGGGAAGACAGACAGCTAAATTGGTCAAAGTTAAGATGAGTAGATCTTGCCTATATTAAACCCCAAACACGAAATCTCAAGATTTGTCTCAATTGATAAGAAATTTAAACTCAGACAGTTCAAAATATTTATTTGGAGTCCATCTTAAGTGAATAGGGGGATTCCCTAGTAGCTCAGCTGGTAAAGAATCTGCCTGCAATACAGGAGATCCCAGTTCAGTTCCCGAGTCTGGAAGACCCACTGGAGCAGGGATAGGCTACCTACTCCAGTGTTCTTGGGCTTACCTGGTGGCTCAGCTGGTGAAGAATCCACCTGCAGTGTGGGAGACCTGGGTTCAATACGTGGGTTGGGACAATCCCCTGTAGAAGGGAATGGCTATCCACTCCAGTATTCTGGCCTGGACACTTCCATGAACTATACAGTCTATGGGGTTGCAAAGAGTTGAACACGACTGAGTGACTTTCACTTTAAGTGAACAGATCACAGTATATTTGAGAAATAATCCAAAAAACTGATAGCTATACCAACTGATCTAGATAACATCGATCGAGTTGAACACTTAACCCAAATATCTGAAAATATTTCTTTGAGATAAGCAGATAAATAATGTGTTAGAAATTTTCTTTTAAATCTTTTTTTTTTTTTAGTATATTCTAATGTATGGAACTGATTTATTAGTGCTTCATGATGATTGAGGCAGACATTTTACAATTCATGCAAAATTACACTTGTGACTTCTAGGAGTCAGCATCTGAAAATAATGACATAAATGTTTATAATACTCTTAAAAGAAAGCAAATTGATATTGCCCTTCAAATTCGTTAGCCATTTTTTTTAATGCTGTTGATGGAGAAGGTAGCCCTTTGAATGCAATACGTCTAGTGGCCAGAGATTTTCTTTCCGTGCCGTTTGTATATACCTCTGCTACTGCATACATTGCAATGGAATGTGTTACAGTGACTTCTCTAGATTTCTAATATAGCCATTGTGCTATGAACTCTTTATCCAGGAAGGTGTTAGTCATTCAGTCATGTTTGAGTCTTTGAGACCCCACGGACTGTAGCCCGCCAGGTTCCTCTGTCCATGGCAGGGGAGTGGCATCACCAGACATTTTGGGTTTGCAAGTGAAAATGGAAAGTTGGACTTTTTAAAATATAAAAAGTGGCCAATATTTATAAATTGGAAATGTGTGGTCCATAAAAATACCCGTCTGTAAGTCATGTTTCACTTGCAGGCAGCCGGTCTTGTGTTAGGTCTTAAACCCTTTTCATATGGGCAGGAAGGGAAATTTCCAGGTGAGAAGCATCAACTGAGGCATAAAGTCTGTACAGTGATTTCCCAAGTCCAGAGAACAGACACTTATTTTTTTTTTTTGGACGAGAGGGATCCTGTTGCAAAGCACTGGAGGTGAATATAGGGTATAGTTGGTAGTCAGATTGGGGAAGGCTAGGTTAGACAAGTCATCAGGTTTAGAACTCTTTTGCCTGAAAAGTGATCTGGAGTTGAATGATTTAACACCCATGGAGCGTGGTCAAGCTGCTTGGCTTGACCAATAAGAAAATGAGGACAATCAGAAAAGGAAAGAGGAATGCTAGCTTTCAATGGGAAAAAAATGACTGGCAGGAGATGGCTTTGAATATGTTGGGGGTCAGGAAGGGACAGTCAAGAGCTCAGATGGTCTCTCCATTGTTCACTGGGAACTCTGCTGTTACACTCCAGGAAAGACCTGGGCAGGCCTGCAGCTAACCTGTGATGTGTTATAAAATCTATGACAGTGGTAGAGGTGAATTCTAGGGCAGTTCTCCTCGGGAAAAGTGGCACCATCCGAGTAGTAATTCTGTATGAGGAAAGAAACCCGAGAGTCACTGCTGGAACTAGTATAAAGTACTAAAAAAAAAAAAAAAATAGGGTCACAGGAAAATGTCAAAACCCTTTTACCAGAGAATCCGCAAAAATGTACAGTGATGTACCAGCAAGAGGACTGAATGCCAGGTTGCTGATGACAGTCTGGGCTTCCCCCATCCTCCTAACCAGGAGCAGGATTGGCTGAGCCTGCAGGTCTGGTAAGGTCATTCCAGGAGTTTATACTGGATGGCTGCTCTGGGCTGGAAAATAAGCAGGCTAGTAAACACCCTCATCTAGAAAATACCAGAGGGCAACAGCCATGTATGTGCATGGATGGTGACAACTGTTTAGGCCGCCGTTCTCAGATCTCCAGCATGGTTTGGTATGACTGCTGGAGACACAGAGCTTCACATTTGTGAGGCCAGTGGATGACTGTCAGTAGAGCTACAGGTTATTGAAATACCCTTTGTTCACATAAACTAAAGTTGGGTCTCACTATTAACAAATATGTTTATAGAATAGTATCTTTGATCAAACATTTGACAGTGGCGTGCATTATTAAGTCTTCATTGTTGGCAACTGTATACCTATGTCACCTTGAGGACCCATAGAATACATTGACGGGAAAAATGATAAGCAAATTAATAAAGCATTAATTCACAAAGACGAGAGGCTGTTGCAGTGAGGACTCCACTGTATGAATGCTACTGCTGTTCCCTTGTTGAGGCACTTTTCCTGTGAGAATTTCCATTTCCTGCCCACAACTAGTTAGCAGTGTGGATGGCTTGTCACTGAGCTAATTAAGGAATAATCAGGAAAACGCATTTTCCCACAACTTTTTGCTCCTGATGTACTGAAAACCAAATTTTCCTGGAAATAACACACTATGTAATATTTACGTCATTAAGAAAAATTAATCTTCCAACTCGTCCCACCTTCCCCTTCCCCCAGGTCTGCCTGTCTGTTCTCTATGTCTGTGTCTCTATTCTTGCCCTAGAAATAGGTTCTTCTGCTATAAAGCACAGGGAGATCAGCACAGGGCTCTGTGGTCACCTCAAGGGGTGGGAACGGGATGGGAGGGAGGGGATATATGTATACATGTTGTACAGCAGAAACAAACGCAATACTACAAAAGCAACTGCATTCCAATAAGTAAGAGCAACACATGAGTATATTTCTTCCTTAAGGTAGGGATGACCATGCTATACAGAAAGCAACAACTTGAGGGTGTAGAACAGTTTAAAAAAACTCAGAATGCTTGGATAAACTTTGCATGTCCTGATCTTAAAATACAGGAAAAAAATGAACAGAGAAAACTGCACAGAACTCCTCTTGCATTCATAATTATTCATTATTTATCAAATAGGAAATGCTTAGCTGAAGTATAGGGTAAATACTTAATGTAATACTTAAAAGCTAATTAAAAGGCAATTCCTAAGGTTGTGTAATAATAGAAAAAATACACTAATAAAGGACATAGATAGGATAACGATTATGACTAAAGCCCTAGGGAGACAGTGTACTCCAAAAGGCTATGAATGTTTATATCAGGGGAAGGTGAGAATGAATCCTTCCTTTTCTTTTGCTCTAAAAATAATGCTGATCACCTTTTGGATAATATGAAATGATTAAAAAACTACTGTAGAAACTTCAGAAATTATAGAAATTTATAAAGAAAAACATTACCTGAAAGCCAGAGAAAACCATTTCTGTAATTTGATTCTCTTGTATGTTTCCATTCCATTTTTTAGTGCCCTACTATAGCATTTTTACATCACTAAATCCATTCAAATCCTGAGTGTTAATGAATCATAGAATGCCCTATATATCTGGATACTTAAAATATTCAAAACATTGACTTAGATTTGTAGAAGTGAGTAAAGGATTCTGGTATGTTTCCTTATCATTGTGACTTTCAGAATTTTTCAGTTTTTTTTGAAAGATGTATTTGCTTCTCAAATGACCTTTGCTTTTCATATCTGGGTGCACATTTTATTTGCATGGTACAATAAGGAAAACAGATTCCACTGGAGTCCAAGGAGGGAGACTTGAAATGAATAGTACTTATTTTGCTTCACAAAAATATCACCTACACATGAGTTTTAGAAAAAGAACTTTCCTGAAATTTTACTTCGGTGAAATGATTGACTAGATACAATTTTTTCTTAGCAGAACCTTAGAACTGTATTGTTCATAAAAGCAAAGGTAGTTAAACCATGATGTTGGTCCTTAGAAAAACATAAGGACTGATATTAGTGTATATATATCACTGCTTGTATATATTAGTGTATTGCATATAATATATGTATTATGCATTCTGTGGATAGTAAAGTATTGACATTAGTGTATATGTGAAAAATTTGTCTTTTTATATATCTTCAAAATATCAAAAAATTGCTATACATTCAAACAGTCAGAACTCTTTCACAATCAGTACTTGTTATATGCTTAAAGAACTGTTATTTTCTGTTGGTTAGAATTTCATTTACATGATAGCTCTATGCAAATATCAATTAAATTTTGCATACCGGTTTTATATATGTATTGCCTCTCTGTATATTGCAACTAGTGCCTGTTAGTTTTCCAAATAATTGTATTTTCTCTTGGCCAACTTTTTACATATTCTATTCAAATATTAATTGTATTTTCTATGCCATATATATACACAAATTTAGATAATCTTGTTTTGGTTTAATTAGATGAAGCCTTTCTACTGAGATGGGGCTATATTTTCAAAGTAGAGCTATATTAAAGCATAAACATAAACTAAAAAAAAGAAAGGCAATTGGATGACTATCTTAAATACAAATGGCCATGAAGATGATTATTTCAGTGGCTCAGAGACAGAACTGTTGTAAAACTGGGTTTTTCCCCCCAGTTTCTGTGGCAGTGTGATTGGCAGATGTGTGCGTATAGCATCTGCTTGATGATGCTGCCCCAGAGCGACTGATGGGTGTAATTATGATTTCTAGATGGAAAATGCTCTAGAGATTATCTGTTAGGGAAAGATAAA
Source organism: Ovis canadensis (assembly GCF_042477335.2). Taxonomy (NCBI): domain Eukaryota; kingdom Metazoa; phylum Chordata; class Mammalia; order Artiodactyla; family Bovidae; genus Ovis; species Ovis canadensis. Next base: position 108,552,068 of record NC_091246.1, read on the forward strand.
GTATGTATTTATATCCTTACCCAGTACAACCTTGGTTTGAATTTTAGATTTCTTAGATACGTTAAAATAAAATAAGATGGAAACAAGATTTCAAAATTCCCCAAGCAACTAAACCATTTAAGCAAAACCTAGCTCATTTCATGAACATGAGTGAAACTTAGGTTATTTCTTGTAAATATCTCTGATAGTTGTTTTTTTTTTTAAACTTATATTCCTAAAATAATCACTTATCAATCTCCACCATCTGAAAGTCTGACTGTAAAAATAAATCATTGTAAGGCTGGACAATTTCCTCATTTTCACATTATATGTCAGCCTGTGATGTCATACCTCTGAGCCTCATGCCAGTTTTGGGATGTCGTCTTTCTGTTCATGAACAATTTATTTCTTGCAGGGCAAACTATTCATATATGTGAACTTTTATTTTGTTATATTTTCACTGGAAATCTCCAATCTTACTTGGTTTGATTCTTTGGCCTCAAGTCCAAGACTTTTTAAAAAATTTATTTTGTAGAGTCCTTTTAGCTATTTAACTGTCAGACTTTCTCTATTTAAATGTCTGCAAACCTACAGAAGACTGACAGTAAGTAAACTGAATTGAGAAAAAGGGAGGCTGTTTGTAGATTGAATAAAAAAAAGAAAAAGATAAACAGCTTCCTATTTGGGAGAAAATTTCAGTGATAAAATACTATCAGTGATGTTTTGAACCCTAAATTCTCTAGCTAGCTGCAGAAAATCATGTGTGAAGATGAGATGGTCAGAAAAGGAGGTCTTTCAGCACATTGCTAAAAACAGTCCCAGAGGAGTATAATTTTAAACGATCTTCTAATGTGACAAGTACATTTTTAAATGATTTTCTCGTCCTGAATCCATAAAACTTAAGTCAGAGAGTGTCATAAGAAATACAGGCTGAGCAAGAATTGATTTCCCAGGTGCACAGAGTTTTATTGAATAGAAAATGTTTTACATCAGTGTCAAAATCCCCACTGCTCCTGCTTCACTTATATCCACATCCATGGGGAATAAAAACATTCTTTTCATTGATATGATCATCCATCAAAGCATTGATGGTCTATCAGCAGCAAAGATTTTAATGGTAGAAAGCCCCAAGTTTAATACTGATAACTGCTGAATTTTCAATGTTGGACTTTTTAATCACAGACCAAAATGTAATTAGAAGCTTTAATCAGATAAAAAAGTAGTAAACTTTGATTGCCACACAGAGGCTACAGTCTCAAAATGTATCTTGCTGGAATGCTTTTTTAAAGAAAAAAAAGTGCTATAATTTCTTTACAATGTCATTAGTTACTGCTGTACAGTGGAGTGAATCAGTTATAGGTATACATACATCCCCTCCCTATGGACCTCCCTCCTACCCCCCAACCCCACCTACTAAGAGGATTAATAACCAATAACTTCATAATCTCATATCTCAATTCAATTCATATGCTCACATCAAACTGTGATTTTAGAGCCTCGAAACTAACAAAATTTATTCATGTTTGGTGATAAACAATATTTGCCCATAATTTAAACTTTATTCTTTTAGGAATTTTAGAGATCCTTCAAATTATGACTTTTGTGGAAAATTAAATCAGTTTATTTTTTACCCTGTACTGAAAAACTTGCTTCTTACGGATCACTACAAGTTAACGTGGAACAAAACAAAATGCACACTCCATTGCACACATAACGATACTAACAGTGTTTCTGTACAGAAAGCAGTGATTTTGGAGGAGGGTATGTGTCTGTGTCTGTGTGTTGGGGAGGGATTGGGTAGATGAGAAGGGTCACATTTCCCTCGGTGGGTCTAAGAACTTGTGGCATAAAGAAGTGGAAGCAATCTAAATGTTTGTCAACAGAGGAATGGATAAAGAAGATAGAGTCCATATATACAGTGGAATGTAACTGAGTCATTAGAAGGATGAAATATGACATTGGTAGCAACACGGATGGACCTAGAGATTGTCATACTGCATGAAGTAAGAGTAAGAGAGATCCTATGTGGATTCTAAAAAGAAATGATACAAATGAACTTATTTACAACATAAATAGACTCACAGACTTAGAGAATGAACTTATAGTTGTCCGGGGTGGGGGGCGGGGGGAAGGACAGTTAGGGAATTTGGGATGGAGGTGAACACACTGTTATATTTTAAATGGATAACCAGCAACTACCTACTGTACAGTACAGGGAACTCTGCTCAGTGTTATCTGACAGCATAGATGGGAGGGGAGTTTGTGGAAGAATGCATACATCTATATGTATAGCTGAGTTCCTTCCCTGCTCACATGAAATTTATCACATTGTCAATTGGCTATATGCTAATATAAAATAAAGAGTTAAAAAAATCTTTGTGGTATATATTAAGGTAGGGGAAAAACACCTTCTGATGCTCTAGTCAGTGACATTAGAAAACTGAGCTAAATAAGGTTTTTTTTTTTTAATTTAAGGATTTTTAAAAACCATTTTGTCCCTAAGAACTGGCAAGAATGGTTTCTATTCTCTGCTTAGGACATTGACTTGGTTATGGAATCTGTTTTCTTAAAGGTTGAAAAGCTTCCCAAAGCCTCACTCTGGAAGCACTGCCTATAACAGAGAATGGTATTAACCATGAAGCATGGAGACAGGTGTTCACACAGAGATGCTGACAGTATCCACGGTCAGGGCTGGACAGCGTTTGCCTTGCCAGCAGCTGCGGAGACCATCAGTTCCCTCACAAAGAGTACCAGTTTGATTCAAGAAAGGTTCAGGGCAAAGAGTCAAGTTTTTGTGGTATGTTCTCGAACAGAAGAGATGGTTCACATACACTATGCAGAACAGAGGAAGCACCCAAACTCAGTAACTCTAAATTATTTCCCTAAAGAGGTTAGAGTGTTTTCAAATTTCCCTTTAAATGGTCAGCCCTCTGAAGATAGTCTCTGGGTCTTGCTCACAACGTTGTGTTTGCGATAGTCTAGTTAGCGTGCTTTCTGACTTGGAGCAGGTCCTGCACGATCATGTTGGAGCGAATACATGTGCAGTCCACAGCAATGTTAAAATTCATATGGGAAATGAAGGCTTGGCTCTTGACCTGAGGCATTGCTGACAAGTCAGCACCAATTCAAATGAGACTTGAGAATCACCTACGTGAAATCCAGACCCTTCACAGTAAATCATAATGCATCTGCACTGGAAAACACAAAACACAAGTATACACACACTCACAGTGTAACTCCCTCAGTTTGCTTTATTGCTACCCCTGGTGGCTCAGCGGTAAGGAATACACTTGCTATGCAGCAGACACAGGAGACACGGATTCGTTCCCTGGGTTGGAAAGATCCCCTGGAGAAGGAAGTGACCATCCACTCCAATATTCTTGCCTGGAGAATCCCATGGACAGAGGTGCCTGGTGGTCTATAGTCCATGGGGTCACAAAGAGTGGGACATGGCTGAGGTGACTTAGCAACACTTGCAGCATGATTTCATAGGTATTTACAGACAGACTCAGTATTATTGGATGCAGACAGAGGATGTTGGTGATGAATTAGAATATGTTAAAAATACTATCATGTGATGTAATTGCTTTCATTTGCAGTGTAGTAGACATGTACCTGTGTCCTTGATGAAGGCCTTCCCTCCCTGAGAAAGAAATGACTCTTCATCTTCAACGAATGATGCTTATACTATATGGGTTTCAGACCTGGTCAGGTGCTCTTTTAGGATTTGAAATTGGAATCCCCAGAAGTAATAAGCCTATACAGATTCCTCATCCACAGATTGTTCGAGAACTGGAGGAAAACATCTTTTGCCAGGTGGCTGGAAAGCAGAGAAAGCTGTTCTAAGCCAAGAAAACAAAGTGATTATGCCACAAGAGACAGAAATGTGGAATCAGGAGACGAGAAAAACAGAGGGTGCCTTTCCTTACAGCATCTGTGTAAAATTCCTCTACATTTGATCATGCGTCTCCCTTGGCCCACTCAAGAAAAATTTCTGATAGTCTGTCCCTCTGTCCATCTGTTTACATCTGTGCTTATGCTGCTTCCCAGGTGGCGCTGGTGGTAAAGAACCCGCCTGCCAGTGTAGGAGATGTGAGACTGGAGTTCGATCCCTGGGTTGGGAAGATCCCCTGGAGTAGGAAATGGCAGCCCACTTCAGTGTTCTTGTCTGGAGAATCCCGTGGGCAAAGGAGCCTGGTCGGCTATAGTCCAAGGGGTGAGCACACAGGCATGCTTAAGCTAAAGGACTACGTCCTTGTAAGCAAAGGGTGCTGGTTAACAAATGGCACATGCAGATTCTTAAAATAAGAATCATATTTCTGATGATATTGGCTAATTTCCATAAAGTATGGATTCCCCTGCAGGACTACCTAGGAAATTTTGGAAACAGTATTTTAAATTTATAGAGTCCGTGATGAACTCTAATTATCTACAGTTATTTTGCTATAGATAGATGAAATAAAATACATGTGAAAATGTAATTGCTGAGTAAAATATCTCACAAATAAGATTTGAGAAATAATGGTAAGGTCAGAATCACCTGGAGGATTGACAGTATTAAAGACTGGCTTAAACTGGACCTGGGTCCAATCTGAAATAATGGAAAAATATGCCTTCCAGACTTATATCCAGTTTGCACAGAATGCTAGAAAAATTGAAAGGCTTTATGTGAGTGGACACCCCTGGAAGACACACTGTCTTCCAATTTGGTCAGTGGAAGCCAGTTAGATTATTGTGAGAAAGTTGAAAAGTTACTTAGGTTTTCCTATAGAAAAAGAAGAGAATTGAAGAGCTGAACACAATCATACCAAACAGACAGATTACAAAGTGTGACCTTAAGTTTGTTCTTTTTAATAATGACATTACTTTGCACCTTGTTGGATACCTTGAACATTAACATACAAGTCATTTAATCAAAACATAGCCATCCTGGCCTCTAGATGGTTTCCATTTTCTCTTATCTCTTCATCTTGCTTTTCCTCCTTCCCTTCTTCCCTCCCTTTATTTCTTCTTTCTTTCAATCTAAGTTTTAATTTTTATTAAAATCATATATGTGCAGTTATACTCTATGTACAGGTGTGCTGCAGTCCCTGAGATTGCAAAGAGTTGGATACGACTTAGCGACTGAACAACAGGTAGCTTAAAGAGGAAATAGTGAGGCTTCCCCAGTGGCTCAATGGGTAAACAACCCACCTGCCAGTGCAGGAGACGCAAGAGGTTCGGATTTGATCCCTGGGTCGGGAAGATCCCCTGGAGGAGGAAATGGCAACCCACTCCAGTGTTCTTGCCTGGAGAATTCCATGGACGGAGGAGCCTAATAAGCTACAGTCCGTAGGCTCGCAAAAAGTCAGACACAGCTAAGTGACTAAACCTTCAAGCATGGGGAAAAAAAAATCAGAGTCTTTCTGAACTGATTCAGAAGAAAAAGCCAGTTCAGAGCCTTTCCATCCTCTTTCCCCTGAAGCAATGCTTTTCGGCTCTTCTGGTTGAAAATTGTGTATTTTATCTCCATAGCTCAATAAAACTACTTGACTATTCTTGATTTTTTCAGTTCTGTGTGTAGGTTTCAGACTGTAAAAGATGAGTATTTAGCTTTCATCCTTCTTGTCTCTCTTCCCCACCCCAGACATGTCTCATCCCATTGATTTTCATAAAGTTGTAGCATCATTTTATTTAGAGCCCTTTGTGTTTACATCATCATCATGTTGTAAATAAAGTCTTGGAGTAAACTAGTATTCTCCTCTCTAGAGTTTTTCAAAAATAATTTTTGTTCACATAAGAGAACATAAGTGGGTTTCCCTGGTGGCTCACACAGTAAAGAATGTGCCCTCATTTCAGGAGACCAAGGTTCGATCCCTGGTTCTGGAAGATCCCTTGGAGAAGGGAATGGCAACCCACTCCAATATTCTTGCCTGGAGAATTCCATGGACAGAGGATGCTGACAGGCTATGGTCCATGGGTTTATGAAGAGTCAGGCACAACTGAGGGACTAACACTTTATTCAAGAGCATAAGAATATTTTATTGTTCAGCCTAAAAATCTTTGTCAGTTGTCTACATCTTCTCCCCATCAAACTGATCTTGAAGAAACCTCTTACAGAGTCTGCAGACAGGCACCGCGTGAGCTGGTTCCTTTGATAGTCCTTGCACCCTGTCCTCTGGGCATCTCCTTTCACTCTCACCCTGGGGATTTCTTTTGACTGCTTCCTCAGTGCAGTCTCCTGTTCAGAGAGCTCATGCATTCCATTTTTCTGACTTATCTTCCTAGTTTCAGAGGGGCACATTATCCAGCAGCTTTCGGGAACACTGTTTGTGAAAAATAGCTGAGAATTTGTGTGTCTGAAAATGTCTTTATCTTACCCTTAGAGCTGACAGGTAATTGGCATAGAATTTTAAGTGGGAGATGACTCTTCTTTATTTATTTATTTATTTTTTAAAAAAAATTAACAGGGTTTTATTTTGGAATGTAGTATTTTTAGAAGATTATAGACAACTTTGCTCAAGAAAAATAAAACAAAAAATAATCTTGTATTCTCTCCATCCCTATATATCTTATGGGTAAACCAATGAATGTTTAGAATGATCTTGTAGTTCACAATGTTGTTCTTGACAAATCTGGAAGTCTCTCTGACTCCTTCATATGTGATCCATTTACTTCCTTCAATGAAACCTGATATAATTTTCTCTTTGTCTCTTCTGGTATGTTAAGATGATGTACCTTGGAGTGAGTCTGTGTCCATTTACTGTCTTGGGCATTTGGTGGGTTCTTTTATTTGGAAAGTTTAGCTGTGATTACTATGTACACAACTGTTTTCACCATCTCCTCTTTCTTGAGTTCCTATTATCGGAATGTTTGGAAATTTGGACTATTCTCATGATGTTTTGTCCCCTTATTTTCTTTTTTCCTTCTTGCTCTAATTTTTGGGGATATTTAATCTTTTTTCCCTAAAATTTCCATTGAGTTTCACATTTTATATATTATTTTTTAAATTTCTAGGATATTCTTTTTATTCTCTGGACAGTTTTTTTTTTAATTGCCTTCATAGCCTCCCTTGATTTTTTTTTCTTTTTTTAAAGTTTTGATTGGAGGATATTGTGTTGGCTTCTGCCATACAATGATGTGAGTCAGCCACAAGTACATGCCTGTCCCCTCCCTCCTGGAACTCCCACAACCCCCTCCCCAACCCATCCCACCCCTCTAGGTTGTCATAGAGCTGAACGCCCTGTGCTCTACAGCAACTTCTCACTAGCTACCTCTTTTACACATTCTAGTATGTATAGGTCACTGCTACTCTCTCAGGTCATCCCACCCTCTCTTTCCCCCACTCTGTCCTAAGTTTGTTCTCTATGGCTTTGTCTCTATTCCTGCCCTGAATGTAGTTTCATCTGTACAGGTTTTCTAGATTCCATATATATGTGTAATATACAAAACTTGCTTTTCTCTTTTTTACTTACTTCACTCTGTATAACAGGTTCTAGGTTCAGCCACCTTACCAGAACTGACTGAAATGTGTTCCTTTATACGGGTGAGTAATATTCCATTGTGTGTGTGTGTGTACTATATATACCACAAGTTCTTTTTCCATCTGCTGATGGACATCTAAAACTAACCAATCTAATCATATGGACCACAGTCTTGTCTAACTCAATGAAACTATAAGCCATGCCGTGTAGGGCCACCCAAGATGGACGGGTCATGGTGGAGAGTTCTGACAAAATGTGGTCCGTGGAGAAGGGAATGGCAAACCACTTCAGTATTCTTGCCTTGAGAACCCCATTAACAGTATGAAAAGACAAAAAGATAGGACACTAAAAGATGAACTCCCCAGGTTGGTAGGTGCCCAGTAGTCTACTGGATATCAGTGGAGAAATAACTCCAGAAAGAATGAAGAGATGGAGCCAAAGCAAAAAAAACCAAAAAACAAAAAACAAAACAAAACAGAAAACACCCAGTTGTTTATGTGAATGGTGATGGAAGCAAGGTCTGATTCTGTAAAGAGCAATATTGCATAGGAACCTGGAATGTTAGGTCCATGAATCAAGGTAAATTGGAAGTGGTCAAACAGGAGATGGCAAGAGTGAACATAAACATTTTAGGAATCAGCAAACTAAAATGCAATGGAATGGGTGACTTTAACTCAGATGGCCATTATATCTACTACTGTGGGCAAGAATCCCTGAGAAGAAACAGAGTAGCCATCATAGTCAACAGAAGAGTCTGAAATGCAGTACTTGGATGCAATCTCAAAAACAACAGAATGATCTCTGTTCGTTTCCAAGGCAAACCATTCAACATCACAGGAATCCAAGTTTATGCCCCAACCAGTAATGCTGAAGAAGCTGAAGTTGAACAGTTCTCTGAAGACCTACAAGACCTTTTAGAACTAACACCCAAAAAAGATGTCCTTTTCATTATAGGGGACTGGAATGCAAAAGTAGGATGTCAAGAAACACCTGGAGTAACAGGCAAATTTGGTCTTGTAGTACAGAATGAAGCAGGACAAAGGCTAACAGAGTTTTGCCAAGAGAATGTCCTGGTCATAGCAAACACCCTCTTCCAACAACACAAGAGAAGAATCTACACATGAACATCACCAGAGGGCCAACACTGAAATCAGATTGACTATATATTTTTTTATTATATTGATTCAATTGATTATAATGATTCTATTGATTATATTCTGCAGCCAAAAATGGAGAAGCTTTATCCAGTCAGCAAAAACAAGACTGGGAACTGACTGTGGCTCAGATCATGAACTCCTTATTGCCAAATTCAGACTTAAATTGAAGAAAGTAGGGAAAACCACTAGAATATTCAGGTATTATCTAAATCAAATCCCTTACGATTATACAGTGGAAGTAAGAAATAGATTTAAGGGACTCAATGTGATAGAGTGCCTGATGAACTATGGACGGAGGGTCATGACACTGTACAGGAGACAGGGATCAAGACCATCCCCAAGAAAAAGAAATGCAAAAAAGCAAAATGGCTGTCTGAGGAAGCCTTACAAATAGCTGTGAAAAGAAGAGAAGTGAAAAGCAAAGGAGAAGGAAAGATATGCCCATTTGAATGCAGAGTTCCAAAGAAGAGCAAGGAGAGATAAGAAAGCCTTCTTCAGTGATCAGTGCAAAGAAATAGAGGAAAAGAATACAATGGGAAAGACCAGAGATCTCTTCAAGAAAATCAGAGACACCAAGGGAATATTTCATGCAAAAATGGGCACAATAAAGGACAGAAACGGTATAGACCTAACAGAAGCAGAAGGTATTAAGAAGAGGTTGCAAGAATACACAGAAGAACTGTATAAATAAGATCTTCATGACCCAGATAATCATGATGGTGTGATCACATCATCATGAGAGACATGATGGACATCCTGGAATGGGAAGGCAAGTGGGCCTTAGGAAGCATCACTATGAACATAGCTAATGGAGGTGATGGAATTTCAGTTGAGCTCTTTCAAATCCTAAAAGATGATGCTGTGAAAGTGCTACACTCAATATGCCAGCAAATTTGGGAAACTCAACAGTGGCCAGAGGACTGGAAAAGGTCACTTTTCATTCCAATCCCAAAGAAAGGCAATGCCAAAGAATACTCAAACTACTGCACAGTTGCACTCATCTCACACACTAGAAAAGGAATCAAAATTATCCAAGCCAGGCTTCAGCAATACATGAACTGTGAACTACCAAATGTTCAAACTGGTTTTAGAAAAGGCAGAGGAACCAGAGATCAAATTGCCAATACCCATTGGATCATGGAAAAAATAAGAGAGTTCCAGAAAAACATCTTTATTGACTGCTTTATTGACTATGGCAAAGCCTTTGACTGTGTGGACCACAATAAACTGTGGAAAATTCTGAAATAGATGGGAATACCAGACCACCTGACCTGCCTCTTGAGAAATCTGTATGCAGGTCAGGAAGCAACAGTTAGAACTGGACATGGAACAACAGACTGGTTCCAAATAGGAAAAGGAGTACGTCAAGGCTGTATATTGTCACCCTGCTTATTTAACTTCTATGCAGAGTACATCATGAGAAACACTGGGCTGGATGAAGCTCAAGCTGATATCAAGATTGCCAAGAGGAAAATCAATAACCTCAGATATGTAGATGACACCACTTCTATGGCAGAAAGTGAAGACAAACTAAAGAGCCTCTTGATGAAAGTGAAAGAGGAGAGTGAAAAAGATGGCTTAAAGCTCAACATTCAGAAAACTAAGATCATGGCATCCAGTCCCATCCCTTCATGGCAAATACATGGGGAAACAGTGGAAACAGTGGCAGACTTTATTTTTTGGGGGCTCCAAAATCACAGCAGATGGTGACTGCAGCCATGAAATTAAAAGATGCTTGCTCTTTGGAAGGAAAGTTATGACCAACCTAGACAGCATATTAAAAAGCAGAGACATTACTTTGCCAGCAAAGGTCTGTCTAGTCAGTGCTATGGTTTTTCCAGTGGTCATGTATGGATGTGAGAGTTGGACCATAAAGAAAGCTGAGCACCAAAGAATTGATGCTTTTGAACTGTGGTATTGGAGAAGACTCTTGAGAGTCCCTTGGATTGCAAAGAGATCCAACCAGTCCATACTAAAGGAAATTCATCCTGAATATTCATTGGAAATACTGATGTTGAACTGGAACTCTAATAATTTGGCCACCTGATGCAAAGAGCTGACTCATTTGAAAAGTCCCTGATGCTAGGAAAGATTGAAGGTGGGAGGAGAAGGGGACGACAGAGAATGTGATGGTTGAATGGCATCATCGTCTCAATGGACATGAGTTTTAGTAAACTCCAGGAGTTGGTGATGAATAGGAAGGCCTGGCATGCTGCAGCCCATGGGGTCGCAAATAGCTGGACACAACTGAGCAATTGAACTGACTGACTGATAAACATCTAGGTTGCTTCCGTGTTCTAGCTATTGTAAATAGTACTGCTATGAACATTTGGGTACATGTGTGTTTTTCAATTATGGTTTTCTCAGTGTAGATGCCCAATAGTGGGATTGCTGGGTTATATGGTAGTTTTATTCCTAGTTTTTGTTTTTTTTTTTTTTTTTTTTAAGTAATCTGCCTACTATTCTCCATAATGGCTGTATCAATTTATATTCCCACCAACAGTGCAAGAATGTTCTGTTTTCACCACATCCTCTGCAGCATGTATTGTTTGTAGATTTTTTGATGATGGTCATCCTGACTAGTGTGAGGTGATACCTCATTGTAGTTTTGATTTGCATTTCTCCTATAACGAATGAGGTTGAAGGTCTTTTCCTGTGTTTCTTGACTATGTGTATGTCTTTGGAGAACTGTCTGTTCAGGGCTTCCACTCCTTGATTGGGTTGTTTGTTTTTCTGGTATTGAGTTTGAAGTGCTTGTATATTTTGGAGATTAATCCTTTGTCACTTGTTTCATTTGCAATGAATTTCTCCCATTGTGAGGGTTGTCTTTTCATCTTGTTTATAGTTTCCTTTGCTATGCAAAAGCTTTTAAGTTTAATTAGGTCCCACTTGTTTATTTTTGTTTTAATTTCCATTACTCTGGGAGGTGGGTGAGAGAGGATCTTGCTGTGACTTATGTCAAGGATTGTTTTGCCTATATTTTCCTCTAAGAGTTTTATAGTTTCTGGCCTTACATTTAGGTCTTTGATCCATTTTGAGTTTATCTTTGTGTGTGGTGTTAGGAAGTGTTCTAATTTCATTCTTAATAGGTTGACATCTTTTTTATGGCATGTGTTCTTGTTTACGCAGTATCTTTTCTCACCTCTTCTTTGAAGATATGAGATTGTTTTTAGTTTTTTTTTCTCTAGATTCAGTCAATTCAGTCACTCGGTCGTGTCCTACTCTTTGCGACCCCATGGACTGAAGCATGCCAGGCCTCCCTGTCCATCACTAACTCCCAGAGTTTGCTTAAACTCATGTCCATCGAGTAAGTGATGTCATCCACCCATCTCATCCTCTGCCATCCCCTTCTTCTCCTGCCTTCGATCTTTCCCAGCATCAGAGTCTTTTCCAGTGAGTCAGATCTTCACATCAGGTGGCCAAAGTATTGGAGCTTCATCATCAGTCCTTCCAGGGAATATTCAGGACTGATTTCCTTTAGGATGGACTGGTTGGATCTCCTTGCTGTCCAAAGGACTCTCAAGAGTCTTCTCCAACACCACAGTTCAAAAGCATCAATTCTTCGGCACTTAGATTTCTTTAGAAAATATATCGTTTTAGTTTTCCTTTGATCTCTACCTTTCATGCTAGAGACATCCTGTGAATTTCTGCTGTTCTTACATGTCTGCTAATGTTTAACAGAGGGTGAATGAAAGCTCTGAGCAAGTGGCTGGGGCTTTTCAACTTTAAGCTTCACTATAAAGGATCTGTCTCACTTGTTTATGGGGTGAGATAGTGACATGAATGTTTTTAAGTCCCTTCCTGGATGTGCTGGGTTTTCCAGAGATGACTCATACTTCTTTTGTCAGAAGGACAATGCGCTGATGATCAGAGTTCTGGGAACCTCACAGATAGGCCAGCTGAGGTTCTCAGCCTCCAGTGGGTACACCTTTATCCTACGTTTCTGTCTTCAGTACATTTCCCTACCTTGAACTCTGCCTGATGCCCACCAATCCACAGATCTTCTGTGATACTGTTGTCAGGGAAAATAATATTTAGCCACAGTTACAGTTGAGAGCAGTAGAATGGAATGCAGGAGGGGCTCCAGGGGACTCATTTTATTGTTGTTGTTCAGTCACTAAGTCATGTCCAACTCTTTGCAACCCCGTGGACTGCAGCTCACCAGGCTTTGTTGTCCTTGACTATCTCTCGGGAGTTTGCTCAAGTTCACGTCCATTGAGTGGGTGATGCCATCCTCATTTTATATTCTGCCTTATTTCGATCTCTGTCTCCTTTACCATCATCTTGAAAGAGAACTCCAAGTTTCTGATTTCTGAGACTTTTGAGCATTCTGTAGTAACATACCAGGTTGCTTCTTGGCTTTCCCAACTTCTAGTTTACAATTTACTTTCCAGGGTCCCTGGTGGTTCAGATGGTAAAGAATCCACCTGCAGTGCAAGAGACCTGGGCTCGATCTCTGGGTTGGGAAGACCACCTGGAGAAGGGAATGGCTACCCACTCCAGTGTTCTTGCCTGAAGAATTCCATGGACAGAGGAGCCCAGAAGGGTACGGTCCATGGGGTCACAAACAACTGAGTGACTAACACTTACTTCCCTTTTCTGGGGTCCAGATTCTGTTACCACTAATTTATCTGTTCCCAGATTCCACACTTTGGTTGTTATTGTTGTTTCATAAGACTTTGTCAGCTCATGGCTAAAATATTTCGTGTAGAGTTTATGTGAGGTGTATGGACAACCAAGAAAAATGCACTGCCTGTATTCAATTTGTCATATCTCCTTTTACTCCTCACTTCTTAAATCTTAAATATTTTTTGACACACAAGACATATCTGGGTTTTGTGTTTTAACACAATCTGATGGTCTCTCTTCTTGATAAGAATATCCAACCATTTACATTCAGTGTAATGATGGAATCTATGTTCAGTACTTATTTTCATAGTTTTGTTTGCTGGTTTGAATAGTTTACTGTTTATCCCACTTTTCTTTTTGTTAATAGTTGTGTGATGCTGGGAAAGATTGAAGGCAGGAGCAGAAGGGCACGACAGAGGATAAGATGGTTGGATGGCATCACCAACTCAATGGACTTGAGTTTGAGCAAGCTCTGGGAGTCGGTGATGGACAGGGAAGTCATCACCTCTAAGGGCCTCATTTTATTGTTGTTGTTCAGTGGCTAAGTCATGTCCAACTCTTTGTGACCCCACGGACTGCAGCACACCAGGCTTTCTTGTCCTCTACTCTCTCTTGGGAGTTTGCTCAAATTAATGTCCATTGTGTGCTGCAGTACATGGGGTTGCAAAGAGTCAGAAACGACTGAGCAACTGAACTGAACTATACTTTTTGATTACACTATCTCCTGATCATCTTTCCCTTCCCTACTCTATTAAGCAGAATAATCTGTTGTCTGTGAGGGAGTTAACTGTTTGTTCCTGGTGGCTTAGATGGTAAAGAATTCACCTGCAATATATGAGACCTGGGTTTGATCTCTGGGTTGGGAAGATCCCACAGAGAAGGGAACAGCTACCTGCTCCAGTATTCTTGCTTGGAGAATTCCATGGATAGAGGAGCCTGGTGAGCTATAGTCCATAGGATCACAAAGAGTTGGACATGACTGAAGCCCCTGAGCACACACATTCTCTTTTTAGATAAAATTTGTGAATATGAATGATATGGGCTTCCCTGGTAGCTAGGACAGTGAATAATCTTCCTGCAACACAGGAGACCTGGGTTTGATCCTTGGGTTAGGAAGATCTCCTTGAGGAGGAAATGGCAACCCACTCCAGTATTCTTGCCTGGAGAATCCCATGGACAGAGGAACCTGGTAGGTTACAGTCCATGGGATCGCACAGATTCAGACATGTCTGAAGTGACTTCACACACATGCATGTGAATGGTATACTTTCTGATGTATCTTGGTTATTCCAAATCGCCTTTCATTTGTTTTCACAGATGACGTTTATATTGTTTTTAATATAGGAATCCCTGGTTTTAGGTTCTGATATTATTTTTTCTTTATATCTTTCTTTTAGAAGTTTAAAATATTCTACCTTTATTTTTAGAATTCAAGAATATTACTTAGATTTGCTTGGATTGTTTCTTCTCTTGCCAATTTAATGGGAAACTCAGAAAAAACAGAGTTTACTCATTTTGTCCAAAGCCCAGTGGTGCCGATGGTAGAGAATCCACCTGCCAGTGCAGTATATGCAGACGTGTGCCGGGAGCCAGCGTGGGAGATCCCACCCATGACAAGGTCATGTGGAGAGGCCTGATGGGCAAGGCGAGTCAGGCTTCAGGGGTTGCCCCTGGGTTTTCCTGAACATCTACCCTCCAAAACCAGAGTCTGCCTGCCTTATTGTACTGTGCTTTCCACTCTTCTGCCTCTAAAAGGAATTAACTTAGGGCTCCAGTTTATATGCTCCTGCATATAAAAAGAATGTCTCTGCTTAAACCCCTTTGATAGCTTTCTAACTTATCTGACTGGTCTGCCCAGACTTTACGACTTGTGGATTGTTTACAGCCCCCAACCGTGAGAGGCATGAAGCTCAAAACATCTTAAAGATATAGAGCCTTTTAGAGCTAAGAATTAGTTTGGTGAAGAGTTTGTTGAGTTAATGTTTGCTGCCAGGCCTCCATATCCTTTATCTTTTAGGCACCTGGGAGGATATTAATCAATGTAATAGGGATGCAGAAATAGGAATATAGTAGTTTTGATGTTAGCAATACCAGACTTTTGAGTTAATTAATTTTTTCTTTGTTATAAATCACTGTACTCTACTTTCTTGTTATAAATTGTTGTATCCTTGCTATCTATGTAAGAATGTAACATTATTTAGTACTTTCTGAGAGTGGCACCAGACTTTGGGAAGAACAACACTATTACCCTTATCAGAAAAGGGCTGTAAAATGTTAATTGGCCTTCTGGCCAGAAGATGATGTAAATCACCTAAGACTTATGTATACAACTAGGTATGCAGAGAGGAAGCCTGGTCTCGATAAGAGTCAGGGCGGTTGACACTGCATAATTTTGCATTATCCATTGATCTCTATGTAAAATCAAAAGTATATAAGGCCTTTGCAGACAATAGAGGATGGGCAAGTCACTGGACTGGTTTCCCCCATGTCTTTTCTTACTCCATTTTTTGGCTGAATTCCCATCTGGGGCATGGAGGCTCGCCATGTCTACTTACTTGCCCTGGCTTTTAAGATCCACAAGAGAGGGAGCCCAAGGTGGGGCACCCTCCACTATTCAAACAGGTGCCAGTGGCCTAACGTAGATGGTGAAAATCTCTTGTCCTGAGATTTTATTGGTTTTCCATGTAAACCAAGTTATTCAGCCTCTTTTCTCCACTAAATTTTCCTACTATACTATTTCTTCCTAATCTCTCTTTATATTTTTAAATAAATAAGCTTTCCTCGCCATGCCGTCCCCACTTCCAACTACCCTGGATCCACCAGGGCTGGACCCCGGCAGAAGTGTGTTCAATCCCTGGGTCAGGAAGATCCCCTGGAGGAGGACATGGCAACCTAGTCCAGTATTCTTGCCTGGACAATCCCATGGACAGAGAAGCCTGGCGGGCTACAGTCCATGGGGTCACACAAAATCAGGCACATTTGTTCCCCTAACACTTTCACACTTTTACTCCAAAATATCTCCCCTGAATATACAGCTGCCATCTCAAACTCCGAATTTCAAAGAACTAGTAGGCTGATTTACTCTCTGATTAAAAAGTACTTATTTCTATTTGAGACTAGTATTCGTTCTTTGGCTTTTCCCTATTTCCTTTTCCTCATATCTAATCAGACCCCTGGGGCCATCTTGACACTCTTCCTCTCCTGCCTATTTCCTCTCATCCTTCTTCCTCCCTCCTTCCCTTTTATTCCATTTTACTTCAGTCACACTAGCTACAACCTTCAATATTTCTTGCCTGAAGTAGGGCTTTATACCAATATCCTTGTTTTCATTTTCCCTTATTCTATTCTTCCCTATTATATCTAATTGCCATATTTTACCATTCATTTTAGCACATTCAGTTCAGTTCAGTCGCTCAGTCGTGTCCGACTCTTTGCGACCCCATGAATCACAGCACGCCAGGCCTCCCTGTCCATCACCAACTCCTGGAGTTCACTCAGACTCATGTCCATCGAGTCCGTGATGCCATCCAGCCATCTCATCCTCGGTTGTCCCCTTCTCCTCCTGCCCCCAATCCCTCCCAGCATCAGAGTCTTTTCCAATGAGTCAGCTCTTCACGTGAGATGGCCAAAGTACTGGAGCTTCCGCTTCAGAATCATTCCCTCCAAAGAAATCCCAGGGCTGATCTCCTTCAGAATGGACTGGTTGGATCTCCTCGCAGTCCAAGGGACTCTCAAGAGTCTTCTCCAACACCGCAGTTCAAAAGCATCAATTCTTTGGCACTCAGCCTTCTTCACAGTCCAACTCTCACATGACCACTGGGAAAACCATAGCCTTGATTAGACGGACCTTAAGAAAATCTAATTGCCATATTTCACCATTCATTTTGGCACACTGAATAACTCATTATTGCCTACTGAGTTACACTAAATGTCATTCGTATAACCGTGTATCTTCAGCTACAGTTTCACAGCAATGCCTTCCCAAGTCTTGTCTTCCAGTTCTCCATTCCTTGGGCTCTGTTCTCCAGCCAAGTGGGATCTTTCATTCTACTCCATACATGCCAAGGAGTCACCAACTTTAGCTTGTCACCTCTGTACACAAATCTTAACTTTCAAAGGCCAGTTGTCTCTATTTATGTTTTGTAAATGACATCGTCTATACCAGTAATTTTTCAGATTCCCCATATATGGGTTAATATATGGTGTTTGTTTTCCTCTTTCTGACTTCACTCTGTATGACAGCTTCTAGGTCCATCCACATCTGTACCCAATTTTGTTCCTTTTTATGGCTAGGTAATATGGATTGTGGGAACAAATGTCTGGATACCAAGGTAGGAAGGCAGGGAGATGGGCCGAGAGATTGGGACTGACTTACATACACTGCTATATGCAAAACAGATAACTGATGAGAACCTACTGTATAGCACAGGGAGCTCAGTGCTCTGTGTTGTGACCAAACACAATTTTTGGTCACAGTTCTGTGGTGACCACAATTTTGTGGTGACCACAAATTTGTGGTGACCAAAACTGGAAGGAAATACAGAAAAGAGGGGACGTATATATGCTTGTAGCTGATTCACTTTTCTGCACAGTGGAAACTAGCACAACATTGTAAAGAAACTGTACTCTGATAAAAATTAAAAAAAAAAAAAGGCCAGTTGGCTCTCTTCTACGTTCTCCCAAGTTTGCAGCATAACTTGGATTCTTAAGACAATTTTTAAAAGGGGATTTTGTCTTACAGCAGAGAAATAAATGTATCTATTTATATGTATCATCACAACTGATACACTGTATATTTGTCCAATGTATTGTCATTTATTTTTTACCTCTGTTTAGTGAAACATGTCAGAGCTCTGTACACAGTAGGTAATCAATGAACACTTGGAAACAGGAAAGTGTTCAGTGTCATGTGGGAGAGAGGATTTTAAGTTAAATAAAGTTGGGACTTTGATTTCTCGACTTTCTCGAGCTGTAAAGAACAGGGAGCCTGAGGTTTGTAGCTTTTTCTTTTTATTCTCTCCTCTAAGGAGATAGAAAAGATTGTTTTCTCTCAGAAACTATAATACAGTCAAAAGTTCAGGGAACATTGCTGCAAAAGCAGTTACCCTCATGTATTTATAGCCATTTCTCATTGTTTCATGACGCCTAGAATCTGATGTGTTGGTTGGAGGCCAGAAGAAGTTTACCCAGTTACCAGTGTACATGAGGCTGCAGTGTGAAGCTTGTCACCACTCAGAGCAGGTTTCAGGTGCCCCAGAAGCATCCATGGTTAGATCAAGTAGTGCATGCCAGATAGATAATAGGTTATGAGTAGACACCTGAGGTCCCAGGAAACATCCTCATAAACTAGACCAAGCTGTTGTACCCATTGGTGCCTCAGTTTCCTCACCTCTGAAATATAATAGGACAAGGAAACATAACTCCAAGTATTACTATTAGAGTTAAATCAGAAAACATACACAAAAAGAGGATGGGTAGCATGATGGTCAACAACACTGATCTGGCAATCAGAATTAGGTTAGAATCTTTAATTTGTTAATAACAGTGTAATTAGGAACACAGTTCCACCACCTTTCTGATCACCATTAGTCATACTGAACACTCATGGCATTTTGTATCTTATTCATAGCATCGATCAAATTCTAATTTCTTTTATATTTATTTGCACATTTATATCCCCAATCAATTGTAATCTTTCCCTCCTTGAAGCTTTCTTTCAACACTTGGAGTGTTATTTGTGACATTTATTACATTCTAGTTTCTTTTTCAGTTTTTTTTTTTTTTTTTTTTTTTAACTACACATTCATCTGCCTGGGTGGCTGGAATCTTGAAAGCAGGCTTTAAAAAACTTCATCTTTTATTCAGTACCTAATACAGTGTCTTCCAAATAGTCACTACCCAGAGAAGGATGGATAAATCAGGTCAAATCGTAATGAAGTGAACTTGGCAAAGTTAAGACCAGATGGACGCATGCTCTGGACAAGGCTTTGAGAGGCCCAGGGGTCACTCTCCTCTTGTGTGTTACTGGGGGATGGAGGTGTCTTGGTGCCCATCCGCTCCTGATCTAGGGGGCTCACTAAAGGAGTAGAAGGGAAGCACTCGAGAGAGAAAAGAGGTAACAAACTCAAAAGTGGAAGTGGGCCAAGGCTGGATGAAGGAGCCTGTGTATTTATTTTCTGCCTATTCCATGTTAAGGATAGAGAACTCAGAGGTATTTTTTAAATTTTTATCTTATATTGGGGCATTTGTTGTTGTTCAGTTGCTAAGTCATGTCAGACTCTTTGTGACCCCATGAACTTCACCACCAGACTCCTCTGTCCATGGAATTCTCCAGGCAGGAATATTGCAGTGGGTTGGCATTCCATTCTCCACGGGATTTTCCCAACCCAGGGACTGAACCTGGGTCTCCTTCATTGCAGGTGGATTTTTTACCACTGAGCCACCAGGGAAGCCCATATTGAGGTATAGTGGATTAATAAAGTTATGATTGGGATATAGTTGATTAATAAAGTCATGATAGGTTCAGGTATACAGCAGAGTGATTCAGTTATATATATATATATATATGTGTGTGTGTGTGTGTGTGTGTGTGTGTGTGTGTGTACATACTCTTTTTCAAATTTTTTCCCATTTAAGTTATTACAGAGTACTAAGCAGAGTTACCTGTGCTACACAGTCATTCTTTGTTGGATATCCCATTTTAAATACCTCTATGTATACATGTCCATCCCAGACTCTTAATTTATCCCTCCCCCACCCTTTCCCTGGTAACCATAAATTTGTTCTCTGTGACTCTGTTTCTGTTTTGTAAGTAGGTTCATTTGTATTGTTTTATCACATACAAATGATACGATATTTGCCTTTCTCTGTCTGATTTACTTAGTGTGATAATTTCTAGTTGCATCCATGTTCCTGCAAATGGCATTACTGTATTCTTTTTAATGGATGATTAATATCCCATTCTGTATATGTACCATGTCTTCATCCATTCATCTGTCAATGGACATTTAGGTCACTTCAGTGTCTTGGCTATTCTGAATAGTGCTGCTATGAACGTTGGGATGTGTGTATCTTTTTGAATTATGGTTTTCTCCAGATATATGCCTAGGAGTAGGATCACTGTATTGCATGGTAGCTCCGATTTTAGCTTTTTAAGGACCCTCCATACTGTTCAAACAGATATTCTCGCTGTCTTCATTTTAGATGTTCCATTCTCTTATGTGAACAAAATTTTTAATAACAAAGAAAACAGTCAAATTGACGGATCACTTGAGGTTTCTCCAAAGTTGCCCAAATTGCAAAACTTATTATTTGGAAGTAAAGCAAAGTGAAATCCCACTTTTCTTCGCTTCCTAAGTCTTCTCCATCTCTACCTTTCTGATGACATTTTCTGTTCAAGAGCTTGTTCAACAAAAAGAATCACATCTCTTAGTTCAGGAGCACCCTCTCCTGACAAGGGCTGTGATGACAAGTGAGGTCAGTAGAGGGTTGTGCAGTTGAAGTTCTGTCTCCGCTGATAATAGACATGGAGCAGGATGCTGAGAAAGTCTTACAGAAATTCTGCAAGGTCATCTGTTTTCATAAGGTAATACACATGTTCCAGTGCTATTCTCTCAAATCATCCTACCCTTGCCTTCCCTCACTGAGTCCAGAAGTCCGTTCTTTACATCTGTGTCTTCTTTGCTGCCTTGCATGTAGGATTGTCATTACCGTCTTTCTAAATTTCATATGTGTGTGTTAATATACAGTATTTGTCTTTTTCTGACTTACTTCACTCTGTGTAACAGGCTCCAGTTTCATCCACCTCATTAGGACTGACTCAATGTGTTCCTTTTAATAGCTGAGTAATATTCCATTCTGTATATGTACCACAACTTCCTTATCCATTCAGTGTTGATGTATGGCAAAAACCATCACAATATTGTAATTATCCTCCAATTGATGCAGCATGCTTGGGGCTGGTGCATGGGGATGACCCAGAAAGATGTTATGGGGAGGGAGGTGGGAGGGGGGTTCATGTTTGGGAATGCATGTAAGAATTAAAGATTTTAAAATTTAAAAAATAAAAAACTAAAAAAAAAATAAAATAAATTAATTTTCAAAAAGTCTACAAGGGGCCAGAGTTTGACTCAGGAACCTGAAGTAGAAGCCTGAGTCTTCATCAAGGGAATAGTGTCTGTGGCCATGTCCTAGAACAGGTTCTGATATTTGCAGAGACTTCAGAGTTCACTCAATAAACAGGAAGAGTGTGCAATTCTCATTTAAAGGACAGGAATAGGGAAAACTCTTATTCAACAAAATCTTCAATTTGGTCCCCTTATATAACTAACTACCAGAGAAAAGTTAGGTGGAGAGAGAACTTTTTTTAACTTCTGTAACAATCTTTAATGTGATGTTAGGGACTTCCTGGTGGCCCAGGATTTAGACTTCACCTTCCAATGTAGGGGTGCAGGTTTGATCCCCAGTCTGGGAACTAAGATCCCACATGCCTCGGGGCCAAAAAACCAAAAACAATACTGGAACAAATTCAATAAAGACTTTAAATTTGGTCCACAGCAAAAACAAATAAATATTGACATTAAAGTTTGTATGATGAAAAGTCACCAGTATAATTCTGTCTTCCTGTGCTCACATGATACGAACTTTTGCTCTGTTAGCATAAATAGTATTTCCAGATGTGTTACCTACTAAGTACAGCACTATAACCATAGAAGGTATAATCTGGGCTATCATAAGCTACACAGAATGAAAAAACACAAACATTTAAAAACAGTTTTTGGAGTGTTGTACAGTGTGATTTATTTTAAAAATCACCATTTTAGGGCAGTCTTAAGATGGTGGAGGAATAGAATGGGGAGACCACTTTCTCCCTCACAAATTCCTCAAAAGAACATTTCAACGCTGAGCAAACTCCACAAAACAACTTCTGAATGCTGGCAGAGGACATCAGGCACCCAGAAAAGCAGATCATTGTCTTCAAAAACAGGTAGGAAAAAATATAAAAGACAAAAAAAAGAGACAAAGGAGGTGGGGAGGGAGCTCCATCCTGGGAAGGGAAGCCCGTCCCTGGAAGGGAATTTTAAGAAGAGAGGTTTCCAAACACCAGGAAACACTCTCCCTGCCGAGTCTGTGGCAAGCCTTGGAAGCACAGAGGGCAACATAACAGGCAGGAAAAATAAATAAATAATTAAAACCAAAGATTACAAGCCCAACAGTAACTCCCCCAGTGGAAAAGCAGCACATACACCTGCATCTGCCACTAACAAGTGGGGGCACGGCAGGGACGCGCGGGAGGTACAGGCTGCAGTGCTTTGTAAGAATCGGCAGGAACGCCCCGCCCATAACCAGAACAAACCAACTTGGGCTAGCAAACCAGACTATGGGATAGCTACCACGCGAAAAGCTCAAACATAAGACACCGCCAGGACCGAGCACAGAACAAAGGACGGAACGGAAAAAGCCGGCTGCAGACCATCCCCTGCTGGGGACAGGCAGCCAGACCCATAAGGGCTGGAAAGGGGCAATCGCAGCCCCGGAGAGACTTTACCTACCAAACTGCAAGCAGGCTTCTTTGCCAAGAATTCTGGGGGTGCTGGACAGTCACATCTGCCTCACAAGGGGCACCAGTGGCACACCCAGAAAACTGAGCAGCAGAGACAGGAAAGGCGACAAGTTGCAGCGACTGCGCTCGCCAAACACCTGAGATACTCGGACCTGGGAAGGGCACAAAATGCAGTCCCAACTGAATCTGCACCTCTGAGGGCTGCCTTAGTGCTGAACATGAGCAGCTTAGACCAGGGAGGTGCATGCAGCCTAGAGCCGGCCTCAGACGGTTCCCGGCTGAGCATCGTAGAGCTGGAGCAGTTTGTGCGCCTCGAGAAGGGACAGGTCCAGCGGGGCTGAGACACTGTGTGTGCACACGACAGTGCTATTTGTTTGCAGCATCACCCCCCTCCCCACAGCGCGACTGAACAAGTGAGCCTAAAAAAAAAAATGCCCACCACTGCCCCCCCCATGTCAGGATGGAAATAAGACACGGAAGAGACCAGCAAACAGAAGTTAAACAGAGAGAACCGCCTTGGAAGTGACCCCACACTGCCCACAACACGAGAGAAAGGGCCAGATATATCTTTACTATTTTTACAATCATTCCTTTTCTTTTTCTTTTTTTCTTTTGTTTTTGTGTTGATGCTGTTGTGGGGTTTTTTTCTTCTTTTTTTTCTAACTTTTAAAAATTGTTCAGTCCTCTATTTCTCCTCTAATTTTTATTTCTATAACCTACTATTACTTTTCAAAAAAAAAGACTATTTTTTAAAGCAAACACCATATATAGTCTTTGTGTGGTTGTTGGTGCTTTTAAATAATTATTGTGGCTTTTTTTTTTCTTTTTTCCTTCTGCTTCTTTTCTTTAATATTGTATTTTTGAAAATCCAACCTCTACTCTAGATTTTTAATCTTTGCTTTTTGGTTTTTGTTGTCAATTTTGTACATTTAAAAACCCAAACTTCACTACCCAATTTTACCTGAGAGCGAGATTACTGGCTTGACCACTCTCTCCTCCTTTGGACTCTCCTTTTTCTCCTCCAGGTGGCTTCTGTCTCTTCCCTCACCCTTCTCTTCTCTATCCAACTCTGTGAATCTCTGTGTGTTCCAGACGGCGGAGAACACCTAAGGAACTGGTTACTGGCTGGAATTGTCTCTCTCCTTTTCATTTCTCTCTTTTTTGCTCCTGGCCACCTCTGTCTACTTCCTCCCTCTCCTCTTCCCTGTATAACTCCATGAATACCTCTTAGCGGCCCAGACTGTGGAGTGCACATAAGGAAGTGATTACTGGCTAGCTTGCTCTCTCCTCTTTTGATCTCACTGCATCTCATTCCAGTCACCTCTAACTACCCCCTCCCTCTTCTCTTCTCCATGTAACTCAGGGAACCTCTCTGAGTGTCCCTCAATGTGGAGAAACTTTTCATCTTTAACCTAGATGTTTTATCATCGGTGCTGTACAGATGGAGAAGTCTAGAGGATACTGTAAAAATAAAACTGAAAACCAGAAGCAGGAGGCTTAAGTCCAAAGCCTGAGAACATCAGAGAACTCCTGAATTCAGGGAACATTTAGCAATAGGAGCTCATCAAATGCCTCCATACCTACACTGAAACCAAGCTCCACCCAAGGGCCAACAAGTTCGGAGCAAGACATAGCACACAAATTCTCCAGCAACACAGGAACACTCCCCTGAGCCTCAATATACAGGCAGCTCAAAATTACTCCAAAAGCACTGACATCTCATAACCCATTACTGGTCACTCCATTGCACTCCAGAGAGAAGAAACCCAGCTCCACCCACCAGAACTCCAACACAAGCCTCCCTAACCAGGAAACCTTGACAAGCCACTGATACAACCCCACCCACAGTGAAGAAGCTCCATAATAAAGAGAACTCCACAAATTCCCAGAATATAGAAAGGCCACCCCAAACGCAGCAATATAACCAAGATGAAGACACAGAGGAATACTCAGCAGGTAAAGGAACAGGAGAAATGCCCACCAAACCAAACAAAAGAGGAAGAGGTAGGGAATCTACCTGAGAAAGAATTCTAAATATTGATAGTGAAAATGATCCAAAATCTTGAAATCAAAATGGAATCACAGATAAATAGCCTAGAGACAAGGATTGAGAAGATGCAAGAAAGGTTTAACAAGGACCTAGAAGAAATAAAAAAGAATCAGTATATAGTGAATAATGCAATAAATGAGATCAGAAACACTCTGGAGGCAACAAATAGTAGAATAATGGAGGCAGAAGATAGGATTAGTGAAATAGAAGATAGAATGGTAGAAATAAATGAATCAGAGAGGAAACAAGAAAAACGAATTAAAAGAAATGAGGACAATCTCAGAGACCTCCAGGACAATATGAAATGCTCCAACACTCGAATTATAGGAGTCCCAGAAGAAGAAGACAAAAAGAAAGACCATGAGAAAATCCTTGAAGAGATAATAGTTGAAAACTTCCCTAAAATGGGGAAGGAAATAATCACCCAAGTCCAAGAAACACAGAGAGTTCCAAATAGGATAAACCCAAGGTGAAACACCCCAAGACACATATTAATCAAATTAACAAAGATCAAACACAAAGAACAAATATTAAAAGCAGCAAGGGAAAAACAACAAATAACACACAGGGTATTCCCATAAGGATAACAGCTGATCTTTCAATAGAAACTCTTCAGGCCAGGAGGGAATGGCAAGACATACTTAAAGTGATGAAAGACAATAACCTACAGCCCAGATTACTGTACCCAGCAAGGATCTCATTCAAATATGAAGGAGAAATCAAAAGCTTTACAGACAAGCAAAAGCTGAGAGAATTCAGCACCACCAAACCAGCTGTCCAACAAATGCTAAAGGATATTCTCTAGACAGGAAACACAAAAAGGGTGTATAAACCCGAACCCAAAACAATAAAGTAAATGGCAACGGGATCATACTTACCTTAAATGTAAATGGGTTGAATGCCCCAACCAAAAGGCAAAGACTGGCTGAATGGGTACAAAAACAAGACCCCTCTATATGCTGCTTACAAGAGACCCACCTCAAAACAAGGGACACATACAGACTGAAAGTGAAGGGCTGGAGAAAGATATTCCACGCAAATAGAGACCAAAAGAAAGCAGGAGTGGCAATACTCATATCCAATAAAATAGACTTTAGAACAAAGGCTGTGAAAAGAGACAAAGAAGGCTACTACATAATGATCAAAGGATCAATCCAAGAAGAAGATATAACAATTATAAATATATATGCACCCAATATAGGAGCACCACAATATGTAAGACAAATGCTAACAAGTATAAAAGGGGAAATTAACAATAACACAATAATAGCAGAAGACTTTAATACCCCACTCCCACCTATGGACAGATCAGCTAAACAGAAAATTAACAAAGAAACGCAAACTTTAAATGATACAATAGACCAGTTAGACCTAATTGATATCTATAGGACATTTCACCCCAAAACAATGAATTTCACCTTTTTCTCAAGTGCTCACGGAACCTTCTCCAGGATAGATCACATCCTGGGCCATAAATTTAACCTTGATAAATTTAAAAAAATCGAAGTGATTCCAAAAATCTTTTCTGACCATAATGCATTAAGATTAGATCTCAATTACAGGAGAAAAACTATTAAAAATTCCAACATATGGAATCAGAACAACACACTTCTGAATAACCAACAAATCACAGAAGAAATCAAAAAAGAAATCAAAATATGCATAGAAACGAATGAAAATGAAAACACAACAACCCAAAACCTGTGGGACACTATATAAGTAGGGCTAACAGGAAAGTTCATAGCAATACAGGCATACCTCAAGAAACAAGAAAAAAGTCAAATAAATAACCTAACTCTACCCCTAAAGCAACTAGAAAAGGAAGAAATGGAGAAACCCAGAGTTAGTAGAAGGAAAGAAATCTTAAAAATTAGGGCAGAAATAAATGCAAAAGAAACAAAGGAGACCATAGCAAAAATCGACAAAGCCAAAAGCTGGTTCTTTGAAAGGATAAATAAAATTGACAAACCATTAGCCAGACTCATCAAGAAGCAAAGAGAGAAAAATCAAATCAATAAAATTAGAAATGAAAATGGAGAGATCACAACAGACAACACAGAAATACAAAGGATCTTAAGAGACAACTATCAGCAATTATATGCCAATAAAATGGACAACGTGGAAGAAATGGACAAATTCTTAGAAAAGTACAACTTTCCAAAACTGAACCAGGAAGAAATAGAAAAGCTTAACAGACCCATCACAAGCATGGAAACTGAAACTGTAATCAGAAATCTTCCAGCAAGCAAAAGCCCAGGTCCAGACGGCTTCACAGCTGAATTCTACCAAAAATTTCGAGAAGAGCTAACACCTATCCTACTCAAACTCTTCCAGAAAATTGCAGAGGAAGGTAAACTTCCAATCTCATTCTATGAGGCCACCATCACCCTAACACCAAAACCTGACAAAGATGCCACAAAAAAAAAAAAAAAAAAGAAAACTACAGGCCAATATCACTGATAAACAAAGATGCAAAAATCCTCCACAAAATTCTAGCAATCAGAATCCAGCAACACATTAAAAAGATCATACACCATGACCAAGTGGGCTTTATCCCAGGGATGCAAGGATTCTTCAATATCCGCAAATCAATCAGTGTAATTCACCGCATTAACAAATTGAAAGATAAAAGCCATATGATTCTCTCAATAGATGCAGAGAAGGCCTTTGACAAAATTCAACATCCATTTATGATAAAAACTCTCCAGAAAGCAGGAATAGAAGGAACATACCTCAACATAATAAAAGCTATATATGACAAACCCACAGCAAACATTATCCTCAATGGTGAAAAATTGAAAGCATTTCCCCTAAAGTCAGGAACAAGACAAGGGTGCCCACTTTCACCGCTACTATTCAACATAGTTCTGGAAGTTTTGGCCACAGCAATCAGAGCAGAAAAAGAAATAAAAGGAATCCAAATTGGAAAAGAAGAAGTAAAACTCTCACTGTTTGCAGATGACATGATCCTCTACACAGAAAACCCTAAAGACTCCACCAGAAAATTACTAGAGCTAATTAATGAATATAGTAAAGTTGCAGATATAAAATCAACACACAGAAATCCCTTGCATTCCTATACACTAATAATGAGAAAGTAGAAAAAGAAATTAAGGAAACAATTCCATTCACCATTGCAACGAAAAGAATAAAATACTTAGGAATATATCTCCCTAAAGAAACTAAAGACCTACATATAGAAAACTATAAAACACTGATGAAAGAAATCAAAGAGGACACTAATAGATGGAGAAATATACCATGTTCATGGATTGGAAGAATCAATATAGTAAACATGAGTATACTAGCCAAAGCATTCTACAAGTTCAATGCAATCCCTATCAAGCTACCAGTGATATTTTTCACCGAACTAGAAAAAACAATTTTAAGATTTGTATGGAAATACAAAAAACCTCGAATAGCCAAAGCAACTCTTGAGAAAGAAGAATGGAACTGGAGGAGTCAACTTGCCTGACTTCAGGCTCTACTACAAAGCCACAGTCATCAAGACAGTATGGTACCTGCACAAAGACAGACATATGGATCAATGGAACAAATAGAAAGCCCAGAGATAAATCCACACACATATGGACACCTCATCTTTGACAAAGGAGGCAAGAATATACAATGGAGTAAAGACAATCTCTTTAACAAGTGGTGCTGGGAAAACTGGTCAACCACTTGTAAAAGAATGAAACTAGATCACTTTCTAACACCACACACAAAAATAAACTCAAAATGGATTAAAGATCTAAATGTAAGATCAGAAACTATAAAACTCCTAGAGGAGAATATACACAAAACACTCTCTGACATAAATCACAGCAGGATCCTCTATGATCCATCCCCCAGAATTCTGGAAATAAAAGCAAAAATAAACAAATGGGATCTAATTAAAATTAAAAGCTTCTGCACAACAAAGGAAAATATAAGCAAGGTGAAAAGACAGGCTTCTGAATGGGAGAAAATAATAGCAAATGAAGCAACTGACAAACAACTAATCTCAAAAATATACAAGCAACTTATGCAGCTCAATTCCAGAAAAATAAACGACCCAATCAAAAAATGGGCCAAAGAACTATATAGACATTTCTCCAAAGAAGACATACGGATGGCTAACAAACACATGAAAAGATGCTCAACATCACTCATTATTAGAGAAATGCAAGTCAAAACCACAATGAGGTACCATTTCACACCTGTCAGAATGTCTGCAATCCAGAAGTCTACAAGCAATAAATGCTGGAGCTGGTGTGGAGAAAAGGGAACCATCTTACACTGTTGGTGGGAATGCAAACTAGTACAGCCACTTTGGAGAACAGTGTGGAGATTCCTCAAAAAATTGCAAATAGAACTACCTTATGGCCCAGCAATCCCACTGCTGGGCATACACACCAAGGAAACCAGAATTGAAAGAGACACATGTACCCCAATGTTCATCGCAGCACTGTTTATAATAGCCAGGACATGGAAACAACCTAGATGTCCATCAGCAGATGAATGGATAAGAAAGCTGTGGTACATATACACAATGGAGTATTCCTCAGCCATTAAAAAGAATACATTTGAATCAGTTCTGATTAGATGGATGAAACTGGAGCCTATTATACAGATTGAAGTAAGCCAGAAAGAAAAACACCAATACAGTATACTAACACATATATATGGAATTTCAAAAGATGGCAATGATGACCCTGTATGCAAGACAACAAAAGAGACACAGTTGTATAGAGCGGACTTTTGGACTCTGTGGGAGAGGGAGAGGGTGGGATGATTTGGGAGAATGGCATTGAAACATGTATACTATCATGTAAGAAATGAATCGCCAGTCTATGTTCGATACAGGATACAGGATGCTTGGGGCTGGTGCACGGGGATGACCCAGAGAGATGTTATGGGAAGGGAGGTGGGAGCGGGGTTCATGTTTGGGAATGCATGTACACCTGTGGTGGATTCATGTCAATGTATGGCCAAACCAATACAGTATTGTAAAGTAAAATAAAGTAAAAATAAATTTTTTTAAAAAAAAAATCACCATTTGAAAATCTACTGTAGGACTCTCCAAGTGTTTCAATACATTAGGCAAGATTTTTCATGTTAATGAATCACTGTCACTCTTGCTTATTGTCATTGTCATCAAGTTGTGTCAGACTCTTTTCAACCCCATAGATTGTAGCCCACCATGGGTTTTCCTCTGTCCATGGGTTTTCCCAGGTAAGAACGCTGAACTGGATTGCCATTTCCTTCTTCAGAAGATCTTTCTGACCCAAGGATTGAAACTGAGTTTCCCGCATTCGCACACTGGTTCTTTATCACTGAGCCACCTGAGAAGCTCAATAAATCATCCCCCATGGTTAAAAATAACACAAAACAAATCCTTTTCATACTAGAAGTTTTCTCCCTCCCTTCCTTTTCTTTAATCCTCTCCGTGCCTTGCACATGAATTATTATATAGTTTTAGGTAATTTTAGCAAAATTTATATAAACCATGAACAATCCTAGTATTTTCTTTTCAGTAAATGTGGACTAGAACATGAAGGATATCATAGTGCCTTTGAAAAATATATACCCAGGGTAATGACATGTTATTATGAAAGGAAAAGGTGACTTTGAAGAGGCCAGTGACACGTTTACAACTGCAGCCCAGAGGTGTCTCCTGGAAAGCAGGAATAATTGTCTACACACAGGATAGAGTTTTCTTTGCTCTTTCAGTGGCATCGTCATTTGATGAAAAGATTTCCTTTGACATGTGCACCTCATAGTTTGGATGACTAAGAAAAAGATGAAGCTCACACAGGAATTTGTATCCAAAGTATATGTGTGTGTATAGACATTCCAGGACATGGTTATGTTATCTGACAGTCATTCAAACTTGCAACTTCACTTCAGAGCTCAAACAACCAAACAGTAGAAAACAAAGCTGATAGAAGATATCCAG
Source organism: Ovis canadensis (assembly GCF_042477335.2). Classification (NCBI taxonomy): domain Eukaryota; kingdom Metazoa; phylum Chordata; class Mammalia; order Artiodactyla; family Bovidae; genus Ovis; species Ovis canadensis. The sequence goes on from NC_091246.1 coordinate 108,582,846, forward strand.
GGCAGCCTCAAGAGTGTCAGACCTCAATAACCACAAAAATGAGATGAGGTTTTTTGAGGTATGATAGTGTTGCATTAGCCTTAGACCTGAAACTTCACACACTTGAAAGCCCATGACAAAATTCCCAGTCAGTGGTTCTTTCTAAAGAGATGAACGTACTGTTGGGGGGAAAACCCTTACCTTGCTATTTTAGAAAGAATGATGGGACTGACCGAAATGAAAAGACATTTATTTGTGCAAATAAATGCCCAGGATGAATAGCAAAGTAGGGCTCCCTAGGTGGTGCAGTGGTAAAGAATCTGCATGCAATGCAGGAGATGTGGCTTTGATCCCTGAGTCGATAAGATCCCCTGGAGGAGGAAATGGCAACCCACTCCAGTACTCTTGCCTGGAGAATCCCATGGACAGTGGGGCCTGGCTGGCTACAGTCCATGGGGTCACAAAAGAGTCAGACATGACTTAAATAAACAACAGCAGTTCTAGGACAGCATGTAGGACAGAGTACTGCTTTCCTGTGGACTGGACCACTGAAGGGGAACTGCTGTTATAATTCAGCCCAAGTTTGCATTCATCTCTAAACCTCTTTGTAATCTCTAGTGTCTTTAAGCAATGTCATTTCTCTGTCTTGCTTTTCCTGACTTCTTACTTATAGCCCGAAGAGAGAGTTAAGATTTACTAAGCCATTTAAAAATGAATCCATTGGTAATTTGGGTATTATTCAACAACAGTTCAAAATGAACATTTTTTTTTTAGGTGTAGAGCATGGGGAAAACCAATGAAATATACATGCAAATGATAGCAGTTGTGAGGATCTTATATATAATTGTTTAAATCATACTCAGGTGTACAGGAGGGCTTGTTCGCTGTGACTTTCACTGTCCTGTAGAGGAAATTCAGAGGGGTTTCTTCTTTGCTAAATGTATTATCAAAGAAATCACTGAACAGTTCCAGGGCATTCACTAGACCATGTCACTCTGGGCACTGGAACATGATTGAAAATAGGATAAATAGTTGTGATGAAGGCAAACTATGTCTGGTCAGTGGAACATGACTAAAAACAGACAGTTGTCATGAAAGCAAAATATGCCTTGATTCCTTGCATGTTTTCTTTAGAATCTCCTTTTTAAAGAAAATGTTTATTTACTTTACTTACTTGGCAGCACCTGGTCTTGGTGGAAGCATGCAAGCTTGTTGATCTTTGCTGCCACAGGCAGCATCGTTAGTTATCATGAGAATTCTTTGGGGTGGCATGTGGGATCTGGTTCCCTGACCAGGGATTGAACCTGGGCTCCTTGCATTGGGAGCAAGGAGTCTTAGACACTGGACCACCAGGGAAGTTCCTCTTCAGAATCTCTTTTCATCATCATCAAATATATAGCAGCCCCACACTTTCCCTGCCATCGCACTCATGTTCAATCATGTTTAACCCTTTGTGACCCCATGGACCATAGCCCGCCAGGCTCCTCTGTTCATGGGATTCTCCAAACAAGAATAGTGGAGTGAGTTGACATTTTCTTCTCCAGGGGATCTTCCTGACCCACGGATTGAGCCTGGGTCCTTGCATAGGCAGGCAGACTCTTGATCACTGAGCCACCTGGTAATCCCTTCCCCACCATATCATAGCAGAAAATGAGATGCCCAGGCACTCAGCATTTATAGAGAAGTCTGCTGTTGGCCCCACATGAGACACCGCCCGTTCCAAACCCATCCTTTTCGCTACCAGGGCCAATGGGATTCATTATATTAGTTTTATTTATATGTTTGTGACACTTGTACCTCCACCAGGGTGCCTGAAGGGTACAGAAAGCCTGCCAATTGAATTCACTCAGAGGGTACATTAAGATTGGATGCAAATACCTCATAATAATAAGGGGTTTTGTTTATCCATTTATTATTCTGTTTACCCATTTGCCTGGTTTAATTCTCTGTGTATACGCCTGACTTGGGGATCTTTGGAGAAAGAAGGGCAGATGTAAGACTTGGTTCCAGATGGAAAGATGAATAATTGATCTAGAGGTGCGTGTGGGAACAACTTGTTCAGGCTATGTGCATCCCAGCCTTATAGTAGCAATAGAGGGGTTGTTAGGCAAAAATGGAATTACTGACTTCTTATGGTATATTGTGCTTACTTGATCTCTTGTTTGGTGTTAAAAGATGTCTTCATATTTGTTTGATCACCTGAAGGTTATACCCACTTTGGGGGTTATATTTCAATTCAAGTTAAAACTTATTTTTTCTTTTTCATATCTATTATGTCTGGGAGTCCAGACAGGATCTAGGGAAAGTCAGGATGAGTAAATCAGTCACCTTTAAAGCTTGCTATATAGTAGCCTCATTATCTGAGTTCTTTCATTCTTGAGATGCTGTTATAAATGTTATTATAAAAGACCTTATTGTTAAAAACACATGCCAATTCTTTTTCCTGTCTCTTCATCAAGTACAGAATTCATACACACACAATCTACACCCAAACAATATAATCACACACACACACATACACACATCTATCAATTATTCCCATCATCCATGTGGTGGCTTCCCTGGTGGCTCAGACAGTAAAGAATCCACCTGCAATGCAGGAGACCTGGATTCAATCCCTGGGTCAGGAAGAGCCCCCAGAGAAGGGGATGGCAACCCACTCCAGTATTGCCTGGAAAATTCCATGGACAGAGGAGACTGGTGGGTTACAGTCCATGGGGTCACATAGAGTCAGACATGACTGAGCAACTAACACATCATCCTTGTAACTCCATATAACTGTGTAACTCTATGTATCTGTCTATCATCTATGTGCCTACTTGCTGATTCAGGACAACCCAATCCAGCAGATAGCTATGTCTCAGTCTCACCAAAAGGAGGAAATATTTTACCTTCCCTTCTACTAAATAGCCAGGAACTTTGAGACTTGGAGGCCTCGGTTATTATTTCCTGAGAGTAAATATTAAGAGGTCTCATCGCAGAGCACTGAGCTGAGCTTCCTGTGCTTCATAGCAGGTTCTAGATGGGTGGGATGGAGGGGATAGGAGGGAGCCCCATGAAGGAGGGGATGTCTGTGCACATACAGCTGATCAATTCATTGTACAGCAGGGGCTAACACAACACGGTAAAGCAGTTATATATATATATATAAAAGATGTCTCCTGATTGAAACACTAGAGTCTTGGAGAACAACTCTTCTTTCTTGCTGAGGAAAAAAAAGGATGTTATGGAAGGCTGGGGGTTCCCTGAAAAACTGGATCCTGTTCATGAAAAGAAACTTGCAAAGATCCAGGCTCCTGAGGGATGTGGTGTCTGGTTGGGATGGACTCTGAGACCCTTCATCTGGGATGCCCTGGGAGCATCCTCGGTGACCAAGACTGGGTCAGAGGACATGGAAGTCACAATAGAGGGCTGCCCACCTTCAACTGAAACACTGGGATTTGTCAAGAACAAGTAAGGATGAGAAACGTGTTGTCCTGGAGACTGGATGTTTCCTGATCTTTCCAGTCTTTGTGCTTCTCCAGATCTTCTCATAGAACTCCAGGAGTGGTAGGGGAAGGGAGTTTTGCAAAAAGAGACTAGATTTCCTGCCAGTTTTGCTGCTTGGGAATGGAACCAAATACAATTTTATTTGGGAAAATAAATGTGATTTTTCTCAGATCAAAGTCTCATGAAACAAACATGTACCAATTAGGCAAGCATAGTTTCATATGTGATAGAAATCTCTACATAGAATATCAGTTAAACTTTGATAAATAGGCAGGAACAAATAAAAGTAAGAACAAATGGGTGTTATTAAAAAAAGAAAAGAGGGGGGGGGAGGGAAAGATGGCGGGGGAATAGGACGGGAAGATCACGTTCTCCCTCACAAATTCCTCAAAAGAACATTTCAACGCTGAGCAAACTCCAAACAACTTCTGTAGGCTGGCAGAGGACATCAGGCAACCAGAAAAGCAGACCATTGTCTTCAAAAACAGGTAGGAAAAAATATAAAAGACGAAAAAGGAGACAAAGGAGGTGGGGAGGGAGCTCCGTCCCGGGAAGGGAAGCCCGTCCCGGGAAGGGAATTTTAAGAAGAGAGGTTTCCAAACACCAGGAAACACTCTCCCTGCCGAGTCTGTGGCGAGCCTTGGAAACACAGAGGGCAACATAACAGGAAGGAAAAATAGATAAATAATTAAAACCAAGAGATTACAAGCCCACCAGTAACTCCCCCAGCGGAAAAGCAGCACAGACGCCTGCATCCGCCATTGGGAAGTGGGGGCAGGGCAGGGACGCGCGGGAGGCGCGGGCTGCAGAGCTTTGTAAGAATCGGGCAGGAACGCCCCACGCGCAACCAGAACGATCTAATTTGGGCTAGCAACCCAGACTGTGGGATAGCTACCACGCGAAAAGCTCGAACATAAGACCCCGCCAGGACCGAGCACAGAACAAAGGACGGAGCGGAAAAAGCCGGCTGCAGACCATCCCCCGCTGGGGACAGGCAGCCAGAGCCGTAAGGACTGGAAAGGGGCAATCGCAGACCCGGAGAGACTTTACTTACCTAACTGAAAGCAGGCTCCTTTGCTAAGACTTCTGGGGGTGCTGGACAGTCACAATCTGCCTCACGGGGTGCGCCAGCGGTCCACCCAGAGAGCTGAGCGGCAGCGGCGGAAAAGGTGACAAGCCGCGGAGATCGCGCTCGCCAAACTCCTGAGCTACTCGGACCTGGGAAGAGCACAAAGCGCAGTCCCAGCCGCATTTGTGCCTCTGAGGGCTGCCTGAGGGCCGAACCTGAGCGGCTTGGACCAGGGAAGTGCACGCAGCCTAGGGCCGGCCCCAGACGGTTCCCGGCTGAGCATCATAGAGCCAGAGCGGTTTGTGCGCCGCGAGAAAGGACAGGTCAAGCGGGGCAGAGATACTGTGTACACACAACAGTGCTATTTGTTTGCAGCATCCCCCCTCCCCACAGCGCGACTGAACTAGTGAGCCTAAAAACCAGCAAACAGAAGAAGTTAAACAGAGGGAACCACCTTGGAAGTGAGCCCACATGGCCCATAACATCAGAGAAGAGCCAGATATATTTTTAATTTTTTAATATTTTTAAAATCATTCTTTTTTTTTTTTGGTTTTGCTTTTTTTTTCCGAGCTTTTTTTAATTGTTAAGTCTTCTATTTCTCCTCTAATTTTTATTTCTATAACCTAGTATTACTATTTTTTAAAAAAAAAGACTTTTTTTTTTTTAAGACAAACACCATATATACTCTTTGGATGGTTGTTGGTGTTTTGTTTTGTTTTGTTTTGGTTTTGTTTGTTTGTTTTTTAATAATTCTTTTTTTTTTCTTTCTTCCTTTTTCCTTCTGCTTCTTTTCTTTAATATTGTATCTTTGAAAATCCAACCTCTACTCCAGATTTTTAATCTTTGCTCTTAGGTTTTTGTTGTCAATTTTGTACATTTAAATACCCAAACTTCACTACCCCAGTTTACCTGAGAGCGAGATTACTGGCTTGACCACTGTCTCCTCCTTTGGACTCTCCTTTTTCTCCACCAGGTGGCCTCTGTCTCTTTTCTCCCCCATCTCTCCTCTATCCAACTCTGTGAATCTCTGTGTGTTCCAGACGGTGGAGAACACCTAAGGAACTGGTTACTGGCAGGATTTGTCTCTCTCCTACTCATTCCTCTCTCTTATCCTCCTGGTCACCTCTGTCTACTTCCTCCCTCTCCTCTTCCCCGTATAACTCTGTAAACACCTCTGAGCGGTCCAGACTATAGAGCGCACATAAGGAAGTGACTACTGGCTAGCTTGCTCTCTCCTCTCTTGATCTCACCGCATCTCATTCCAGTTACCTCTAACTACCCCCTCCATCTTCTCTTCTCCTTGTAACTCAGTGAACCTCTCTGAGTGTCCCTCAATGTGGAGAAACTTTTCATCTTTAACCTAGAAGTTTTATCATCGGTGCTGTATAGATGGAGAAGTCTAGAGGCTACTGTAAAAATAAAACTGAAAACCAGAAGCAGGAAGCTTAAACCCAAAGCCTGAAAACATTAGAGAACTCTTGAATTCAGGGAACATTAAGCAATAGGAGCTCATCAAATGCCTTCATACCTACACCGAAACCAAGCTCCACCCAAGGGCCAACAAGTTCCAAAACAAGACATACCACGCAAATTCTCCAGCAACACAGGAACACTCCCCTGAGCCTCAATATACAGGCAGCTCAAAATTATCCCAAAACCTTTGATGTCTCATAACCCATTACGGGTCACTCCATTGCACTCCAGAGAGAAGAAACCCAGCTCCACCCACCAAAACTCCAACACAAGCCTCCCTAACCAGGAAACCTTGACAAGCCACTGATACAACCCCACCCAAAGTGAGGAAGCTCCATAATAAAGAGAACTCCACAAATTATCAGAATATAAAAAGGCCACCCCAAACGCAGCAATATAACCAAGATGAAGAGACAGAGGAATACTCAGCAGGTAAAGGAACAGGAGAGTTGCCCACCAAACCAAACAAAAGAGGAAGAAGTAGGGAATCTACCGGAGAAGGAATTCCGAATATTGATAGTGAAAATGATCCAAAACCTTGAAATCAAAATGGAAACACAGATAAATAGCCTAGAGACAAGGATTGAGAAGATGCAAGAAAGGTTTAACAAGGACCTAGAAGAAATAAAAAAGAGTCAAAATATAATGAATAACACAATAAATGAGATCAGAAACACTCTGGAGGCAACAAATAGTAGAATAACGGAGGCAGAAGATAGGATTAGTGAAATAGAAGATAGAATGGTAGAAATAAATGAATCAGAGAGGAAACAAGAAAAACGAATTAAAAGAAATGAGGACAATCTCAGAGACCTCCAGGACAATATGAAACGCTCCAACATTCGAATTATAGGAGTCCCAGAAGAAGAAGACAGAAAGAAAGATCATGAGAAAATCCTTGAGGAGATAATAGTTGAAAACTTCCCTAAAATGGGGAAGTTGAAAACTTCCCTAAAATCACCCAAGTCCAAGAAACACAGAGAGTCCCAAATAGGATAAACCCAAGGTGAAACACCCCAAGACACATATTAATCAAATTAACAAAGATCAAACACAAAGAACAAATATTAAAAGCAGCAAGGGAAAAACAACAAATAACACACAAGGGGATTCCCATAAGGATAACAGCTGATCTGTCAATAGAAACTCTTCAGGCCAGGAGGGAATGGCAAGACATACTTAAAGTGATGAAAGACAATAACCTACAGCCCAGATTACTGTACCCAGCAAGGATCTCATTCAAATACGAAGGAGAAATCAAAAGCTTTACAGACAAGCAAAAGCTGAGAGAATTCAGCACCACCAAACCAGCTCTCCAACAAATTCTAAAGGATATCCTCTAGACAGGAAACACGAAAAGGGTGTATAAACCCGAACCCAAAACAATAAAGTAAATGGCAACGGGATCATACTTATCAATAATCACCTTAAACGTAAATGGGTTGAACGCCCCAACCAAAAGACAAAGACTGGCCGAATGGATACAAAAACAAGACCCCTCTATATGCTGCTTACAAGAGACCTACCTCAAAACAAGGGACACATACAGACTGAAAGTGAAGGGCTGGAAAAAGATATACCATGCAAATAGAGACCAAAAGAAAGCAGGAGTGGCAATACTCATATCCAATAAAATAGACTTTAAAACAAAGGCTGTGAAAAGAGACAAAGAAGGCCACTACATAATGATCAAAGGAACAATCCAAGAAGAAGATATAACAATTATAAATATATATGCACCCAATATAGGAGCACCACAATATGTAAGACAAATGCTAACAAGTATGAAAGGGGAAATCAACAATAACACAATAATAGTGGGAGACTTTAATACCCCACTCACACCTATGGACTGATCAACTAAACAGAAAATTAACAAAGAAACGCAAACTTTAAATGATACATTAGATCAGTTAGACCTAATTGATATCTATAGGACATTTCACCCCAAAACAATGAATTTCACCTTTTTCTCAAGTGCTCATGGAACCTTCTCCAGGATAGATCACATCCTGGGCCATAAATTTAACCTTGATAAATTCAAAAAAATCGAAATCATTCCAAGCATCTTTTCTGACCATAATGCATTAAGATTAGATCTCAATTACAGGAGAAAAACTATTAAAAATTCCAACATATGGAATCAGAACAACACACTTCTGAATAACCAACAAATCACAGAAGAAATCAAAAAAGAAATCAAAATATGCATAGAAATGAATGAAAATGAAAACACAACAACCCAAAACCTGTGGGACACTATAAAAGCAGTGCTAAGAGGAAAGTTCATAGCAATACAGGCATACCTCAAGAAACTAGAAAAAAGTCAAATCAATAACCTAACTCTACAACTAAAACAACTAGAAAAGGAAGAAATGGAGAAACCCAGAGTTAGTAGAAGGAAAGAAATCTTAAAAATTAGGGCAGAAATAAATGCAAAAGAAACAAAAGAGACCATAGCAAAAATCAACAAAGCCAAAAGCTGGTTCTTTGAAAGGATAAATAAAATTGACAAACCATTAGCCAGACTCATCAAGAAGCAAAGAGAGAAAAATCAAATCAATAAAATTAGAAATGAAAATGGAGAGATCACAACAGACAACACAGAAATACAAAGGATCATAAGAGACTACTATCAGCAGTTGTATGCCAATAAAATGGACAACGTGGAAGAAATGGACAAATTCTTAGAAAAGTACAATTTTCCAAAACTGAACCAGGATGAAATAGAAAATCTTAACAGACCCATCACAAGCACGGAAATTGATACTGTAATCAGAAATTTTCCAGCAAACAAAAGCCCAGGTCCAGACGGCTTCACAGCTGAATTCTACCAAAAATTCAGAGAAGAGCTAACACCTATCCTCCTCAAACTCTTCCAGAAAATTGCAGAGGAAGGTAAACTTCCAAACTCATTCTATGAGGCCACCATCACCCTAATACCAAAACCTGACAAAGATGTCACAAAAAAAGAAAACTACAGGCCAATATCTCTGATGAACATAGATGCAAAAATCCTCCACAAAATTCTAGCAATCAGAATCCAACAACACATTAAAAAGATCATACACCATGACCAAGTGGGCTTTATCCCAGGGATGCAAGGATTCTTCAATATCCGCAAATCAATCAATGTAATTCACCACATTAACAAATTGAAAAATAAAAACCATATGATTATCTCAATAGATGCAGAGAAGGCCTTTGACAAAATTCAACATCCATTTATGATAAAAACTCTCCAGAAAGCAGGAATAGAAGGAACATACCTCAACATAATAAAAGCTATCTACGACAAACCCACAGCAAACATTATCCTCAATGGTGAAAAATTGAAAGCATTTCCCCTAAAGTCAGGAACAAGACAAGGGTGTCCACTTTCACCGCTACTGTTCAACATAGTTCTGGAAGTTTTGGCCACAGCAATCAGAGCAGAAAAAGAAATAAAAGGAATCCAAATTGGAAAAGAAGAAGTAAAACTCACTGTTTGCAGATGACATGATCCTCTACATGGAAAACCCTAAAGACTCCACCAGAAAATTACTAGAGCTAATTAATGAATATAGTAAAGTTGCAGGATATAAAATCAACACACAGAAATCCCATGCATTCCTATACACGAATAATGAGAAAGTAGAAAAAGAAATTAAGGAAACAATTCCATTCACCATTGCAACGAAAAGAATAAAATACTTAGGAATATATCTACCTAAAGAAACTAAAGACCTATATATAGAAAACTATAAAACACTGATGAAAGAAATCAAAGAGGACACTAATAGATGGAGAAATATACCATGTTCATGGATTGGAAGAATCAATATAGTCAAAATGAGTATACTACCCAAAGCAATTTACAAATTCAATGCAATCCCTATCAAGCTACCAGCCACATTTTTCACAGAACTAGAACAAATAATTTCAAGATTTGTATGGAAATACAAAAAACCTCGAATAGCCAAAGCAATCTTGAGAAAGAAGAATGGAACTGGAGGAATCAACTTGCCTGACTTCAGGCTCTACTACAAAGCCACAGTCATCAAGACAGTATGGTACTGGCACAAAGACAGACATATAGATCAATGGAACAAAATAGAAAGCCCAGAGATAAATCCACACACATACGGACACCTTATCTTTGACAAAGGAGGCAAGAATATACAATGGAGTAAAGACAATCTCTTTAACAAGTGGTGCTGGGAAAACTGGTCAACCACTTGTAAAAGAATGAAACTAGATCACTTCCTAACACCGCACACAAAAATAAACTCAAAATGGATTAAAGATCTAAATGTAAGATCAGAAACTATAAAACTCCTAGAGGAGAACATAGGCAAAACACTCTCAGACATAAATCATAGCAGGATCCTCTATGATCCACCTCCCAGAATTCTGGAAATAAAAGCAAAAATAAACAAATGGGATCTAATTAAAATTAAAAGCTTCTGCACAACAAAGGAAAATATAAGCAAGGTGAAAAGACAGCCTTCTGAATGGGAGAAAATAATAGCAAATGAAGCAACTGACAAACAACTAATCTCAAAAATATACAAGCAACTTATGCAGCTCAATTCCAGAAAAATAAACGACCCAATCAAAAAATGGGCCAAAGAACTAAATAGACATTTCTCCAAAGAAGACATACGGATGGCTAACAAACACATGAAAAGATGCTCAACATCACTCATTATTAGAGAAATGCAAATCAAAACCACAATGAGGTACCACTTCACACCAGTCAGAATGGCTGCTATCCAAAAATCTGCAAGCAATAATTGCTGGAGAGGGTGTGGAGAAAAGGGAACCCTCCTACACTGTTGGTGGGAATGCAAACTAGTACAGCCACTATGGAGAACAGTGTGGAGATTCCTTAAAAAATTGCAAATAGAACTACCTTATGACCCAGCAATCCCACTGCTGGGCATACACACCGAGGAAACCAGAATTGAAAGAGACACATGTACCCCAATGTTCATCGCAGCACTGTTTATAATAGCCAGGACATGGAAACAACCTAGATGTCCATCAGCAGATGAATGGATAAGAAAGCTGTGGCACATATACACAATGGAGTATTACTCAGCTGTTAAAAAGAATTCATTTGAATCAGTTCTGATGAGATGGATGAAACTGGAGCCGATTATACAGAGTGAAGTAAGCCAGAAAGAAAAACACCAATACAGTATACTAACACATATATATGGAATTTAGGAAGATGGCAATGACGACCCTGTATGCAAGACAGGGAAAGAGACACAGATGTGTATAACGGACTTTTAGACACAGAGGGAGAGGGAGAGGGTGGGATGATTTGGGAGAATGACATTCTAACCTGTATACTATCATGTGAATTGAATCGCCAGTCTATGTCTGACGCAGGATGCAGCATGCTTGGGGCTGGTGCATGGGGATGACCCAGAAAGATGTTATGGGGAGGGAGGTGGGAGGGGGGTTCATGTTTGGGAATGCATGTAAGAATTAAAGATTTTAAAATTTAAAAAATAAAAAACTAAAAAAAAATAAATAAAAATAAAAAAAGAAAAGAAAAACTTGGTTACAACAGAAAGAAGGATTGAGTGACAGATTAAATAAGGAACATTTTCTCAACTGCCGGTAATTAACTGAAATTTCTTGTCCTCTAATGTAAGTGGCTCATGTCCGAATTTCCAAATCTTTATAAAAGGCCAAATAGTGATGTTACCAGTTATGAGCAGAGGATGGTAGCAGAGAGCTCTTCTTAAAGTCTGATCCAGGCACTGGATCAAAATTCAGGCACTTTATATTTTTAAGCTGTTTCTGATACATAAACTGATTTTTTCATGACATATTTTAGGTCTTCATTTAAAGAAATGAAGGCGAGTCTCCAGTGTCAGCCAGTGGTGTTTATTTTTATTTTTTGCTACTTTTGTTGTTTTATTTTATTGAAGTATAGCTGGCTTACAATGTTGTTAATTTCTGTTGTACAGCAAAGTGACCCAGTTTTACACACACACACACACACACACACACACACACACTTTTTAATATTCTTTTCCATTATGGTTCATCACAGGATATTGAACATAGTTTCCCATGCTATGCAATAGGACCTCATTGTTTATTCATCCTATATATAATAGCTAGTGATATTATATGGCTGTATTAAAGGATCAGACATTGTCTGATTTTACTAAATGCTCAGGCTTACTTTTGGGAAACTGATTATTTTAGATCCTCATATCTAATTAAAAAACCTGTGACATGAATCTGAGTGGGGGGGGGGGGGCGTTAAACAGTTCCACAGCGGAGGTTACAAGTCAGACTGACTTGTTATATAGCATATTTTCAGTCCTCCTCAAGGGATTAATAACTGTCAGTAGCCATGGGAGAGTTGCAGACTGGATTTATAGCATTAGCATTCTCGCCATCCATCATAAAACTAATTGTAAAGAGCAGGGTAATAAATAGAATGAAGCTCTCTGCTTTCATTTGGAGGAGAACTTAATAGAAAGAGCATCTTCAGTTTATAAAATTAGCTTCATTGATACGGATGATACACTTAGGGGAGTAAGTGGGCGGTGGTTTAAAAAGACGTCACCTTCTCATATTGGCAACTAAAACACATCGTTTTCTCAGTGTTGTCTCAGCTTTTTCTAGGTGGAAGCAAGGGGAGGGGAGCTGTTATAGAAAAGAGCAGAACTGTGTTACAGAAAAGAGCAAAAGAGGTTTTTTTTATGGAAAGAACTAAACACAAGAAGGTGTGTCATGTAAAAAGAACAGAAGTGTGTCTCACCTCCTCTCTTGTGAGGGAAGAATTTGGGTCACTGTGAGAAGTGAGCCAAGCTTTGGAGTTATCCGATTTCACAGGTGATCTTGTTTCCTAGCAGTGTGCTGAGGGGTCCTAGCTTGGCCCAGACTTGGCCAGTCCTGGCAGCTGAGCTGACACCCGGCCCAGCGGTCCTGGCCCAGTGACTGAAAGGCTTCCTGGGCCCCCCAGGCAGAATGCACTGTGGCATGGCGTGGGCCAGAACACTTCTGAGAAACTAACTGCTTCTCATGGTAGGTTTGAAACCACACATTCCCTCCGGAATACCTTTTTAAAACTAAAATTCTGCTCATGGTTGACCTCACCTGTTTTTGTTGAACCGAACCCATTAATCAAATATGTCCCAGAGGTGGCTCATGATCTTTCAGAATTGTAATAGAAGCAGAAAGTCAAGGACGGTGCAAATTGATCTGCATCATCTGCCTTGTTAGGTTGACAATGCAGGCAGCACTTCCCGCATCTTCTAAGAATAAGAGCCTACCTGATTAGCAGAGGTCTGGTGTCTCAACAACCAGGCTTTTATGTACCTGTCTGTGGTTCAATAAAATCAGCGCTGTATTTCATAGAAAGTACTACGTGGCACATCTTTTCTGAATGTTATCAAATTTTCCTCTCTAATATTTGAAAATGCTTCCCTGGTGGCTCAGATGGTAAAGAATCTGCCTGTAATTTGGGAGACCCAGGGTCTCAATCTCTGGGTTGGAAAGATCTCCTGAAGAAGGGAATGGCTACCCACTCCAGTATTCTTGTCTGGGGAATCCCATGGACAGAGGAGCCTGGTGGGCTACAGTCCATGGGGTTGCAAACAGTTGGACATGACTGAGCAGCTAACACACACCTACATGCATGTCAAACTATACAGAACAACCTATTTATATCATTGTGAAAAATACATTGTTCTGCTAGACCTCACAGAGAAGGCAATGGTACCCCACTCCAGTACTCTTGCCTGGAAAATCCCATGGATGGAGGAGCCTGGTGGGCTGCAGTCCATGGGGTCACTGAGGGTCGGACATGACTGAGCGACTTCACTTTCACTTTTCACTTTCATGCATTGGAGAAGGAAATGGCAACCCACTCCAGTGTTCTTGCCTGGAGAATCCCAGGGATGGGGGAGCCTGGTGGGCTGCAGTCCATGGGATCGCTGAGGGTCGGACACGACTGAGCGACTTCACTTTCACTTTTCACTTTCATGCATTGGAGAAGGAAATGGCAACCCACTCCAGTGTTCTTGCCTGGAGAATCCCAGGGATGGGGGAGCCTGGTGGGCTGCTGTCTATGGGGTCGCACAGAGTTGAACAAGACTGAAGTTACTTAGCAGCAGTAGCCAGACTTCAGTGATTAAGAATTCGTGTCTCTTTACTGTATTGAACTTTTAGTACGGTAGCTGTTAGCTGAAACACAGGAATAATGAGAAGCGATGGTTAATGATCTGAACAGCTGTGATGAACCACAGCCTCAGTTCAAGCTTCATCCCTGGGTATTTGGAGCCTTAGAATTTAGCTCTTCAATAGTTCCAAGAAAGATGAGTATACTAAAATAGGCAGAGAAATTTTCTTCTACAGAAAGTTGGATTCAGATCCTCTGCGGTCTACCTATCATTGCTTTAAATAGTTAAAAAAGAATGCAAGGGGTGGGGAGAGGAGGGAGAGGAGAGAGATAGGGAGAATGAGATTCAAAATCACAGCAGGATCCTCTGTGATCCATCCCCCAGAATTCTGGAAATAAAAGCAAAAATAAACAAATGGGATCTAATTAAAATTAAAAGCTTCTGCACAACAAAGGAAAATATAAGCAAGCTGAAAAGACAGGCTTCTGAATGGGAGAAAATAATAGCAAATGAAGCAACTGACAAACAACTAATCTCAAAAATATACAAGCAACTTATGCAGCTCAATTCCAGAAAAATAAACGACCCAATCAAAAAATGGGCCAAAGAACTAAATAGACATTTCTCCAAAGAAGACGTACGGATGGCTAACAAACACATGAAAAGATGCTCAACATCACTCATTATTAGAGAAATGCAAGTCAAAACCACAATGAGGTACCACTTCACACCAGTCAGAATGGCTGCTATCCAAAAATCTGCAAGCAATAATTGCTGGAGAGGGTGTGGAGAAAAGGGAACCCTCCTACACTGTTGGTGGGAATGCAAACTAGTACAGCCACTATGGAGAACAGTGTGGAGATTCCTTAAAAAATTGCAAATAGAACTACCTTATGACCCAGCAATCCCACTGCTGGGCATACACACCGAGGAAACCAGAATTGAAAGAGACACATGTACCCCAATGTTCATCGCAGCACTGTTTATAATAGCCAGGACATGGAAACAACCTAGATGTCCATCAGCAGATGAATGGATAAGAAAGCTGTGGTACATATACACAATGGAGTATTACTCAGCCGTTAAAAAGAATTCATTTGAATCAGTTCTGATGAGATGGATGAAACTGGAGCCGATTATACAGAGTGAAGTAAGCCAGAAAGAAACACACCAATACAGTATACTAACACATATATATGGAATTTAGGAAGATGGCAATGACGACCCTGTATGCGAGACAGCAAAAAAGACACAGCTGTGTATAACGGACTTTTAGACTCAGAGGGAGAGGGAGAGGGTGGGATGATTTGGGAGAATGGCATTGTAACATGTATACTATCATGTAAAAATTGAATTGCCAGTCTATGTCTGACGTAGGATACAGCATGCTTGGGGCTGGTGCATGGGGATGACCCAGAGAGATGTTATGGGGAGGGAGGTGGGAGGGGGGTTCATGTTTGGGAACGCATGTAAGAATTAAAGATTTTAAAATTAAAAAAAAAAGACTCTTACAAGGTGGGATATCTAGGTTTTTACTGAACATGGGATATATGTTTACAGTTCAGACTTAATCAAAGGGAAGCACTAGGGAGAAATCATATATTCTTGGCAATTGTAATGAAATTCCTTTAGAGAGAGTCCAACTTAGTTGAGAATAAACTCTGATAAAGGTGCTGCTTGGGATGAACTGGTGTTGGGAGGGATCATAGTTTTCCAGCAGAAAGAGAAAAAAGTTACCCTGAGGAGGGCAGGAGAAGAGCAGTGGGGCCAAAGTGAACCTTGTTTCTGTTCAGGGCTTCGGGGCACTGTCTTTGGCATCGTGTTTAAGTATTCTGAAAACATGATGCCCCTAACCTCAAGAATGGCGTAATAATTACAAAGCCTATATTTTGTCAATAGTAAGTCTAGACTTTGGTAATATGAGTAAGATCTCACTTCTGTGATCTGTTTTTTTTAAATTAATTTTTGGCTGTGCTGGGTGTTCATCGCCATGCAGGCCTTTTCTCTGGCATAGGGGCTACTTTGCAGGTGCAGTGTGAGGGCTTCTCATTGGGTTGGCTTCTCTTGTTGCAGACCACAGGCTCAGTAGTTATGTGCCTGGGGCTTAGCTGCTCTGCGGCATGTGGGATCTTCCTAGACCAAGGATCAAACCCATGCCCCCTACATTGGCAGGAGGATTCTTTACCACTGAGCCACCAGAGGAACTCTCACTTTTGTGATCTTTTTAAAGTATAAACCAAATCATGACTTAGGCATTCCTTTAAAATTCTCTCCCAGGTTCTTCCATGACACCTAGAATAAAATCTGTCTCTTATGGTTTTCAAGGCTTTGGAGGACCTAGCTCTTGCCTGTCTCTTAAACACATCCAGTCATCCCTGCTTTCTGCTGTTCCCACTTGCTCTCCTTTTTTTTTTTAATTTTAAGTTTTTTATTTTTTAAATTTTAAAATCTTTAATTCTTACATGCATTCCCAATCTGCATGAGGCTTCCCTGGTGGCTCAGATGATAAAGAAAATGCCTGCAGTGCAGGAGACCCATGTTTGATCCATGGGTCAGGAAAATCCCCTGGAGAAGCAAGTGGCAACCCTTTCAGTATTCTTGCATGGAAAATTCTGTGGACAAAGGAGCCCAGTGGGCTACAGTCCGCACTAAATACTACATCCCCATGCCCCCGTCCCCAGCCCTCTACCCCCAGGCCCTGGCATCTACTACTATACTTTCTGACTCTGTGAGTTCGACTATTCTAGGAACCTCACATAAGTGGAATCAGTATTTGCACTAATGTATATTGGAATGCATTTTTAAGGTTAATGCATGTCCTACAGACAGACTTTACCTTCTATGGGGTCACACAGAGTCGGACATGACTGAAGCGACTTAGCAGCAGCAGCAGTGTGTATATGTCAGTCTCAGTCACACAATTTACCCCCCCCCCATTCATTTTTCATTTTATTGTCTTTCCCCTCATGCTGTCTGTCTCTTGTCCTAGGAAATAAGCCTTATATGCATAGGGGGCTTCCTCTGCCATCTATGTGGATTTCAGTTGCCTGGCATAGCATCTGGTACCCATGGAAGGTGGATACTGTTGACTAGCTCTACAAAGGCTCGGTTGCATCCAGGAAGCACCAGAAGTGGGACTGTAGCATTTCAGTGGCTGTGGGGAGGGGACGGTGCTGGGCACTGGAAGGCCAGGGACTGTGTGTCTTAGTGGGGGTCTGGATTGCCATCCTTCTTTTAGAGAAGCTCTGCCTGTTGTCATTTTACATATTAGCCTTCCTGATAATATTTCAACCAAGCAAAGTATTGTAAAGCTTAAGAAATGCTTAAAAGTCGCTGAGAATAGATGAAGAATTTCCTTTCACTGATGCAGCCACTGTGGAGAACAGTATGAGTCTTCTTTAAAAAGTAGGAATAAACGACCTTGTGACCCAGCAATCCCAATACCCAGAGGAAATAATAACTCAAAAAGACACATGTACCCCAATGTCCATGTGGCACTATTTACAATAGCCAAGACATGGAAGCAACCTAGATGTCCATCAACAAATGAATGGATAAAGAAGATGAGGTACACATACACAGTGGAATATTACTTAGCCATAAAGAGGAGGAATGTATTCAAGTCAGTTCTAGTGAGGTGGATGAACCTAGAGCCTGTTATAGACAGTGAAGTAAGTCAGAAAGAGAAAACCAAGTATCCTATATTAACACACATATTATATATGGAATCTAAGAAAATAGTACTGATGAACCTATTTTCAGGGCAGGAATAGACACTCAGACATGGAGAACAGACTTATGAGCACAGCAGGGGCAGGAGATGGTGGGACGAATTGAGAGAGTAACACTGAAATAAAGACATTGAGATGTGTAAAACATACAGCTAATGAGAAGTTGCTATATGACAAACTAGAGGGGTGGGATGAGGTGGGAGGGAGGGGACATGTGTATACCTATGGGTGACTTATGTTGATTTATGGTGGGAACCCATACAACATTGTAGAGCAACTAACCTCCAATGGGAAAAAAAAAAAAGTACCTACCTCACTCACAAAAAAATTCCTGTTTGCATTTGATATGGTTTTAGTGACAACTATCATTTTATCATGAGTGTATCATTAACTGAGGGAAAAATGAGGAAAAAAACAGCTAAATTTTAACACTGGAAACCTCCTGTATAAAAGACTCCTTGTCAGTGGCCCAGTTTAACCCCAGCCAGTTGTTTCTCATGAGGCTGAGGAGTGAGGTCATCTCTTCTCAGGGTCCTGAGTGGGTAGGGATGCCCAACATGTTTTGCCAACATGTCTCAAGAGTAGCTTGCAGGAGGCATTTTGTGCAAGCTTCTGTTACCCTGCTTTAACTGACAGCGCTTCCTCTTGCCTTTTATGTTAGCCTAGTGCACTGGCTTTCCTGTGCTCAAACCATCCTTGCATTTTTGTTGTTGTTGTTGTAGACTTTATGTAAAATAAGTGAAGCTTTTCTTAAATCACTGTTAATTGGGTCCACTGCACCCTTATACAAATTCGCACATACACACAATCTCTATTTCCCTGAAACACTGTAAATTTGGTAGCATTTTTTCTGTTTACTGATAACCTGAAGCCCCAAGGAGTTGAGCGTTTTGGCTTCCCAGGTAGTACTAGTGGTAAAGAACCCTCCTGCCAATGCAGCAGACATAAGGGATTTGGGTTCGATCCCTGGGCAGGGAAGATCCCATGGAGAAGGAAATGGCAACCCATTCCAGTATTCTTGACTGGAGAATCTCATGGACAGAGGAGCCTGGTGGGCTACAGTCCATGAGGTTATAAAGAGTTGGACATGAGTGAAGTGACTTAGCACACTCATGCCCACCCTCAACTTTCTCCATCTCTCCTGCTCTCTCCCCCTGACATAACCATCACTGTGCATGCTAGGTCACTTCCATTGTGTCCAACTCTTTGCTGCCTCATGGACTGTAGCTCACCAGGTTCCTCTGTCCATAGGATTTCACTGGCAAGAATGCTGGAGTGGGTTGCCGTACCCTCCTCCAGGGGACCTTCCCGACCCAGGGATCGAAACTGCGTCTCTCTCTTAAGTCTCCTGCATTGGCAGGCAGGGTCTTTACCACACTGGTGAGAGCCTATTCTGTCCCAGGCATATTACACATTCTGGGGAAGGCAGAATCCTTATCCTCTCAAGTTTAAAAGCATGAGGTTGAAAATTAGGGAGAAGATGTTACATTGTCTGTGGGCAACCAGAGGCTTCATCTCCACCTCAGGCATACCTGCCAATGTCTTGGGGAAACTGGAGATGATAAGGGACCTTAGGAGAGGTGAAGAGACGATGAAAGAATAGGTACATGGTTGGGACGTTATTACTCTGAAGCCGAGACTGAAGCCTTCCTGCTGCTTCCAAGGAGCCTGAAAACCAAGATGCAGATAGTTTGGCTTTGAGCCATGTCTTACTTGGCATTGACTTGGTATTGATTCTGCTCTGACAGAAAACAATGGGCTGCCAAAGTGTGCCAAGCTGAGTTGCAGGAAGAGGTTAAAAATGTTTGTGCTGAAACGAGCTATGGACAATGAGCCTTTAGCTTGAAAAGAAAAGTAACTCCCCCGAGGAGTGGATACTTCCTGGCAATTTCGTATGGAGATGGAGGAGGGCAAATCTCAGTAGACATGATTTTGGAAGAGCTGTATCATCTATTCCCAAAGCCAGGATTAGATCATAATGTAGTCTCAAAATATAACAAAAAAGACAAACACCCCTTTCCCTCTTCTTTTCTCCCTTTGTTCATTAATTCAGTCACTAAGTCATGTCTGACTCTGTGACCCCATGGACTGTAGCCCACCAGGCTTCTCTGTCCATGGGCTTCTCCAGGCAAGAATACTGGAGTGGGTTGCCATTTCCTCCTCCAGTAGATCTTGCTGTCCCAGGGATCTGACCCAGGCTTCCTGCATTGGCATTCGGATTCTTTATTGTCTGAGCCACCAGGGATGCCCTATATTCCTCCAGGTAATCACAAACGTGTCTGAGGCTTCAGTGTCATTTATAGGTTGGCGCTTCCCAAATCTGGGCCATGATTCCTTTCCTCAGCTATGGCCCATGTATGACGTCCAGGTATGTCCACCAGGGGAGCCACTGCTTCCTCAAACTGAAAGTATGTCCCAAATTGGTTCTCCCTAAGTGCTATCCTCCATGACAGCCTGCTCCACTATTCTTGCCTGGGGAGCATCCGTGGACAGAGGAGCCTGGGTCTACAGTCCATAGGGTCGCAAAGAGTTGGGCATGATAACGCTTTATAGCACACATGCACAGAATGTGTCCATCCACTGACATCTCCTAGAGGAATAAACAGCATTGTGATCATGCTGATGTCCATGCTAATCTCCTCTTCCAAGCCCCCAAAAGTGACCAGTTCTATGGATGATAACCTTCTGATACTGAATTCCTCTGTCTAGTCAGCAGCACTGACAGTGAGCTAGACCCTGGCTATCTTTCACTTCCTTGACTGCTGCCATAGCCTCTCTCTCTCTCTTTTAAATATAACTTTATTTTATGTTGGAGTATAGCTAAACAACAATGTTATGATAGTTTCAAGTGAACAGGGAAAGGACTCAGCCATACATATACATGTATCCACTCTCCCCCAAACCCCCTGCGTCCCATCTGCTGCTGCTGCTGCTGCTGCTGCTAAGTCACTTCAGTCCGACTCTGTGCAACCCCATAGACAGCAGCCCACTAGGCCCTTCTGTCTCTGGGATTCTCCAGGCAAGAATATTGGAGTGGCTTGCCATTTCCTTCTCCAATGCATGAAAATGAAAAGTGAAAGTGAAAAGCGAAAGTGAAGTCGCTCAGTCATGCCCAACTCTTTGCCACCCCATGGACTGTAGCCTGCCAGGCTTCTCCGTCCATGGGATTTTCCAGGCAAGAGTACTGGAGTGGGGTGCCATTGCCTTCTCCAAGCTATTGTTCTGAAATCTCTAAAACTATCATTTCTTACCTTAAACACACAGGCTATTTCCCCATCCTTCATAGGTTCCTTTATATACTCAAGCTTTTATAATGGGTCACCAGGCTAGTCCCAGCCTGGCCTTTCCTGACTCACTCCCAAGTCCTCTTTCCACTTCACAGCTGGTGTTCCAGCCACATCCAACTGTCAGCCTTATCCTGAACTCTGGCTCTCCCTTCGCCCTCTTCCTGCCCTTCCACATGCTGTTTCTTCTGCCAGGAATGTCCTGCCTTCTCCCTTCTATCTGGAGACCTCCTGGAAGTCCTCAACAGGAAGTTCAAGTGACTCCCCCAAGTCATTCAGATTTTATAGTGTACTGTTATCTTTTGTTACAGCATCTACCTCACTCCACTGCAAATACATAGATGTTCACCCATCCATCTTCCCCATTACTCTGATTCCTTGTCAACGTAGCATCCTTTTCTTCATTATCTCCCAGAGAAGACTGTCATTATGTGTAGAAAAGACAGATAATCCATAAATGTTTGTTGAGTGTATAGATTGGTGTGGATAGATTTGGGTGAAGCATGTTTAGGGAGATACAAGAACATAAACCTTCTTCTTCTATCATCAATATTAAAATGGCTATACAAAAATACAAACAACAACAAAAAAGAAAACATAACGTAAGCCTTCTTAAAGCTACACGGTAGTCATACTTTTCCAATAATGAAGTACCATATCATACAAATCTGTGTTCCCGTTCATCCCCTATGGAAAGCGGAAAGGCCACTACCCAGGCTTGACCCGTAGATACTCCAGGTACCATCAGGGACTTTGGTACAATCCATCCTGCCTATAAAATGCTTTTATCCCATTTTTTTTCAAATTTACTTCCTTTTTCAATGAAGTGCTTTTACAGTTACAAAGTGTCTGATTTCTCACTGTCTGAATTTCCTGAAGAGAATTATTTGCAAACAAAAAGATGAAGGGCCAGGGGTTTGTGATCCTCCTACTGGGAGGACTTCAGAAACAGCAAAGGTGTTTGCTTCTCAGAATCATTATTGGAGATGAATGTGTGGGGTCTAGAGCAGAAATGCTCTTTTAACTTAAAAATATCTTAGAAACTGCAGCTATTCACTCACATGGGGACTGAAGCTCTTGAGGGTGGTGGTTGCTAAGTTGTGTCTGGCTCTTGTGACCCCGTGGACTGTAGGCTGCCAGGCTCCTTTGTCTGTGAGATTTTCTAGGCAAGAACACTGGAGTCGGCTGCCGTTCCCTTCTCCAGGGGATCTTCTGACCCACGGATCCAACTTGTGTCTTCCTGTGTTGGAAGACAGATTCTTTATGAATCTGAGCCACCACAAAAGCCCAGTGAAGCTTCTCAGGACTCTCAAAGTGTGAGTGTGTGTGCTAAGTCGATTCAGTTGTGTCTGACTCTTTGCGACCCCAGGCTTCTCTGTCTATGAGATTCTCCAGCAAGAATACTGGAGTGGGTTGCCATTCCTTTCTCCAGGGGATCTTCCTGACCCAGGGACTGAGCTCATGTCCCTTATGTCTGCATTGCAGGCAGGCAGGTTCTTTACCACTAGCGCCAGCTGGGAAGCCCTAAAGATGAGGGAAAGAGACCAGATTGTTAAGCTAGAGTTTACAGAAGATCAAGTCTTCACCAGAAAATGATGAACTTGTCTGGAAAATTGTTCATATTTCAAAGGTTAAAGCTATGTAGCTGGTATTCAATCATATCTTAATTTTGTTCCCTTTAAATTTAAAATCAGCATATTACCATGCAATAAAGAAATTCCAATTTCAAAGGCCCTAAAGATCATTTTTACACAGAATATAATTTTCTTTAAATATCTTTGGCAAATGAATGTATTTCTGCTTAAATTCTTCTGAGACAATGTCTTTTTTTTTTTTTTTCCTTTTTCCATTGACCCAAGTCTGTTTCATTCTTGGGCAGCTCTAGTTAGTATTTTTGTATTTAACTTTGTTAATATTGAGCCTAAATATTCCTGTTTATTGGAGCTTTCCATGTGGCACAGTGTGTATTTTTTAATATATATTATATATTTTTAATATATATTTAGTGTAGTAGATAGCATACATATATCAATATATATGGGGCTTCCCCGGTGGCTAAGTGGTAAAGAATTCACCTGCAATGCAGAAGACAAAGGTTCAATCCTTGGGTCAGGAAGATTCCCTGAAGAAGGAACTGGCAACCCACTCCAGTGTTCTTGCCTAAGAAATCCCATGGACTGAGGAACTTGGCGGGCTACAGTTCATGGGATCGTAGAAGAATCGGACATAACTGAGCCAACTAAACAACAACAACAAAAACCAATATATATATATATACACTGAAGCAACTTAAAGCTAGTCTGCTCGTTTTGCTTTAGCCCTCAGAATTTGGAAAGAAAGTTATCCTGGTTCCCATTCATCTTCTGTTCTCCAGTTTACACACCTTTCATCCTATAGCAACATGAAGAATGATAGAAATCTTATTATGGTAATCTTTTTGACAGAGCACGATGTTGCTAATTCACCACACAGCAGGACAAAAATCTGGCTTTTACATGTAGTGCTAATGAGGCACTTATCTTGACCATCTACAAGGTTTGATTAGTCCTTCAAAGGGGGGCCTATATTTATAAGATTTTCAGGGACTGGGTGATGCTTTCTGTGGTTACAGAACAGAAAAAGCAGTAAGTGCAAACAAAGTCTGCATCTCACTTTCGTTCATGCTCCTGGTGAGTTCTGTAGGCAATCCAAGTCGTCACAGTGTGTTAATTAGAAAAAGGTGATGACTGAGAGAAATGCCATCAGGAGCCAAGCTATAGAAATCAGGTGAAGGGCAAAAGTATATCTTCACAGTAAGCTGACAGATAAGGTTTGGTGTGACTATGGTGTAGGAGGATAAAATCCTATAAATTCCATCTTCTTCTTTAATATTGTTGCTGTTCAATCACTAAGTCATCTCTGACTCTTTTTGACTCCATGAACTATATATAGCATGCCAGACTCCTCAGTTATATTATAAATTATATCATTATATTATGATGTAGTTAATATTATTTGTCACTCTTGGTGTTAAGGTAAAATTTCCCTTCTGATAGTTTAAAATTTGTTTACATTGTTGTTTCTTTGTTATTTTCCAGAGCTCTTTTCTTACTTCTTATGAAATATAGTTGAGTTATAATCTTGTGTTAGTTTCAGTGAAGTGATTCAATAATACATGTGTTTTTTGTATAAACATACATATTCTTCTTTCTATTCTCTCCCATTGTAGGTTATTAGAAGATATTGAGTTCCCTGTGCTGTACAGTAGGTCCTTGTTGGTTATCTGTTTTAAATACCCTGCTGCTGCTGAGTCGCTTCAGTCATGTCTGACTCTGTCTGACCCCATAGACGGCAGCCCACCAGGCTTCCCCGTCCCTGGGATTCTCCAGGCAAGAACACTGGAGTGGGTTGCCATTTCCTTCTCCAATGCATGAAAGTATACTAGTGTGTATATTTTAATCCTAAACTTCTAATTTATCTCTCTCCTCTCCTCCCCTTTGGTAACCATGGTGTTTTCTACCTCTGTGAGTCTATTTCTGTTTTGTAAATAAGCACACTTGTAGTTTCTTTTTTTTTTTAAATTTCACACATTAGGAATATATTTCTCTTTGTCTTACTTACTTTATTTAGTATGATCATCTCTAGGTCCATAAATGTTGCTGCAAATGGCAATATATTCCATTCTTTTATATGGCTGACTAGTATTCCATTGTGTGTATTCCGTATATACACACACACCACATCTCCTTAATCCATTCATCTGTCAGTTGACATTTAGGTTGCTTCTGTGTCTTGGCTATTGTAAATAGTGCTGTTATGAATACTGGGGTGCATGTACCTTTTTGACTTAGGTTTTCTCTGCATATATGTCCAGGAGTGGGGTTGCTGAATTATATGGTAACTCTAGTTTTTCAAGGACCCTGCACACTGTTTTCCACAGTGGCTGTTACCAATTTACTGTTCCATCAGCAGTGTAGGAGGATTCTCTTCTCTCCATACCCTTTCCATCATTTATTGTTTGTAGACTTTCAGAGAATTTCTTAACACTGGCAAATTGTCCAAAAGAAAATGATTTGCTTTAACAGGGATTATTGCTGGTTTGGGCACTGTCTTTGTTAACAGCCTTAAGTATGATTGGCCCACCTCTGGGTAGTTGTTCAGTTACCCTGTAGACTGCAGCATGCCAGGCTTCCCTGTCCTTCATCATCTCCTGGAGACTGCTCAAACTCATGTTCATTGAGTCAGTGATGCT
Organism: Ovis canadensis; assembly: GCF_042477335.2. Taxonomy (NCBI): domain Eukaryota; kingdom Metazoa; phylum Chordata; class Mammalia; order Artiodactyla; family Bovidae; genus Ovis; species Ovis canadensis. The sequence goes on from NC_091246.1 coordinate 108,608,237, forward strand.
ATCCAACCATCTCATTGTCTGACGTCCTCTTCTCTTCCTCCCTTCAATCTTTCCCAGCATTAAGGCCTTTTCTAATGAGTTGGCTCTTAGCATCAGGTGGTCAAAGTAGTGCAGCTTCAGCATCAGTCCTTCCAATGAATATTTAGTGTTGATTTCCTTTAGGAATGACTGCCTTAATCTCCTTGCAGTCCAAGGGACTGTCAAGCATCTTCTCCAACACCATAGTTCAAAAGCATCAATTCTTTGGCTCTCAGCCTCCTTTCTGGTCCACCTCTCACATCCATACATGACCACTGGAAAAATCATAATTTTGACTAGATGGACTTTTGTTGGCAAATTAATGTCTCTGCTTTTTAATATGCTATCTGGGTTGGTCATAGCTTTTCTTCCAAGGAGTAAGTGTGTTTTAATTTCATGGCTGCAGTCACCATCTGCAGTGATTTTGGAGCCCCCCAAAATAAACTCTGTCACTGTTTCCATTGTTTCCCCATCTATTTGTCGTGAAGTGATAGAAACAGATGCCATGGTCTTAGCTGTTTGAATGTTGAGTTTTAAACCAGGTTTTTCACTCTCCTCTTTCACCTTCATCAACCTCTGGTAGGCAGCATCTTAAATGGGATGTGCTGCTTCCATTAGCTGACTTAATATACAACATTTGGACTTGTATAAGTTAGCAGATTTTACTTTTATTTGTTAACAAGTGAGAGCCCAGTGTGTGTGTGTGTTTATTTATATATGTGTATATATATACATACAACTTTAAGTCAATTTTACTGAAGACTAACATATATAGTAAATTACACTCCACTTGAAATGTGGGCTTGTATAAACACCATGGTTATACAGTTATACATGGTTATACAGTCAAATGAAGACTGTAAAACACTTTCATCACTCTAACAAGATGCCTGATGTCATGACAATCAACATCCTGGTCCTTGGCTCAACAGTTACAGCCCTACAAAAAGTCTACAAAAGTCAGAGCCCCTCGCCACCATTATCTAATTTCTGACACTATATATTAGGTCTATTTATCTAGAGTTTTTTTAAAATGGACTCAAACAATGTGTCTGATTTCCTTCAGTTCAGTTCAGTCGCTCAGTTGCGTGTGACTCTTTGCGACCCCATGAATCACAGCACGCCAGGCCTCCCTGTCCATCACCAACTCCCGGAGTTCACTCAGACTCACATCCATCGAGTCGGTGATGCCATCCAGCCATCTCATCCTCTGTCATCCCCTTCCCCTCCTGCCTCCAATCCCTCCCAGCATCACGGTCTTTTCCAATGAGTCAACTCTTCACATGAGGTGGCCAAAGTACTGGAGTTTTAGCTTTAGCATCATTCCTTCCAAAGAACACCCAGGGCTGATCTCCTTTAGAATGGACTGGTTGGATCTCTTTACCAGAATGGTTTAATAATTTTGATGTTTATCCACAGAGGTCCATGTATCAGCAGTTTGTTTCTTTATATTACTGAGTTGTATTCTCTCCCATGAAAATATCAGTTTATTTTTTCACATTTAAGTATTTGGATTGTTTGGGGCTATAATGGACAGGAAACCATTGTGTCTTAGTATTTGTGTATGTACATATTGCCATATCTCTAGGGTAAATATTTGTGAGTCTAATTGCTAAACCACAGAGTAAGTATAATACAGTATTTAACTTTCTAGAAGAAACTGCCTATTTTTTTCTTAAAAAGGGTGCAACATTTTATATTCCTGTGGACAATGTAGAGAGTTCCAGTTGCTCCACATCCTTGCCAATGCTGGCTACTGTGAGTCCTTCTAAATTAAGTCTTTCCAAAGGGAATGGCTACCCACTCCAATATTCTTGCCTGGAGAATCCCCATGGATAGAGGAGCCTGGCAGGCTAAGTCCATAGGATTGCAAAGAGTTGGACACAGCTAAGCATCTAATTGATGAACGTGTGCATATTGACATCTTCTTGTGGCATTAATACCTTTCCTCACTGACTCATAATGGGGGATGGTATCTTGTCATATGCTTATTGGCCATTTGTATGTCTTCTTTGTGGAGCATCTGAACAAATCTTTGCCCCATATTTAGTTATTTTTTTTCTAATCTAAGAATTCTTTATATATTATGAATTCAAGGATTTTAGTTCAATTCAGTTCAGCTGCTCAGTTGTGTCCAACTTTTTGCGACCCCATGAATCGCAGCACGCCAGGCCTCCCTGTCCATCACCAACTCTCAGAGTTCACTCAGACTCACGTCCATCGAGTTGGTGATGCCATCCAGCCATCTCATCCTCTGTTATCCCCTTCTCCTCCTGCCCCCAATCCCTCCCAGCATCAGAGTCTTTTCCAATGAGTCAAGTCTTCGCATGAGGTGGCCAAAGTACTGGAGTTTTGGTGTGTATATTTTTTACTATTTTTTTTCCAAGTGTGTCTCTTTTTCTTTTGCGAAAATTGTTTCTTTTCAAGAGCAGATTAAAAAAAATTTTTCTTAAGGTATCATTAATATATTATGAAATATACAGTGTTAAACACTTTCATGTTTTTAAATGACTTAAACAATAGAATGGGAAAGACTAGAGATCTCTTCAAGAAAATTAGAGATACCAATGGACATTTTATGCAAAGATGGCCTCAATAAAGGATAGAAATGGTAGGGACCTAACAGAAGCAGAAGATATTAAGAAGAGGTGGCAAGAATACACAGAAGAACTTACATAAAAGATCTTCATGACCCAGATAATCATGATGGTGTGATCACTCACCTAGAGCCAGACATCCCGGAATGGGAAGTCAAGCGGGCCTTAGGAAGCGTCACTATGAACAAAGCTAGTGGAGGTGATGGAATTTCAGTTGAGCTATTTCACATCCTGAAAGATGATGCTGTGAAAGTGCTGCACTCAATATGCCAGCAAATTTGGAAAACTCAGCAGTGGCCCCAAGACTGGAAAAGGTCAGTTTTCATTCCAATCCCAAAAAAGGCAATGCAAAAATATGCTCAAACTACCACACAATTGCACTCATCTCACATGCTAGTAAAGTAATGCTCAAAATTCTCCAAGCCAGGCTTCAGCAATACGTGAACTGTGAACTTCCAGATGTTCAAGCTAGTTTTAGAAAAGGCAGAGGAACCAGAGATCAAATTGCCAACATCCGCTGGATCATGGAAAAAGCAAGAGAGTTCCAGAAAAACATCTATTTCTGCTTTCTTGACTATGCCAAAGCCTTTGACTGTGTGGATCACAGTAAACTGTGGAAAATTCTGAAAGAGATGAGAATACCAGACCATCTGACCTGTCTCTTGAGATATCTGTATACAGGTGAGGAAGCAACAGTTAGAACTGGACATGGAACAACAGACTGGTTCCAAATAGGAAAAGGAGTATGTCAAGGCTGTATATTGTCACCCTACTTATTTAACTTATATGCAGAGTACATCATGAGAAATGCTGGGCTGGAGGAAGCACAAGCTGGACTCAAGATTGCTGGGAGAAATATCAATAACTTCAGATATGCAGATGACACCACCCTTATGGCAGAAAGTGAAGAACAACCAAAGAGCCTCTTGATGAAAGTGAAAGAGGAGAGTGAGAAAGTTGGCTTAAAGCTCAACATTCAGAAAACGAAGATCATGGCCTCTGGTCCCATCACTTTATGGGAAATAGATGGGGAAACAGTGATAACAGTGGCTGACTTTATTTTTCTGGACTCCAAAATCACTGCAGATGGTGATTGCAGCCATGAAATTAAAAGACGCTTACTTCTTGGAAGGAAAGTTATGACAAACCTAGATAGCATATTGAAAAGCAGAGACATTACTTTGCCAACAAAGGTCCATCTAGTCAAGGCTATGGTTTTTCCAGTGGTCATCTATGGATGTGAGAGTTGGAATGTGAAGAAAGCTGAATGCCAAAGAATTGATGCTTTTGAACTGTGGTGTTAGAGAAGACTCTTGAGAGTCCCTTGGACTGCAAGGAGATCCTGCCTGTCCTTTCTAAAGGAGATAAATCCTCGGTGTTCATTGGAAGGACTGATGCTGAAGCTGAAACTCTAATACTTTGGCCACCTTATGCGAAGAGCTGACTTATTGGCAAAGACCCTGATGCTGGGAGGGATTGAGGGCAGTAGGAGAAGGGGATGACAGAGGATGAGATGGCTGGATGGCATCACCAATTCGAGGGACATGAGTCTGAGCAAACTCTGGGAGTTGGTGATGGACAGGGAGGCCTGGCATGCTGGAATTCATGGGGTCATGAAGAGTCAGACACGGCAGAGTGACTGAACTGAACTGATAGCTTTATTAAGAAAAAAAAAAACAATTTAGGAAGTATATATATTTTTCCTTTATCAAAATTTAGATATTCTAGATGTGTAGAATTTACAGGTATAATTTGGAATAAGCTTGTTTTCTACAAAGAGCATACTAAAATTTTTATTTGAATTGCATTTAATCTATAGAGAAATTAGGAAAGAATTTGTACTTAACATTATTGAGTTTTCTTTAATACAGTTTATCTCCTGAAATTTATAGGGTTGACTTTGGCTTATCTCATTAATATTTTGTGATTTTTACCATTATTAAACACTTCATACATTTTGATGCTATTTTTCATGATAATATTTAAACATCTGTGTTTTTCAGTAATGAACTCTCAATAGGGTAACACCTGAATTTTGTAAATAGAACTTGTACCTTTTGACATTGATCAATTCTTCTATTATAGAAGATATAATAAGTACATCCTTAGAGATTTATTTTTATGTTGTTATACTGTCTACAAATGAGGACAGTTTAGCTTCTCTCTTTGCAGCATGTATCGTATTTTTTCTTATATTGTTGAACTGGATAGTACATCCAATATGGTGTTGACCAGAGGCATTGAATGAGAACATCTCTGCCTTTTTCTCAGGCTTATAATAGTTAAGTCTCTCAACATCAAACATGTTAACTGTACGTTTTCAGTAGATCCCCTTTATCAGGTGGAGGAGTTTCCTTTTTATCTCAGTTTTTCTAAGAGTTTCACCTTTTCTAACTATTAATTGGTGTCAAAGGTTTTGAGCACCCTTTTTGTTCCTATTAAGAGCCTCTGATGGATTTATCTTATTTGGGGGGGGGGTTATCTTATTTTAAAAAATAGAATTATAAATTATACCTATTGATTTTTGGATAGAACACCTTTCTATTACTAGGATGAAGCACATCTGGTTATGATATATACCCTTTTAATATTTTAGGAGGTTTGATTTGCTAACATGTTATGGATATTTGCATCTATTTTATTGGCCAAAAAGTTTCCCAGCTGAACAAAATTTTTGGCCAACACAATATATTCATAAGGAAAATTTGGAGTGTTACTTACTTATAATGTTTTTGCCTAGTTTTAGAATCAAGGATAATGCTGGTCTTCTAAAGCTACCAGCCATATTTTTCATAGAACTAGAACAAATAATTTCAAGATTTGTATGGAAATACAAAAAACCTCGAATAGCCAAAGCAATCTTGAGAAATAAGAATGGAACTGGAGGAATCAACTTGCCTGACTTCAGGCTCTACTACAAAGCCACAGTCATCAAGACAGTATGGTACTGTCACAAAGACAGACATATAGATCAATTGAACAAAATAGAAAGCCCAGAGATAAATCCACACACATACGGACACCTTATCTTTGACAAAGGAGGCAAGAATATACAATGGAGTAAAGACAATCTCTTTAACAAGTGGTACTGGGAAATCTGGTTAACCACTTGTAAAAGAATGAAACTAGATCACTTTCTAACACCGCACACAAAAATAAACTCAAAATGGATTAAAGATCTAAATGTAAGACCAGAAACTATAAAACTCCCAGAGGAGAACATAGGCAAAACACTCTCCGACATAAATCACAGCAGGATCCTCTATGATCCACCTCCCAGAATTCTGGAAATAAAAGCAAAAATAAACAAATGGGATCTAATTAAAATTAAAAGCTTCTGCACAACAAAGGAAAATATAAGCAAGCTGAAAAGACAGCCTTCTGAATGGGAGAAAATAATAGCAAATGAAGCAACTGACAAACAACTAATCTCAAAAATATACAAGCAACTTATGCAGCTCAATTCCAGAAAAATAAACGACCCAATCAAAAAATGGGCCAAAGAACTAAATAGACATTTCTCCAAAGAAGACATACGGATGGCTAACAAACACATGAAGAGATGCTCAACATCACTCATTATTAGAGAAATGCAAGTCAAACCACAATGAGGTACCACTTCACACCAGTCAGAATGGCTGCAATCCAAAAATCTGCAAGCAATAATTGCTGGAGAGGGTGTGGAGAAAAGGGAACCCTCCTACACTGTTGGTGGGAATGCAAACTAGTACAGCCACTATGGAGAACAGTGTGGAGATTCCTTAAAAAATTGCAAATAGAACTACCTTATGACCCAGCAATCCCACCGCTGGGCATACACACCAAGGAAACCAGAATTGAAAGCGACACGTGTACCCCAATGTTCATCGCAGCACTGTTTATAATAGCCAGGACATGGAAACAACCTAGATGTCCATCAGCAGATGAATGGATAAGGAAGCTGTGGTACATATACACAATGGAGTATTACTCAGCCATTAAAAAGAATTCATTTGAATCAGTTCTAATGAGATGGATGAAACTGGAGCCGATTATACAGAGTGAAGTAAGCCAGAAAGATGAATACCAATACAGTATACTAACGCACGTGTATGGAGTTTAGAAAGATGGCAATGACGACCCTGTATGCAAGACAGCAAAAAAGACACAGATGTGTATAACGGACTTTTGGACTCAGAGGGAGAGAGAGAGGGTGGGATGATTTGGGAGAATGGCATTGTAACATGTATACTATCATGTAAGAATTGAATCGCCAGTCTATGTCTGACGCAGGATGCAGCATGCTTGGGGCTGGTGCATGGGGATGACCCAGAGAGTTGTTATGGGGAGGGAGGTGGGAGGGGGGCTCATGTTTGGGAACGCATGTAAGAATTAAAGATTTTAAAATTAAAAAAAACAAAAAACAAAAATAATAATACAATGAGTGGGAAGCAGTAAAATGTATAACAACTATTGTAAAATGGGAGGGGCCTTATTATAGGTATACTGATACAAGACACTACTTCCAAAGAAACTGTGATAAATTGAAGATATGTATTTAAACTTTAAAACTATAAAAGTAAACAAAATTGAAGAGTCCATAAATCAATAGAGAAGACAATCTGAAAACACTCAATCTGCAAGAAGTTAGGGAAAGAGAAGGGAATAAACAACTGGATCAAACAGAAGATAAGAGGGTAGATTTAAACCAAACCAGACTGAATTTTATTTTAAATGCAAATTATCTAAATACCACCATTAAAAGAGATTATCTGATTGGACAGAAAAAAAAAGCAATAAACCATATATTGTCTATACTATTGTTACTTTAATGTAACATATGCAAAAAGATTCAACATACAAAGAACCAAATCCTAAGAAAGCTAGAGTAGTTATATTAATATCAAGCACAGCGGACTTTAGAATGAAAAAATATCAGTGGAGATAATTAGGAATATTTCAAAATGATGAAAGGTCAATTAATCAAGGAGACGTAAGGATTCTAAATGTGTGTGTGCATAATAACACAGCTTCAATACACGTGAGAAAAAAACAACAGAAGCAAGAGAAAAAACTGGTAATACACAGTTATAATTGAAGATGACAATCCTCTTGTATCAGTACTTAATAGAGAAATAGGCAAAAGAATTAATGATAGGGAATATTTGAATAATAGCATCAATCTTCTTGATCTGTCTTAAAGTTCTTTTTTGCCAGTTTCATCTTACAGTCATTTCTGATTTTAATCCTATTAACTAATTTTCTTCTTGACTATAAACCACAATTTACTGTATCTTCACATTTCTTTTTTTCTCTTTAGTTTTTTAATATAAATTTATTTTAATTGGAGGCTAATTACTTTACAATATTGTATTGGTTTTGCCATATATCAACATGAATCCACCACAGGTATACACGTGTTCCCCATCCTGAACCCCCCTCTCACCTCCCTCCCCATACCATCCCTCTGGGTCATCCCAGTGAACCAGCCCAAATGTATCTTCACATTTCTAATTATTTTTAATTGGATGGCTATTATTCATTTTACATTGCCAAGTATCTTGATTTTTGTTGTCTTCCTTTACCAAGGAGCAGGTTTTGTTCTGGCAGATATTTAAGTCACTGGGGGACCATCTTGACATTTTCAAGGCTGATTTTTAAGCTTTAATATAGTCAGTTTGGAGTTGCCTTTGCTATGGACCTTGACATGCCTGTCCTGAATACCTGCATTTTTAATGAGGTTTTATTCACTTCAGTTGGCCAAGAGCGAATATCTCTTATGCCTCTGCCCTCTTGGCAGTTGTTCACCTGACTGAACCACCTGACTAAACAGAAGTTGCTGTTTGCTTAGAAGTAAGTTGTTTTTCAATTGTATATTGGAGTGTAGTTCATTGGCAATGTTGTGATAGTTTCAGGTATACACCAAAGTGATCCAGTTCTACATATACATGTGTCTATTCTTTTTCAAAATTTCCCATTTAGGTTATCACAAAGCATTGAGCAGAATTCCTGTGCTGTGTAGTAGGTTCTTCTTAATTATCTGTTTTAAATATAGCAGTGTGTACATGTCAATTCCAAACTTCCATTCTATCCCTTCCCCCCACCTCCCCCCTGGTAACCAGAAGTGCTTTCTCTAAGTCAGTGAGTCTGTTTCTGTTTGTAAGTAATTCATTTGTATCATTGTTTAAGATCCAGCACATAAGTGATATCGCATGGTATTTGTCTTTCCCCGTCTGACTTAGTATCATAATCTCCAAGTCCCTCCGTGTTGCTGCAAATGGCAGTCTTTTTTATGACTGGGTAACAGTCCATTGTATGTATATTCCAAAGTTTCCCTATCCACTCATGTCCATGGTTATTTAGGTTGCTTCCTTGTCTTGGCTATTGTAAACAGTGCTGCCATGCACATTGGGGTGCAAGTATTGTTTTGAATCACAATTTTCTCTGGATAAATGCCAGGATTGGGATTGTAGCGTCATATGTTAGTTTTTTAATACATGTATATCAGCTGAATATTTGGCAAAATACTCACAAGGACCTCTGTGCAGATTGGGGGGCTTTTCTTTGCACAGTTGTTTCTTTTTCTCCATTATGCTACTCCTTAGATATCAGTCACTTTGATCTCCTTTAACCTTGATCCATCTTCCTTCAGTTCAGCAAAGCTTCTGTACTCTATCAGGATCTCCCTTTCCTTCATTGTGGTTCTAAATGGGCTTCTAGGCAGAAAACAACGAGCTCACCCCATTACTCCCTTTTTCAGGATCACACCTCTGGGCTGCCTGTTTCCACTTATTGAAACTCTTTCAAGTATTTGTGCAGTTCTCTAGGTTTTATTTTTAAATGGCAGAAAGATAAAGCTAGTATTAGTTACTCTATCATGGCTATAAACTGAATGTATTTCAATAGAAAAACAACTTTTTAATAATATTTCCCATCATATACCACTTTTTAATTTTACTGAAAAAAATAGGGTGGTCAAATTTTTAAAACATCTCTGCTAAGGCATTAGAGCCAGGAAAGAATTTAGAAATTTATCTCTTAACCATAAAAAAATTTTAGACACTACATGTTAGAGCTGTTTTAAATAGGTTAACAGCATAATTAACAGGAATATAGGTAGTTTTTCAATAGATCCAAACCTGCACACATGCATAGCCTCTTCCATTATCAACCTCCCCGCCAGATGGTATGTTTCTTAGAACTGATGAACCTTCATTGACACACCATACTCTCCTGAAGTCTACAGTTTGCTTTAGGGTTGACTCCTGGTGTTGGATATTGCATGGATTTAGGTGAGTGTACAGTGCCAGGGATCCATCATTATAGCATCCTACAATATATTTTTTGCTGCCCTGTAAGTCCTCTGTGCTCTGCCTATTCAACCCTTTTCTCACTGCTGGTAGCCACCTGATCTTTTTATTGTCTGCAGAATTTTGCCCTCCCTAGGATGTAATATACTTGGAATCCTACATTATTTAGTATTTTCAGAGCTTTCACTCAGAAATATGTGGAAATGTTTGTTTCCTCCATGTGTTTTCACGGCTTGACAGTCTAATTCTTTTTAGCCCTAATGGGAATAGTCCATTATCTGGATGTAAGGTTCCCTGGTGGCTCAGCAGTGAAGAATCCGCCTGCAATGCAGGAGCCGCAGGAGATGTGGGTTCGATCCTTGGGTCAGAAGGACCCCCTGGAGGAGAAAATGGCAGCCCACTCCAGTATTCTTGCCTGGGAAAACCCATGGACAGAGGAGCCTGGTGGGCTACAGCTCATGGGGTCGCAGAGAGTCCGACACAACTTAGCAAGTAAACAACAACAACAGTCTGGATGTAACACAGTTTATCTATTTGTTCCCATACTGCAGGCCATTGTAGTTGCCTCCAGGTTTTGATCATTACGAAGAAAGCTGCTATAAACATAGATCTTTGTGTGGACATAAGTTTTCAACTCGTTTGAGTAAATACCAGGGAGTAGGATTGCTGGGTAGTGCGGTAAGAGTGCGTTTAGTTTTTCTAAGCAACCGCTAAACCGTCTTCCAAAGTGGCTGCTCCCATTTGTAGCCCCACCAGCAGTGAACGAGACTTCCTGTTGCTCCCACAGTTTGCCAGCATTTGGTGTAGTCATGATTCTCAGAACTGTTCATTCTGATTGCAGTAGAGTGGTGTCGTCTTATGTTTTATTTTGCGTTTCCCTGATGACATATGACTGGAGCATCTTTTCATGTGCTTATTTGTATAAGCATACCATTTGTATATGGTATATGGTATAAGATATACCATATGTATATCTTCTTTGGTTAAGTGTCCGTTAAGGGTGTTGCCTGTTTTTTTTTTTTTTTTAAACCCGGTAGTTTGTTTTCTTACTATCGACTTTGAGTTCTTTGTATATTTCGCCTAACAGTCTTTTACCCAATGTGTCTTTTGCCCTGTTGATTTTGTTGTTTTCAAATTTTGTCTTGTATTGTCCCAAAATTTTAATAGAAAATTCTTTCAGAAAAAGAGATTTCTTTTTAGAGACACTTTAATTAGCTGCTAAACTGGGTGAGAACGAACACATCCATTATAGGCAGTGTGACTAAATGGGGAAGTAACATTTTCTAGCTTAGTGATGCCATGCTCAGATAAACCACACCTGCGCTTCTGAGAGGAGCAGAGTTAATGATCCTCCTTGCGGGCACCAGACACACTTGCCAGATGGTAGGGCTACAGTGAGCTTTACAGAAGAGAAATAGTGAAAATGCTAAGAAAGGAAAAACGTTCTCAAGAAGTCATAGCCGTATCTTAAAATTTTTAAAGATCAATATATGATTGGATTGGGCTTCCTCTTGTGGCTCAGCTGGTAAAGAATCTGCCTGCAATATGGGAGACCTGGGTTCGATCCCTGGGTTTGGAAGATACCCTGGAAAAGGGAAAGGCTACCTACTCCAGTATACTGACCTGGAGAATTCCAGGGACTAAATAGTCCATAGGGTTGCAAAGAGTCACAACTTTCACTTTCATACGATTGGACTAATATTTAGATGATTAGTGGAGATAAATTGTTGTTTGTTAATGATAGAATATGGAACAACAAGAGTTTTATTCTTAACTCAGCTGTACTCCAAATTTCTTTACCAAGTTAGGCCATCCAAACCATCTTGTCTAATTTTTCTTTTGTACATGAGAGTCCTTTTTTTTTAAGAACCCCCATGTGTTGAGAGTTTTACATTTTGTAAGGATGATTTATTGTTGCTCAGTTGCTAATTCATGTCCAACTCTGCGATCCCATGGACTGCAGAATGCCAGACTTCTCTGTACTCCCTTCTCTCCTGGAGCTTGCTCAAACTCATGTCCATTGGGTCGGTGATGCCATCCAACCATCTCATCCTCTGTCGCCCTCTTCTCCTTCTTCCCTCAATCTTTCCCAGCATCAGGGTCTTTTCTAATGAATCAGTTATTTGCATCAGGGGCCAAAGTATTGGAGCTTCAGCTTCAGCATTGGTCCTTCTAGTGAATGTTCAGAGTTGATTTCCTTTAGGATTGACTGGTTTGATGTTCTTGTGATGCACCAATGATGTAACATGATACATGATGCCAAAATAAGGTTTCCAAAAGGATTTGCATTGTATTAATTACATAAAATCTGCATTTATAAAGGAGCAGTACATAATTTGTTTGGTCTTGTAGCACAGAAACCACAGATCCATTGGAATTAACTGGCTTGCCAGAGCTGTGTGTGTTCATGAGCCCCATGTACTAAGCTTAATTGGGCCCATGGTTTTAAGAGAATTTCCAGGACTTCAAATTCAACACATACTTATTTTCTAAAATCACCCGTTTAGGATGCACAGCAGTTGTTAGATGGCTCCCTTTCCAAATGTCATTCTGCATTACAAAAGAAAGGCATGGTTTTTACTCCTCTGTGTGGATTTTATTCCTCCTTACCATGCATGCTAAGTCACTTCAGTCATGTCCGACTCTTTGCAACCCATGGACTGTAGCCTGCCAGACTCCTCTGTCCATGGGGATTATCCAGGCAAGAATTCTAGAGTGGGTTTCCTTGCTCTCCTCCAGGGGATCTTCCCAACCCAGGGATCAAACTTATGTCTCTTATGTCTCCTGCATTGGCAGGTGGGTTCAGCTCAGCCTTAAAGAATCCATCTGCCAGTGTAGGAGACATGGGTTCGATCCCTGGGTGGGGAAGATCCCCTGGAGGGGGAAATGGCAATCCACTCCAGTATTCTAGCATGAAAAATCCACGGATAACTCAGTTCAACACAATGTTGGTTGAAAAACTTGAGTCTTACTGTGATACATCATTAAAAAAGGATCAGTGTGAAATGTTGATAAAGTGAATAATGTTAATGACTGAGTAATATATTTTTGTTGCAGGTAGTAGGATAAACAATAGGCTTATAAGCAAAAAAATTATAAGAATATTGGAATCAAAAGTAAGGAGGAAGAGAAAACTGTGAAATTTCTGATTGACTTAAAAAAAGAATTTGTTCAAGTATTTATTTAATAGGATGGTAGGTATCCAATTATTTAAAACTATTGAAACTCCTCCATGAAACTTAGAAATACTGCTGGCTCAGATGGTAAAGAATCTGCCTGCCATGCAGGAGACCCAGGCTTGATCCTTGGGTCAGGAAGATCCCCCAGAGAAGGAAATGCCAACCCACTCCAGTATGCCTGCCTGGGAAATCCCATGGACGGAGGAGCCTAGTGGGCTATAGTCCATGGCGTTGCAGAAGAGTCGGACACGACTGAGTGACTAAAACTTGACATAAATGCCGAGTGCTGCAGGAGACAGATTGTTTAGCTGTTGACTGTTCGCTCTGTTGCTCTTGTAAGTGGAAGGGCCAAACTGGCCTCGGGCTCTGCATGATGGGTTTCTGGCTACTTAGCACGGTAATCAAGAGCCTGGCATGCACGGTGCAGTCCACAGCCTATTTCTCATGGCGGCTATCTTCCAAATCCTCATTCTACTTTGCAGTTGGATGTGAGCCCCTTGGAATTTGGAAAGCAAGAAATAATTATGAGTGTTGTAGAGAGGTCACTTGTTTCAAACTTCTAAGGAAAAAAAGAAGGGTGTGTCATTTGATTTCCCTCCCAACCCTGGGGTCGAACCTAGGTCTCCCACATTGCAAGCAGATTCTTTACCATCTAAGTCACCAGGGAAACCCAAGAAAGTGTTAGTTGTTCAGTTGTATCTGACTCTCTGCAATTCCATTGACCGTAGCCTGCCAGGCTCCTCTGTCGATGGGACTTTCCAGGCAAGAATACTGGAGTGAGTAGCCATCCCTTCTTGAGGGGATCTTTCTGACCCAGGGATCAAACCCTGGTCTTATGCACAGCAAGCAGATTCTTTACCATCTGAGTCACCAGGGAAGCCCCAAGAAAAGTATGGAGATGTCACTTGTTTCCAGCTTCTAAGGAAAAAAACAGGTGTCTCAGTTGATGTTTCAAGGAAAAAAAAAATAGCCACAGTCAGTATGTCTGGACCACACAGTTTAGAATTTTGCTGTTTTCAAATCTGCTCTTTAGCTTAGCCAAAACAGATGGTCTATTTGTTTCAAAGAAGAAGATGCTTTTCTATTGTTTAAATTATATATTGTGCGGCCAGAGATCATTTTTTCATGCAATCAGGCCAGGGAATTTGCCTTCTATTCCTGAATACCAAAGGTGGTGATGTCATGACAGATGCGATCATTTGACAATGGAAAAAAATGCTATGGAGACAGAACATTTGAAGCAGCAAAATTTTCTGCAACATTCACAACTGAAATGTGACCCACATATCCTACCTTAAAATAAAATAAAGACAGCAGCATTCAAACTAGGACTCTGATTGCCTGGGGCTTTCGTAAGTTTTGTGGAGGAAGGGGACATGTTAATAGAATAGTAAAGAATGATCAGATGCTTTTTGTGGGGCTTAATTAGCGTCTCTGCACTGAAGCAGCCTTATTGATAGTCTAGTGTTCTCTGAATGCGTGCTGGAAGGCTTCAAAGCCCTGTCTCCATGCTATGTTTTTAACAAATTAAACTTGACTGAATGTGGATATTCCCTTGTTGTGAGGTCTCAGTGACTCAAATTGCAGGCACTGGTTTATTTAGATTATCAAACCCTTCCTGACCAGAATTTTACTTCATAGAAAACTTGAACTCTAGCCTGCACTGTAATTGCTACATAGTTTTCCCCCAAAGCAAGATAATGTAAGCTCTCTTCTACCTCTAGCAAAGCACAAATAACTATTATTGAATGGTATGGAAGATGCTGAGCCTGAAGTGTTTCCTAATGTATGTCTCCAGGGTTGGTAAGAAACAAAAAGAACAACTATATTAACTCCAGTATAGAGATAACAAGGATTTTAATTGGTAACAGACTTCACTACAGTAACTTGGTATAATGTAATTTGTAGAATCGGATGACAAGCAATCGTGTTACAATAAAGAAAGCTGGATAGGAGTGTTCAGAGGATGGAGGCAGTGTCTGTCACACCCCAGCAGTGGCCCTGGTGACAAATTCATTACTTTGGAGATTCCTGCCCATGTGGATGGATGCTAATGGGGCAACAGAACGTGAATAAAATCAGGCAATATTTGAGTAGCTAATAATCTCATTCATTTTGCTAAATGGTAAGCATTGACTTAAGCAATTAATTTTTGGAGTTTTCACACAAGGTTAAAAGAGGATAATTTTTACAAATTATACATTTGCTCCAATTGCTGTTTTTCATTTTATGAAAGAGCAATGTCAGTACTAAAAAAATAAAACCCAATTCAGTGATAATTATGTAAATTTTCCCTCAAATAAAATTACTCAACTGAAAAATCATTCTGTAGAAATTTGAATAACAATATGTTCTATATATGTTTACTTGTTATTCCCCAAACCTACACACACACAATGAGGTAGGTAGGTAGCTAGGTAGAAAGGTAGGTAGGTAGGTAGGTAGGTAGGTAGCTAGGTAGAAAGATGGATGGATGGCATTTTGATGGGACATGGAAAAACTAATTTGCAGTTGATTCATCACTAAAGACATTTATGAACTCTGCTGTTACCTTCCTTTCATGCACTTTATTAGCCTAAATATATACTTTAACTGTGGGCTTCCCTGGTGTCTCAGAATCCACCTGCGATGCAGGAGGTGTGGGTTTGATCCCTGGGTTGGGAAGATCCCTGGAGGGGGAAATGGCAACCTGCTCTAGTATTCCTGCCTGGAGAACTCCATGGAGAGAGAAGCCTGGTGGGCTACAGTCCATGGGGTTACAAAGAGTCAGACATGGCTGAGCAACCAGACAGCAACAGCATGCTCTATATTTCTCTCTTAGCTAGGTTTTCTCTCTGTTGGTCTGGACCAGAGGAATGTCTAGATAGGGAGTATGTATGCAGGGGTTTTTGAATGTGGTCTTTCACCAGATTGAATCATTGATTCCTATTCCCAGGCCTTAGTATAAGTCAGTGGTATGAGGCCAGGGCCCCAAGGACTTCAGGTAGAAGTAGGTACGCATAGTTTATAATGACTCATGTTAAAAGTCTCACTTAAAAGGTATGAAAATGGGCATTTCTAACACTGTCCTGTGATTTCTCCATGGAATATTGTTTACCCCAAACCCACAAATAGTCACAAAATGGTATTTCCCCAGTGATATGAAATATATATGTCTGCTTTGATTTATAATATAAATAAACTGGACTTATATCTGATTTTTAAAATCTGGATAATGTTAAAACATAATATGGGTTTCCCAGGTAGTGCAGTGATAAAGAATCTGCCTGCCAGTGTAGGAGGCACAAGAGATATGCGTATAATCCCTGGGTCAGGAAGATGCCCTGGAGGAGGAAATGGCAACCCACTCCAGTATTCTTGCCTGGGAAATCCCATGGACAGAGAAGCCTGGCCAGCTACTGTCTATGGGGTCACAAAGAGCTGGACGTGACTTAGCAAGTAAACAACAACAACAACAACAACAACAACAAAACCCACAAGAGGCTGTTTTTAAAAGTAATCATGTTTTGAGATCCTTTGACAAATAAAATTATTCTTTAATATGTAAGAAGATAAATTGACTAGGACTGTGGAAAAGAAAATTGAAGTCTATAAAATACTGACATTTACATAGATAGTAAACATTTAGTATGAAAGTAGAACTAGGATTTAACACTTTACACTTGAAAAACTAGTTTTGAGCAAAAGTATTATAGTAAAGAGTTTCTCAGACATTATGGAGGTCTAGCCATAAAAGTGATAAAGATGATGTACAAATATGTCATAGAAGAGTTACCATCAGTGGAGATAAAGAAATAGTCATTGATATAAATTAAAATGTCTGATTCCTAACATTAAACACTTAAAGGTTTTTTTTTTTTCTTTTAATGGAGTAAAATCTCACTTTACCAAACACTTTCTGCTGCCATAGTAGGCAGGATATTCATCTGCCTTAGCATGGTGTCCCTTCAGTTTCTCTTAAGAGCTGTTTCAAGGATGGTGAAATAAAGCATGGGATGCTTAGGGATCAGTGCGTCTGCCATTTGATAGAAGGTGTAAGTTGTTATCTACCAAGAATCTCACATCATATTAACATTCACGTACATTATCTGATGTGTTGCTTAGTTGTTCAGTCATGTCCGACTCTGCAACCCCATGGACTATAGCCCACCAGGCTCCTCTGTCCATGGGATTCTCCAGGCACGAATACTGGAATGGGTATTCCCTTCTCCAGGGGATCTCCCTGACCCGGGGATTGAACTTGTGTCTCCTGCATTGGCAGGTGGGTTCTTGACCACTAGTGCCACCTGGGAAGCCCAGATTGTAATGCAGGCGAGACCACAATTGAAGGAGTGCCCTCCCGCCCAGAGAACGAAGGATTGTCTTGCAAAGGGTCCTGCTTCTCCTTCAGGGTGCAGGGTTTCCTAGGAATCTTGTCTAGCAGACTCCATTCCCAGCCCCCTTGCACCTATGGGACTACTCTTCAACTGCAAAATAAGAGTGAAGTGTCCTGAATCATTTCCAAGTCAGAGTTGAGAAGTGGTACACGATGGAGGTGATGGAGTCATGAGACGGAAGAGGCATTGGTTGACAAGCAAGTAACTTGCCACTGGGAAATGAAATTTTTGTCAATGAGGAAAACTGGTTTGGGACTTTATATGAATGAGAAATAAATGTCTATCAGATTGGCCATTATATACTTGGAGATTTAAGACAGTGGTGAATATCACTGTCATGGTAAGTATCATATCATTTTTCAAGAACCAAAAGGGGATTATTTAAACAAAGGGTATTCAGATTTGATGGTATTACTCTATCGTTTTTATTGTATTCATTACTCAGTCGTGTTCAGCTCTTTGCGACCCCATGGACCATAGCTGGCCAGGCTCCTCTGTTCATGGAATTCTCCAGACAAGAATACTGGAGTGGTAGGCATTCCCTTCTCCAGGGGATCTTCCAGACCCAGGGATTGAACCCACATCTCCTGCATTGTAGGCACATTGTTTACTGTCTGAGCCACCAGGGAAGCCCCTTGCTCTGTTAGGTAGTAAAATAACAATGCTTAAGGGTTTCTGAGAAAAGCTACCAAAGGGGGTGTATCTGGCTGAGTTTTAATGCTAGTAACTTTTACTGAAGGCATAGCAGATTATCTGAAAATTTCATCATAACATTTATTTACAGACCTAGCAATTTTTAACTTTTGTATATTAATGTGTGTGCTAAGTTGCTTCCATTGTGTCTGATTCTGTGTGACCCTATGGACTGCAGCCCGCCAAGCTGTCCGTGGGATTCTCCAGGCAAGAACACTGGAGTGGGTTGCTATGCCTTCCAGGGGACTGCCCAACCCAAGGATCAAACCTGTGTTTCTTATGTCTCCTGCACTGGCAGGTGGGTTCTTTACCACCAGGTCATACTTTATTAAAAACTATATTACTGTGATTCTTTATGAAATCATGTACTGAGAACAGTGACTTCCTAAAAGTCAACTTTGATTTCTCAACGTTAAGAAACAATAACAAAGAATGAGGCTAAATCCTGGTTAAATCTATTATAGCAGAGGAGTACCTTCACAGTGGTACTCCATGAGTAGCAATAGAAATTACACTGCCTTTTCTGAAACACTGACTGACTGTTTAGCTGTTTCAATAAGCCAAGACATCCCGGAATTGTTTCAGCTGTCGGTTTTCAAAATGCCTTGCTAATGTGAATCTCCTCTCTTTCCACACATTCGTGAAGCATTTCATGACGCAGTCATAACAAACAAGAGACCACAGATTTCCCCATACACATATCATGCACTATTGGATCAAACATCATTTGTAATATTATTGGATTCCACAGGAGCTATTATGATTCCCTTTTGTCAGGAAAGCATTGAGTTTTCCCAAGCAGAAATAAGTCTTGCAGCTCTTCATTTGCATTTCAGAAGCCTCATTTCCAAGCATTTACTCTTTGTAAGTAAACAGATGGATTTTAAATATTAAAAACCCATTTGGTATGACTGCAAACTTAACCGCCTACATTCCCCACATTACAGAATCTTTGGGTGTGAAATTGAAAAGTAAATTATACTGTGTTCAGTCTGAACAGAGTTCATTGAGAGCTTTGTCTTTGTTAAATTGAGGGGGAGATTTATTTATGGACAGAGACCCCAAAAGGACCACCTTGCAGGCTAGATACTGACTCCAAATCACCAAGTGGTAACTGAAATTGATTTCAAAGGATGTAATTTGGGGAGATCTGAGAATGCCTTTTTCCATGGGTCTGCTACAGGCATGGAAATGATAAATGAGTGGCAAAAGCCATGTGGTTTCCCTCTGTGAGGGTCCCCAAATGGGCATGTGCCTCCACAGTCCATCTGCTAAGGTTTCTCCCTGCTGCCATTTCAGCACAAGTTTGTTGAGAAGTTTTTGATGGGAAGTCAGCCAATTCTGATGGTTTATTGCCTTTTTAAAAAGCAGCACATGGGCAACTGGGTCATAATATTTTCCCAATTAACCAACTGTTAGGTCAGAAAACAGAGATGAGTGATTGGAGGTGGAAGAGAGTGAGCAACCAGAGTTGAGACAGGTTTGGGGCAAAACACCTGTTTTGTGCAAAGATGCATTAATAAGTAGCAAGAAGGACAGGTGCCATGGGCCTCCAGGTTCCCTTCCTCCACTGCTGTTTGGCTTAGAAGGGCAGATCTGATGGCACTATTAGGTGACAGACATTTCATCTAGAGTTACACAGGGTAAAAAACTTGCCCATTACATACATTCTCAGAAGCAGTAAATTTTGCAAAAGAGACAGTACAATTAGAGAAAGAGAGACCGTGGGCACTGATGCACAGAAAGGCATTCAGAGTTAATAAAATGGGACAGGAAACAATGTCGCACTAAGACATTCATTTAAACTAATCTGCAAATTATCTGGAAACATAGTAAAGAGATATAGGAAAATATTCTGTTGCATACCACCAGAATTGAGTGGCAAGCATTTAATTTTTCAGTCTGCAGAGTTTAGATTCATGAATAAACTGCTGTGTTTTTCAGTGAGAGCCAAGTTTCTCTTTCTGGGAGGTAAACACACAGACCATGACTACAGATTCATTGGTGGCTGGCTCAGTTATTTAACCTCTCTGAGCCTCACCATCCTGGGTCTCAAATGTTGCCTCTTTTCCCCTAAAAAAGATTGTGAGATTGTTATAAATTATCTAAGAGGTTGATTGGAAACTCAATCAATGCCCAATTTACTTTTCCCTGTGAAGTCATATACCAATAAAATAGCCTTAAATTAAAAATACAGCAGAAGCATTAAGTTCAAGTCCTTTAGTTTTTAAGAACTAGTAAAATTTGTATACACACAGGTGAAAAAAATTTAAGGTGTATCCACTTTTGGGAGCTTAGAACTCAACTAGTGTTGGTTTGACTAGCCTTGACAATTAGAAAGAAATGAGGAATTTACACCCCTCAGTTTAGTAAGACTTGACTATTACTCACTGGGTGCCTAAATGTAAGACAAACACAGGTGATTAAAGTTCCATAAAGATTTTTAAATAGGCCAGAAAGAAGGTATAACTTTCTAAATTAGATAAAATAGCCAAATGTCTAGATGGAATCTTTAACTCTTTTATTTACAAACTTTGCATATTTCAAATCATGCACATATTATATGCACTTAGAAATAATGCTTTTTCTAATACATCTGCATTTCAACACAAACTCCTATCTACTTTCTAGATCACTCTCTTTGCTGTGATGAGAACTATTTATAGAGTTACAGTTTTCTAGGGCTGATCATCAAAGCTGTCTCAGTAGCTAGAGATATAGAACTTTTAGGTTCCCTGTATGCCAGGGCTGCCCTGATGGCTCGGACGGTCAAGAATCCGCCTGCCAGTGCAGTAGACCTGACTTTGATCCCTGGGTCAGCAAGATCCCCTAGAGAAGGAAATGACAACCCACTCCAGTATTCTTGCCTGGAGAATTTCAGGGACAGAGGAGCCTGGTGGGCTACAGTCCACGGGGTCACAAAGAGTCAGAAATGACTTAGTGACATCCCTGGAAGTGTACTCCCACATATTCGGAGAGAAGTCTTTGCTGAACTTTTTGGTAGCATTTACTCATGACTGACACATTGTAGCCACTTACTATATTGCTGTCTAGAGTGATCTCTGCAGAGAAGGCAATGGCACCCCACTCCAGTATTCTTGCCTAGAAAATCCCATGGATGGAGGAGTCTGGTAGACTGCAGTCCATGGGGTCGCTAAGAGTCAGACAGGACTGAGCGACTTCACATTCACTCTTCACTTTCATGCATTGGAGAAGGAAATGGCAACCCACTCCAGTGTTCTTGCCTGGAGAATCCTAGGGACAGGGGAGCCTGGTGGGCTGCTGTCTATGGGGTCGCACAGAGTCGGACAAGACTGAAGTGACTTAGCAGCAGCAGCAGCAGCAGCAGCAGCAGAGTGATCTCTGAGATCATTATAAAGACACCAACATGAAGGCAACCTTATAGTTTTCACTGACACTTTCTGGGACGGGGGGCTTCTCTTAGGTGTCCACAGCCAGCCACAATGGTGAGGTGTTTGTGATGAGTCTCTGCCACATGCTATTTTATTTTTGAAATAAAAAAAATAATAGACAAAATGGGCTGTAACAGGAGAATCTTGGTGAGAACTAGAATAAGTCTACTCTAGTTTACCTTTCGGTAGCAGCAGGGGAGGGTACTGGTATTTTGCATTTGGACACAGAGGGCAGCAAGGAACTTAAAAAAAAAACAAACAAACAAAACACCAATGTATCCTCCCCCCTACACAAGCATTTTCACTATGCTAGGTTGCTTGACCTGCCAAAGTCTATTAGCATCAACCCAATCTTTGGTTTCCTTGTCAATCAGTTATTTACTCAAATATTCAGTAAATACCTTTGGAGGACGTACTATGTGGACCAACAAAACCTCAAGTAGTTCATGGTCTACAAGGATAATGAGAATTGGGTAATTATAACTTTTTGGATGAATGCCATAGTCAAGCATGGGCTTAGTGATCGGTCTATGTGTGTGTGTGCATGTTCAGTCATGTCCAACTCTCTGTGACCCCATGAACTATTGCCTGCCAGGCTCCTATCTCCATAGGATTCTTCAGGCAAGAATACTGGAGTGGATTGCCATTTCCTTCTCCAGGGAATCTTTCTGATCCAGGGATCGAACTCGAGTCTCTTACATCTCTTGCATTGGCAAGCAGATTCTTTACCAACTGCACCACCTGGGACTGATGGCGATAGGTAATAAAATGCAGTTTTGTGTGTGTGGACTTCATGCATGTGCGCACACATGCACACGTTCAGACTCTTGCACACACATGAGAGTGGGTGGTGAGAGCAGTCATGTTTCACAGAAAGCTTCTTGGAGGAGGCATTGCTTGAACTATGCCTGGGAGGATAAAGGGGAAACCACGAGCTGGAACAGAGTGAGTGTGGAAGGTCTGAGCAGGGTACACGGGCTGTTGAGAGATGCCAGCTCCTGTTACCATTAAGTGTAGGGTGTGTTTGGGTGGTGATGACATCAGGTGGGAAAAGTTGGTGGGAGACTGCATGAAGAGCGCTTATGAGCCACAGGAATTCTGACTCTCCTACACACGGAGCCATCACTGATGGAATGTGGCGAGATCCGATCAGATCTATGTTTAACAGAGATCGCTCAGCTATGTTGTGAAGGAAGGGCAGGAAGGGGATAGAACTGAGATGAGGAGATCATGTCACAAGTCAGGGATGTATGTGCTGTGTCTTTGTTGTCTCTATAGCAACCTCAAAGCCAGCGGTCCTTAAACGTTCATCTCCTACGTAGCATCTGCACGGCTTAGGGCAAGGTCCAGAGGTTGGAGCCTCCATCATCTCTCTTAGTCTTCTTATGAGAACATGAGACTGCATAGGTTTCTTTCAGATTTTTCATGGAACACAGATATTTCTGCACCTACACACATTATTATTCTTTTTTTTAAATTTTCTAAGCCTATAGATGTTACACTAATTTTTCAGTTGAGAGAGATAACCTTGTAGCTTATTAAAATAAATTGCTCCACTATACGTTACATTACACTATATATATGTTACAATCCATGTTGCATGACAAACCTAGAGAGCCTGTTAAGAAACAGATACATCACTTTGCTGACAAGGGTCTGTATAGTGATAGCATGATAGTTTTTCCAGTCGTTATGTACAGACGTTAAGAGTTGTACTCTAAAGAAGGCTGAGCTCCAAAAATTTAGATGTTTGTTTTGTCCTTTTTAGGCTGACATTTGATCTCCCCAGAGTGGACATCCATTCACAGGATAGGAGAGCAACTTAGCCTCCATGCTCAAGTACTGCCTGTTGTTAAGTTCATATAACATCCCTGCACAATAGCAAGTGCTTAAACACTCTTTCAAACAGTCACTGTCTTAATAGTGCATTTTTTTTCTGATCTAAACAAGGATGTAGAATGAATTAAGAAGTTTGAAGTTTCTTTTGGACTAATCTCATTGGTTTAGTCACCATTCCTGACAGCTAAACTGTGTTCATGCCTTACTCCCCACCACCCTGAATGTCTTCCTAGAGATTCTCCAAAGCACCCTGCAACAATTTCAGCCTGAGCTCTTTCAATAAATATTCAGAGTTGATTTCCTTTAGGATTGACTGGTTTGATCTCCTTGCTGTCCAAGGGACTCTCAAGAGTTTTCTCTAGCCCCACAGTTTGAAAGCTCAATTAGCATCTCAGTGATAATTCCCACACTTATATTCCCAGCTCAGATTTACCTTCTGAGCTCCTGAAACATAAATCCAGCTACAGATTCACTTGGATGATTTTCTGTTCCTCAATCTTAACTCATTCAAAAAGGAATTCATTATTTCTCCTCCCAAACCAGTGCCAGTTCAGTGTTCCCTATTTTCATAAATAGCTCCCCTTCAATCTATTGCTAAAAACCTGAAATCAGGTAGTCTTTCTTGACAACTCTGTCCATTTAATCACAGTAAATTAATCTCTTAATATTCCTTATATCTGTCCCTTCTCTTCAAATGGAGTCATCACCCTGTAGGAACACTTTTTAATTAGGCAGTTTCTGTGTAATATTTTCCCACCTTTGTCTGTTTGGAATGAAAAATATTGCAGTCATAGCAGTAGACGAAGGATTGTGTAGCCATCAAGTCTCTACATTGCTCCCCACCCCCAAATGCACCCTGAGGAGACTCAGGATGAAGAACAGGATGCTGTCCCAGAGAGCTGAGGTGTACTTCAAAGGAATGACTTCAGTCAACCTGACTCTTATATCTTCCCATTAGTCAAAAATCACTAAATTTCTTAACTTGAGATGTCTGGTTTTCTTTCATTAATGGCAATCTGTTGATGTTCTAATTACTTGATCTTTGTTACAAAAACTCTTACATATCCTGGCTCCTCCCTCACCCCTTGGGAGCAGCACCTCAGACCTCTCTGAGATACTGTGTCTCAGGCTTAGTCACTCCAGTTGTGTCCAACTCTTTGTGACCCCATGGATTGTAGCCTGCCAGGCCCCTCTGTCCATGAGATTCTCCAGACAGCAGTACTGGAGTGGGTATCCATTTCCTTCTCCACGGGACATTCCCAACCCATGGATCAAACCCAGGTCTCTGCATCTCCTGCATTGGCAGGTAGATTCTTTAACACTGTGTCCCCTGGCTAGCCTGGAACCTTGGAGAAATCCTCGCTAAATCTCCTCAACAAGCTAACGTTTTCTAGTATTTCCACAGACCTTTCATATCACTCTATAATTCATATTTTATTGCAATTATTTGTCTCGGTTCTCCTTTCACTCTATGTTTTAGCTTATCTCTCATTTCCTCCTATATCCTAGGTCCTGACACAGACTCAGATCTTCAACAAACATTTGCTAAACATGAATAAACAAATGTTATTAGTCATTAAAATTTTCTACAGTTGTTACAAGAGAGCATATAAGGAGAACAGTTTCTGTTAGAGACAATGGAAGTTTTCCAGAAAGAATGGACCTTCAAAACAGATGAAAATGTAATGTAATGTTTCAACACAATCTAAAAGGAATTAAGAAAATGGTAGTATGGAAGAACGCATAAATCACAATAATAAAGACCCGCAGCTGAGATCATCAGACAAGAGGTAGATGTGGAAAGAGAGGTGGCAGAAAGGATTAGACTTGGAAAATCTCATTTCAGAAACAAAGACTAAATTTGAAAGAAAACAGATGGATGAAAAACTGGAAAGTTTGCTTTAAATTTTTCTGTGCTTCCATGCTGGGTAATTTCTTCCACTCTCTCTTGTTCTTGGCTTGTTGATGAGGTTACCAGTCAAGGGTCCTAGAATTGAGTATCAGTTCAGTTCAGTCACTCAGTCATGTCTGACTCTTTGCAACCCCATGAACCACAGCACGCCAGGCCTCCCTGTGCATCACCAACTCCCAGAGTCCACCCAAACCCATGTCCATTGCGTCGGTGATGCCATCCAACCATCTCATCCTCTGTCATCCCCTTCTCCTCCTGCCCTCAATCTTTCCCAGCATCAGGGTCTTCTCCAATGAGTCAGCTCTTTGCATGAGCTCTTCACATCCATACATGACTACTGGAAAAACCATAGCCTTGACTAGATGGACCTTTGTTGGCAAGTAATATCTCTGCTTTTAAATATGCTATCTAGAATTGAGCATAACTATCTCCAAACTTGTACCTACCAGGACCCTAGCTCTTTGGCTATTCCATGAGTTGTGAAGAGCCAAGCTCTAGGTCAGAAATTCCCAGCTAAGAGTGCTGTTTACATGTCTGGGAAGATTTGGAATCAAATGAAGTCATTTCTGATGGTTTAATGACTAAGGGTGTTGCTGTTGTTCAGTTGCAAAGTCATGTCTGACTCTTTGTGACCCCAGCAGCATGCCAATCTTCACTGTCTTTCACTATCACTTGGAGTTTACTCAAACTCATGTCCACTGAGTCAGTGATGCCATCCAATCTTCTCATCCTCTGTAGCTCTCTTCTCCTCCTGCCCTCAATGTTTCCCAGCATCAGGGTCTTTTCCAGTGAGTCGGCTCTTCGCATCATGTGGCCAAAGTATTGCAGTTTCAGCTTCAGCACCAGTCCTTCCAATGAATATTCAGGACTGATCTCCTTTAGGATGTACTGGTTGGAACTCCTTGCTGTCCAAGGGACTCTCAAGAGTCTTCTCCAACACCACAGTTCAAAAGCATCCATTCTTCAGGGCTCAGCCTTCTATATGGTCCAACTCTCACATCCATACATGACTACTGGAAAAACCATAGCTCTGTATATGGACCTTTGTAGGCAAAGAGATGTCTCTGCTTTTTAATATGCTGTCTAGTCTTGTCATAGCTTTTCTTCTAAGGAGCAAGTGTCTTTTAATGTCATGGCTGCAGCCACCATCTGCAGTGATTTTGGAGCCCAATAAAATAAACTCTGTCACAGTTTTCATTGTTTCTCTGAATATTTAGTTTGTTATATCATCAGAAATGTGGATAAAATCTTTAAGTTGAACCAAGTTTGAGTATATACTGAGGCTACATTATGTAAAATAACCTGGTGTGAAGTTCACACTCAACCTGCTTTATTTGCCTCTAAAAAGTAAATAGCAGCAAAACTTCTTGATATCAGTGGACAAACAGATTTCTGTCTCTACTGGGGAGTACATAATGTTTACATAATGCGTACACAATTGCACTCATCTCACATGCTAGTAAAGTAATGCTTGACATTCTCCAAGCCAGGCTTCAGCAATACGTGGACTGTGAACTTCCAGATGTTCAAGCTGGTTTTAGAAAAGGCAGAAGAAACAGAGATCAAATTGCCAACATCTGCTGGATCATGGAAAAAGCAAGAGAGTTCTAGAAAAACATCTATTTCTGCTTTATTGACTATGCCAAAGCCTTTGACTGTGTGGGTCACAATAAACTGTGGAAAATTCTGAAAGAGATGAGAATACCACACCACCTGACCTGTCTCTTGAGAAATCTGTATGCAGGTCAGGAAGCAACAGTTAGAACTGGACATGGAACAACAGACTGGTTCCAAATAGGAAATGGAGTACATCAAGGCTGTATATTGTCACCCTGCTTATTTAACTTATATGCAGAGTGCATCATGAGAAAACCTGGACTGGAAGAAGCACAAGCTGGAATCAAGATTGCTGGGAGAAATATCAATAACCTCAGATATGCAGATGATACCATCCTTATGGCAGAAAGTGAAGAGGAGCTAAAAAGCCTCTTGATGAAAGTGAAAGAGGAAAGTGAAAAAGTTGGCTTAAAGCTCCACATTCAGAAAATGAAGATCACAGCATCTGGTCCTGTCACTTCATGGGAAATAGATGGGGAAACAGTGGAAACAGTGTCAGACTTTATTTTTTTGGGCTCCAGAATCACTGCAGTTGGTGATTGCAGCCATGAAATTAAAAGATGCTTAGTCCTTGGAAGGAAAGTTATGACCAACCTAGATAGCATATTAAAAAGCAGAGACATTACTTTGTCAACAAAGGTCTGTCTAGTCAAGGCTATGGATTTTCCAGTGGTCATGTATGGATGTGAGACTTAGACTGTGAAGAAGGCTGAGTGCTGAAGAATGGATGCTTTTGAACTGTGGTGTTGGAAAAGCCTCTTGAGAGTCCCTTGGACTGCAAGAAGGTCCAACCGGTCCATCCTAAAGGAGATCAGTCCTGGGTGTACATTGGAAGTACTGATGCTAAAGATGAAACTCCAATACTTTGGCCACCTCATGGGAAGAGTTGACTCATTGGAAAAGACCCTGATGCTGGGAGGGATTGGGGGCAGGAGGAGAAGGGGATGACAGAGGACAGATGGCTGGATGGCATTACTAACTCGATGGACATGAGTTTGAGTGAACTCTAGGAGTTGGTGATGGACAGGGAGGCCTGGCGTGCTGTGTGATTCATAGGGTCGCAAAGAGTCGGACACGACTGAGTAACTGAATTGAACTGAACATAATGTGAATGTGCTAAAGTTAAAATTTTCCTCACCAAGAAAAAGTTCACGTTCTAATCAGCGTCTCTGTGAAAATGCTAGTTGTTAAGTTTTACAAAATCATATCCTCGCATTCAAGTCAGTTGATTTTCTATAACTGGGTGTGAAATCAAGTCATCAGCAATTTTCTGAAGAATGCTAAGGAGCATGTGTATCACTTCCTTGTCATTCAAGAAGATACCTTTGATTACAGTGTTTCAAAACCTCAGTCATCATTTGCCTGAATTAAAACAGGCTCATGGAAGTTTGCATTTCTTTGTCACTAATATATAATCACTATATCCATAGAGAGAATCAGAGGGACTAACCCAATATACATACTGGTGAGAATGTAAAAATGTGCTGGTTTATAATAAAATTTATTTAATATTTTGGTGGAAAAAAAATGATTCTTTAAGATTTTGTGAAGTCATGGAGTGTCAGAAGAAATCTAGGCATCAGATCACTCAATAAGTGAGCTCTTGGTCAAAGTAAATGATTAAACACATAGACATATTTCTTGTTTAAAAAGCACCCAAGTTACCCTTGCTATGGCAAACATGAAGGGATAAATTTGAGGCAGTATCGAGAGACATTTCTATTCTTTGGGCATGGTGGTGCTAGTGTTAAAGAACCTGCCTGCCAAAGCAGGAGACTTAGGAGGTGTGGGTTTGATCACTGTATATAGAAGATCCTCTGGAGGAGGGCATGGCAATGCATTTCAGTATGCTTGCCTAGAGAATCCCCATGGACAGAGTCAGACAGAACTGAAGGGACTTTGCGTGCATGCATGCAAAGAATAGAAACATAGTAGCAGTATTTAAACATATATTGGTGGTTCTAATACTATATCATAAGCTGCTTTTGAGACCAGAAGCCTGGGCTGAAAAACACATATCTTGTGTTTTATTCTTATGTTATTTCATAGATGCCATGTCCAGAGCAGCCTGGTAAATCTGAAATCAAGTGTGGTGAAATACCCTATTATTTCAATAACTGATAATTTAGCAACTGCACAAAAGGTTTTAGTTTTATAAGTGAACAGGCATTAGCAATAAAATCATGTTTAGCTCTTGTGAGAAATCATCCTTTTTTTCCTTATAAAAGACACAATCAGCCATTCTATGACATCAGAATTTTAACTACGTATTGTATTGAGTGTGTGTGTATGTGTGTGTGTGTGGTCAGCCACTCAGTTGTGTCTGGTTCTTTACAACCCCATGGACTTGTAACCCAGCAGGCTCCTCTGTCCATGGGATTCTCCAGGCAAGAAGACTGGAGTGGGTTGCCTTTTCCCTATCCAGGGGATCTTCCTGACCCAGGGATGAAACCTGAGTCTCCTGTGTCTCCTGCGTTGCAGGAGGACTCTTTACTGCTGAGCCATGGAGGAAGCCCCGTGATACGGAATGAGGGCGGACAGTTTTTTACAGTAGCATCACCTGTGTCAGTTTCAGTCTCTTCAGAAAAAATTGCGTTCAAAGGGATATTATCTAGGAAGATATATCTAGGATATGTATCTAGGATACTATTATATCTAGGATAA
The DNA here is from genome assembly GCF_042477335.2 of Ovis canadensis. Classification (NCBI taxonomy): domain Eukaryota; kingdom Metazoa; phylum Chordata; class Mammalia; order Artiodactyla; family Bovidae; genus Ovis; species Ovis canadensis. Next base: position 108,637,834 of record NC_091246.1, read on the forward strand.
TATTGCTGCTGCTGCTGAGTCGCATCAGTCGTGTCTGACTCTGTGCGACCCCATAGACAGCAGCCCAACAGGCTCCTGTCCCTGGGATTCTCCAGGCAAGAACACTGGAGTGGGTTGCCATTTCCTTCTCCAATGCAGGAAAGTGAAAAGTGAAAGTGAAGTCGCTAAGTCGTGTCTGACTCTTAGCGACCCCATGGACTGCAGCCCACCAGGCTCCTCCATCCATGGGATTTTCCAGGCAAGAGTACTGGAGTGTGGTGCCATTGCCTTCTCCGAGGATAATATTACTTATCATCTATCTTCTTTCTGTAGAAAGAAGAAAGCTCCATAAAATTAGAGGACAATGCTTCTATCTTTGCCATGCTCTCGCTACTGCTTTCTTCCCCAGGAACTAAAGGAGCAGCATATTGTTTGTAACATGGCAGACTCCTGTATCTTTTGTCAGTGGCTGTGATTACTTTGGGAGGAGGGGAGGGGTTTGTATGGATTGATTGGTCTTGGTTGACACTTTGTAATACCTGTGACTTTCTAGTAGTCCTTAGGATCTGAGCTCATGAGAGGAGACTGACTCCTGGTGCCTGGCACGGCTCAGCTCACAGGTTCATCTCATGAACTGAGACCACACGAAGGCAGAGGCAGCCTGCCTTTGCTTGGGTCACGTGGCAAGCAGAAGTCTCCATTGTGAAACGCCCCTGGTCGTTCAGTCACTAAGTTGTGTACCTGAGACCCCATAGACTGCAGTTAAGTAAGCAGGGTGACAGTATACAGCCCTGACATACTCCTTTCCCAATTTTAGGGATGCATGTAAACAGCCACCAGGAGAAACCACCAAAGGAGGATAAACTTAACCACAGACCACCACCAACCAAAAGAAAACCATGGTCCACATACTGGAAAACCAGAGAAAGGCATTCAAGATTACAAAATGAAACTCAAAAAGGATGAGGTCTTTGGGGACCTCTTCATTCTGGGGGCTTCCCTGGTGGCTCAGACAGTAAAGAATTTGCCTGCAATGCAGGAGACCCAGGTTTGATTCCTGGTTCAGGAAGATCCCCTGGAGAAGGGAATGGCTTCCCACTCCAGGACTCTTGCCTGGAGAATTCCATGGACAGAGGAGCCTGGCGGGCTGCAGTCCATGAGATCACAAAGAGGCAGATATGACTGTGTGACTAACATTCACTTTTCACTTTCATTTAAAGAGAACAGTTGTGTATTTTGCAGTCATTGTGTGCAAATCAATTTTCTGAAAACAGAAGCAGATTAGTGTAAGATAGGATGCTATTTTGAACACAGGAGAGGAAACATACAAAGGGATCACTGAAATGCATAATTTGATGTCTTTTAGATTTTGAATCCCTGGCACAAATTTTCTGATCTCTTAATTTATTCTCAGAAACCTAGTTTTTAGAGTTGATAGTGGTGAGAGCCCACCCAAAATGACTTTTTTCTATGGAAACAGTTGTCTATTTCCTTGGGAAGAGAGATTAAAATATTTATTCAACAGTTGTTTTAGATGACCCAGGAAAATTAGTCTTGTCCAAATGGTCCAGCTGTTAGGATTGGCCTTTCTGGAGCCTGGGGAAATAGCCCTTCCTACTGGCCTTCTCTGGTCCTGGCATTATCTCCAGCCACTGACTGGACATACAGGCAGATTGACAGGCCATCGCCAGTGACAAGACTGTGATGCACACTGTTCTCTGCTTTGCTCAGGTATGCTCTCCAGCCCCACCCTTTACCCGTGTGTCCCTGAGGCAAGGGTGCTGTGACCTGCCAAATCCATACTGACAACCAGCCACTTTAAAATTCCATGTAAGAAACTTCTATTCTGTCATTGCATCAGTGGTTATCCTGAACTTTTCCTTAATCTCCTTGGGCAACAATTTCTTCATGAAGCCTTTTTGTAGTAATACAATTTATAATAGAAACCATTTTAAAAATTGTATTGACATATACTTGATTTACCAGAGAAGGCAATGGCACCCCACTCCAGTACTCTTGCCTGGAAAATCCCATGGATGGAGGAGCCTGAAAGGCTGCAGTCCAAGGGGTCACTGAGGGTTGGACATGACTGAGTGACTTCACTTTCACTTTTCACTTTCATGCATTAGAGAAGGAAATGGCAACCCACTCCAGTGTTCTTGCCTGGAGAATCCCAGGGACGGGGGAGCCTGGAGGGCTGCCATCTATGGGGTTCACAGAGTTGGACATGACTGACGTGACTTAGCAGCAGCAGCAGCAGCATACTTCATTTACAGTGTTATGTTGATTTCTAACCTATAGCAAAATGATTCAGTTATACATATGGTTTCCCTTATGGTTTATCACAAGATTTTTTTTTTAATTTTTATTTTTACTTTATTTTACTTTACAATACTGTATTGGTTTTGCCATACATTGACATGAATCTGTCATGGGTGTACATGAGTTCCCAATCCTGAACCCCCCTCCCACCTCCCACCCCATATCATCTCTCTGGATCATCCCTGTGCACCAGCCCCAAGCATCCTGTATCCTGTATTGAACATAGACTGACAATTCGTTTCTTACATGATAGTATACATGTTTCAGTGCCATTCTCCCAAATCATCCCACCCTCTCCCTCTCCCACAGAGTCCAAAAGTCCATTCTATACATCTGTGTCTCTTTTGCTGTCTCGCATACAGGGTCATCATTACCATCTCTCTAAATTCCATATATATGTGTTAGTATATTGTATTGGTGTTTTTTTTTTTTTTTCTGGCTTACTTCACTCTGTATAATCGGCTCCAGTTTCATCCATCTCATTAGAACTGATTCAAATGTATTCTTGTTAATGGCTGAGGAATACTCCATTGTGTATATGTACCACAGCTTTCTTATCCATTCATCTGCTGATGGACATCTAGGTTGTTTCCATGTCCTGGCTATTATAAACAGTGCTGCAATGAACATTGGAGTACATGTGTCTCTTTCCATTCTGGTTTCCTTGGTGTGTATGCCCAGCAGTGGGATTGCTGGGTCATATGGCAGTTCTATTTGCAAATTTTTAAGGAATCTCCACACTGTTCTCCAAAGTGGCTGTACTAGTTTGCATTCCCACCAACAGTGTAAGAGGGTTCCCTTTTCTCCACACCGTCTCCGACATTTATTGTTTGCAGACTTTTGGATCACAGCCATTCTGACTGGTGTGAAATGGTACCTCATTTTGGTCTTGATTTGCATTTCTCTAATAATGAGTGATGTTGAGCATCTTTTCATGTGTTTGTTAGCCATCTATATGTCTTCTTTGGAGAAATGTCTATATAGTTCTTTGGCCCATTTTTTGATTGGGTCGTTTATTTTTCTGGAATTGAGCTGCATAAGTTGCTTGTATATTTTTGAGATTAGTTGCTTCATTTGCTATTATTTTCTCCCATTCAGAAGGCTGTCTTTTCACCTTGCTTATAGTTTCCTTTGTTGTGCAGAAGCTTTTAATTTTAATTAGATCCCATTTGTTTATTTTTGCCTTTATTTCCAGAATTCTGGGAGGTGGATCATAGAGGATCCTGCTGTGATTTATGTCAGAGAGTGTTTTGCCTGTGTTCTCCTCCAGGAGGCTTATAGTTTCTGGTCTTACATTTAGATCTTTAATCCATTTTGAGTTTATTTTTGTGTGCGGTGTTAGAAAGGGATCTAGTTTCATTCTTTCACAAGTGGTTGACCAGTTTTCCCAGCACCACTTGTTAAAGAGATTGTCTTTACTATTGTATATTCTTGCCTCCTTTGTCAAAGATAAGTTGTCCATAGGTGTGTGGATTTATCTCTGGGCTTTCTATTTTGTTCCATTAATCTATATTTCTGTCTTTGTGCCAGTACCATACTGTCTTGATGACTGTGGCTTTGTAGTAGAGCCTGAAGTCAGGTAGATTGATTCCTCCAGTTCCATTCTTCTTTCTCAAGATTGCTTTGGCTATTCGAGGTTTTTTGTATTTCCATACAAATCGTGAAATTGTTTGTTCTAGCTCTGTGAAAAATACTGCTGGTAGCTTGATAGGGATTGCATTGAATCTATAGATTGCTTTGCATAGTATACTCATTTTCACTATATTGATTCTTCCGATCCATGAACATGGTATATTTCTCCATCTATTAGTGTCCTCTTTGATTTCTTTCACCAGTGTTTTATAGTTTTCTATATATATAGGTCTTTAGTTTCTTTAGGTAGATATATTCCTAAGTATTTTATTCTTTTCGTTGCAATGGTGAATGGAATTGTTTCCTTAATTTCTTTTTCTACTTTCTCATTATTAGTGTATAGGAATGCAAAGGATTTCTGTGTGTTGATTTTATATCTGCAACTTTACTATATTCATTGATTAGCTCTAGTAATTTTCTGGTGGAGTCTTTAGGGTTTTCCGTGTAGAGGATCATGTCATCTGCAAACAGTGAGAGTTTTACTTCTTCTTTTCCAATTTGGATTCCTTTTATTTCTTTTTCTGCTCTGATTGCTGTGGCCAAAACTTCCAGAACTATGTTGAATAGTAGCGGTGAAAGTGGGCACCCTTGTCTTATTCCTGACTTTAGGGGAAATGCTTTCAGTTTTTCACCATTGAGGATAATGTTTGCTGTGGGTTTGTCATAGATAGCTTTTATTATGTTGAGGTATGTTCCTTCTATTCCTGCTTTCTGGAGAGTTTTTATCATAAATGGATGTTGAATGTTGTCTCTGCATCTATTGAGAGAATCATATGGCTTTTATTTTTCAATTTGTTAATGTGGTGAATTACATTGATTGATTTGTAGATATTGAAGAATCCTTGCATCCCTGGGATAAAGCCCACTTGGTCATGGTGTATGATCTTTTAAATGTGTTGTTGGATTCTGATTGCTAGAATTTTGTTGAGGATTTTTGCATCTATGTTCATCAGTATCACAAGATTTTAAATATAGTTCCCATGTATATAGTTCCCAGTACGACCTTGTTTTTTGTCCATCCTATATATAATAGCTTGCCTTTGCTTATCCCAAACTCCCAGTCCTTCCCTTTCACACCCTCCCTCTCTCCCTTGGCACTACAAGTCTCTTCTGTATCTGTGAGTCTGTTTCTGTTTGTTAGAAAATTCATTTGTCATATTTTAGATTCCACATATAAGTGATATCATATGATATTTATCTTTCTCTGACTTCACTCAGTGTGATAATCTCTAGGTGTATCCATGTTGCTGCAAATGGCATTATTTCATTTTTTTTTTCCTATGGCTGAGTAATATTTCATTGTATATATGTACCACATCTTTGTCCAATCATCTGTCAATGGACATTTAGTTTTTTCCATGTCTTGGCTATTTGAACAGTGCACTATTGAACATTGGGGTGCATGTATCTTTCTCTTCTAATTAGAGTTTTGTCTGGATGTATGCACAGGAGAGGGATTGCTGGATTAGACACCAACTCTATTTTAGTGTTTTGAGGACACTTCATAAAGTTTAGACTCTATTTCTTGAGTCTAGAATGTATTGTGTACTTCATTCACTGCTTCATGTGTATTATTTCACCCCCTCAATGATGCAAGGAAGCTGATGTTTTACTCATATCTTGCAGACAAGGTTAAAACTCAGAGAAGCTTGGTCACCTATGTGTAATCATATGTACTCAGTTCAGTCATGTCTGACTCTGCGACCCCACGGACTGTAGTCTGCCAGGCTCCTCAGTTTATGGGATTCTCCAGGTAAGAATACTGGAGTGGGTTGCCATTTCCTCCTTCAGGGGATCTTCCTGACTCAGGAATCGAACCCAAGTCTCCTGCATTGCAGGCAGATTCTTTACCGCTGAGCCAAAGCATTACAGTAAGGTTCTAACAGTTTTAAGATAATAGGAAATGTCACAGAGGTCAACACATATGACACAGAATAAAACTTTGTAAAGGGAGAGGACAGTCTGAACCAGATGTGTAAGTCCTAAAAAGGAAACCCTCAGGAGGCAACCTGAGAATCTTCCACAAACATCACCCTCCCGCCTTAGCAACAGCAACAGAAGGGAACACATTTGTTCAGCTTGTCAGGAGGAGTGACAATAAAGCAATAGCAATAAACTGAACGAGTCATGGGAGACTTTCTCCAAAACACTCTATGGACAAATAAAGTAACTGAAATACCCACCCCCCCCAACTCCCCATCACCCAGTAGTAGGAACAAATTGTTAACCCAGGCCGTAAACTATAAGATAAAGGTGAGTGCAAGTATGTATTGGATGTCACTGAAGAAATTTGTCTGTTAAAGTCCCGTTTGTTTCCATGTTCATTTGGCTAGTGTATATCTTTTTGATTTCTGAAATGTTAATGGCAAACTGAGTTTAAGTTGCTAAACCAAAAAGCCAAGAGATACTCTGAAAAGACTACAGCTACATATTCATAGAAATTCATAGAATTGGAATCTTGCAAGAGAGCATGTTGTAATTTTAAAAACCTAGTGAGTATATATCTTAAAGTATTAGTTTTTTTTTTTTTAAATAATGTAGGATCATGGAAAACTCAGCAGTGGCCACAGGACTGGAAAAGGTCAGTTTTCATTCCAATCCCAAAGAAAGGCAATGCTAAAGAATGCTCAAACTACTGCACAATTGTACTCATCTCACATGCTAGTAAAGTGATGCTTAAAATTCTCCAAGCCAGGCTTCAGAAATACATGAACCGTGAACTTCCTGATGTTCAAGCCAGTTTTAGAAAAGGGAGAAGAACCAGAGATCAAATTGCTAAAATTCACTGGATCATGGAAAAAGCAAGAGAGTTCTAGAAAAACATCTATTTCTGGTTTATTGACTATGGCAAAGCCTTTGACTGTGTGGATCACAATAAACTGTGGAAAATTCTGAAAGAGATGGGAATACCAGACCACCTGACCTGCCTCTTGAGAAATCTGTATTCAGGTCAGGAAGCAACAGTTAGAACTGGACATGGAACAACAGACTGGTTCCAAATAGGAAAAGGAGTACATCAAGGCTGTATATTGTCACCCTGCTTATTTAACTCATATGCATAGTGCATCATGAGAAACACTGGGCTGGAGGAAGCATAAGCTGGAATTAAGATTGCTGGGAGAAATATCAATAACCTCAGATATGCAGATGACACCACCCTTATGGCAGAAAGTGAAGAGGAACTAAAAAGCCTCTTGATGAAAGTGAAAGAGGAGAGTGAAAAAGCTAGCTTAAAACTCAACGTTCAGAAAACTAAGATCATGGCATCTGGTCCCATCACCTCATACCAAATGGATGGGGAAGCAGTGGAAACAGTGAGAAAGTTTATTTTGGGGGGCTCCAAAATCACTGCAGATGGTGCTTGCAGCCATGAAATTAAAAGATGCTTACTCCTTGGAAGGAAAGTTATGATCAACACAGACAGCATATTAAAAAGCAGAGACATTACTCTGCCAACAAAGGTCTGTCTAGTCAAGGCTATGGTTTTTCCAGTGGTCAGTGTGGATGTGAGAGTTGGACTATAAAGAAAGCTGAGTCCTGAAGAATTGATGCTTTTTAACTGTGGTGCTGGAGAAGACTCTTGAGAGTCCCTTGGACTGCAAGGAGATCCAACCAGTCCATCCTAAAGGAATTCAGTCCTAGGTGTTCATTGGAAGGACTGGTGATGAAGCTGAAGCTCCAATACTTTGGCCACCTGATGCAAAGAGCTGACTCATTGGAAAAGACCCTGATGCTGGGAAAGATTGAGGACAGGAGGAGAAGGGGACGACAGAGGATGAGATGGGTGGATGGCATCACCAACTCAATGGACATGGGTTTGGGTGGACTCCAGGAGTTGATAATGGACAGGGAGGCCTGGCATGCTGCAGTTCATGGGGTTGCAAAGAGTCGGACATGACTGAGTTACTGAACTGAACTGAACTGAGGATCGTAAGAGCATACAGCTATCATTACAAAAGGGAGAAAAATTAACAAAAAGTCTGACTAGTACTTCTTTTCAAATCTTCTAAAACAGGAGTACTTACTTAAGTAAATATGTTGTTGTTCAGTTGCTCAGTCACATTCCACTCTTTGGAATCCCATGGACTGCAGCACACCAGGCTCGTTTATCCTTCACTATCTCCCAGAGTCTCAAAGTCATGTCCATTGAGTCGGTGATACCATCCAGCCATCCCATCCTCTGTCGTCCCCTTCTCCTCCTGCCCCCAGTCCCTCCCAGCATCGGGGTCTTTTCCAGTGAGGCAGCTCCTTGCATCTGGGGCCAGAGTAAATATATCAGCCTTGACTAGAACTACCAGTAGTGAGCTTCCCTGGTGGCTCAGTGGGAAAGAATCTGCCTGCCAAAGCAGGAGACTCGGTTCAATCCCTGGGTCAGGAAGATCCCCTGGAGGAGAAAGTGGCAACCCACTCCAGTATTCTTGCCTCTGAAATCCATGGACAAAGGAACCTGCAGTCCATGGGGGTCACTGAAGAGTCAGACATGATGGAGCATGCACACGTGCACCAGTAATGGAAACTATATTTGCTGATTCTCTGTGAGTATGTGTGTCTATTTAATTTCATTTTAAATCAGGCAGTCTAGTTGTACACTGTAGATTAATTGGACAGTAATCAGAACAGACAAGCACTCTTTAACAAGAGTCTACAGAACTAGAAAGCTCTGTGTTTCCATAGATTAAGTCACAATGTCATTGATAATGATGTGTACTGTGAAGGAACCACTGAGTGGTTAAAAACCATTGTAAAAGTAGGTCAGCCTAAAAAAGAACACTTTTCCTTCTGCCCAAGACCTTGCTTTAAGTGGGGTAACACATGCCTGACACCGCAAAATTCAGTTCTGATGGTCACACTTCATGTCAGGGTTCTGTGAATCTAGGTGTCTGTTAGAAACAAAACTCCTTCTCAATAGAACGTGGCACTGAGAATGGAGACCACAGATGCCAGTTTCAGGTTTGTGGAACCTGCCACCAGCAATGCCGCATCACCCTGAAACTCATTTTTGTAGCTATGATGAATTAAGTGACTGTAGCTATGATGAATTAAGTGACATAAAATGACATCCAAGCACTCACGGGAATAAATTGACAAAATCTGAAATGCTCAGTCCTTGCTTGGAGAAGCAGTTTCTAAATGAGGTAGTGTCTTTAAGAGGTAGTGTGGTTAAAACAGGTTTCTACTTTAAAAGTTATAATAGAGGCACAGCTGGAAATTCATGTCAGGAAACTATGTAATCAAAATCACCGATCGTAATTTGGCAACGGGGACAGTTCTTTGTTGTTGTTTAGTTGCTAAGTCATTTCTGGCTCTTGAGACCCCATGGGCTGAAACCCACCAGGTTCCTCTGTCCATGGGATTCTCTAGGCAAGAATACTGGTGTGAGTAGCCATTTCCTTCTCCAGGGTATCTTCCTGACCCAGGAATCGAACCCCAGTCTCCTGTCTTGGAAGGCAGATTCTTTGCCACTGAGCTACCAGGGCAACGCTACAGCCAACATATTAGAAAAAGGAATAATAAGCTGAGAAAGTGTTAGTTGCTCAGTCATGTCTGACTGTTTGTAACCCACAGACTGTAGCCAGCCATGCTTCTCTGTCCATGGAATTCTCCAGGCAAGAATATTGGAGTGGGTTACCATTTCCTTCTCCAAGGGATCTTCCCAACCCAGGGATTGAACCTGAATCTTCTGCACTGACAGGCAGATTCTTTACCACTGAGCCACTTGGGAAGCCCCAGTAAGCTGAGGTTTTACTAACATTTTGAAACAGATCCAGATGTCATGGCAGTTTGGGAGCCTCTCATAGCAGCAAGGAGGCAGCAGGAATTTGTGGAACGCTCAGTTTGTAGGTTTGAAGTCCGATCTCTTTTCAGATATCTCTGTCTTTGCTGGTCAGGTGAACAGGACAGTCTTCTTGGCTGTCTGGTTCCTTATCTATACAAGTAGGGCTATATCACAGAACCAGAAGTGACTGATGATGGTGGATGTGAATTAGCTACATGAAAGTACATACCCCTCAAATTCCCCAAGTAACAGACAGGCATTTCACTATGATTGTGAAGTACCTGACCTACAACAGAACAATAAAAATGAGGTGTTACTGCTAATACAACATTGGTTGCCAGAAGCAAAAGTCATTAAAAGTGGATAAGCATGAATCTAAAAATGAGTAAAGGTGATGCTAAATTTAATGACAACTTCAAAAATATTTCTGGAGTTAATTAATAATAGTGTATGCCACATACTTAATAAATATTTCATGAATGAAGACTTGAATTGGAAAGGCTAGGAATCCACTGAGGAGTTTTTCTTCCCCACACTCAAGTCTGCACTTGTTATGAGTGACGCATGGGTGCACACAGTGGTGATGGCCCCCTGCCCTCGGTATCATGTCCTCTCCATAGTACAAGTCATTAGAAGAAACAGTCTTTCTGTGCAACATGTATATGGTTGCACACGTGTATACCTCTTCAGTAATCTTCAGTACTGAAAACAAAAGTCTACACAAAAATCTGTACACTCACACTGCTATATTTTAAGTGGAGAACCAGCAAGGACCACTGCAGAGCACAGGGACCTCTGTGGCAGCCTGGATGGGAAGGGGGTTGAGCAGAGAATAGGTGCATATGTATGGCTGAGTTCCTTTGCTGTTCACATGAAACTATCACAACATTGTTCTTTGGCTGTACTCTAGTATAAAATGGGTTTCCCTGACAGCTCAGTTAGTAAAGAATCTACCTGCAATGCAGGAGACCCCGGTTTGATTCCTGGTTTGGGAAGATTCCCTGGAGAAAGGATAGGCTACCCACTCCAGTACTCTTGGGCTTCCCTTGTGGCTCAGCTGGTAATGAATCTGCCTGCAATGCGGGAGACCTGGGTTTGATCCCTGGGTTGGAACGATCCCCTAGAGAAGGGAAAGGCTACCCACTCCAGTATTCTGGCCTAGAGAATTCCATGAACCATATAGTCCATGGGGTCACAAAGAGTGGAACATGACTGAGTGACTTTCACTTTCAGTATAAAATAAAAAGCTTTTTAAAATTTATAAACTGAATTTTTAAAAATTTGTAAATACTGAAAGCAGCATTATTCATAATAGCCCCAAAGTGAAAACAACCATAATGTCTATCAACTGATGAGTGGATAAAGATAAATAATGTGTGGTACATCCACACAATAGAATATAATTCAGCAATATAAAGAAATGGAGTATTGACATATGCTACAACATGGATGAGCCTGAAAACTTTATCCTAAGTGAAAGAAGCCAGTCACAAAAGACAATGTATTGTACAGTTTCATTTCTATGAAATTCTGGAATAGACCAATTGACAGAGATGAGAAGTAGGTTAGTGATTACTTAGGGATGAGGGAGAGAGGGGAGTGGAGTGATTGCTAATGTGTATAGGTTTATTTTTCCCCCCTTTGGGGGATGATGAAAATGTTCAAAAAATTGTAGTGATTGTTGAATAATTATGTGAATACAGTTTTAAAATTTAATTGTGTCTTTGAAAGGATAAATTGTATTGCATGTGAATTAAATCTCAATGAAGCTCTTATGTTTAAAAGAAAAAAAATATAGTATTTTTTAATGTAAACACAAAGTAGTAGAAACAGAAATAGGAGATGCATAGTTCCATATATTTTAGAAAAAATGCAAAGAAGGTAGATGGATTCAGCTATTCTTTTCCCTGCTGTTCAATTATAATTTATATCTGTTGGATCTAACCCCAGCACTGAAATGGGAGTTTGTGTATGTGTTAAGCTACTTAGTTTCTTTTCATTGAAAGCTGTTTCAGTTTTTTTTTAATTTTTATTGAAGTATATAGTTGATTTACAGTGTTGTATTAGTTTCAAGTATGAAGCAAAGTGATTCAGTTACACACATATATGCATATATACATACATATATATTATTTTTATTTATTTCTTATTTTTTTAGGCCACACTGTGTGGCATACAAAATCTTAGTTTTCTGACCAGGGATTGAACCCATGCCCTCTGCAGTAGAAGCACAGAGTCTTAACCACTAGACCTCCAGGGAAGTCAACATAATAAAAGCTATATATGACAAACCCACAGCAAACATTATCCTCAATGGTGAAATATTGAAAGCATTTCCCCTAAAGTCAGGAATAAGACAAGGGTGCCCACTTTTGCCACTACTGTTCAACATAGTTCTGGATGTTTGGGCCACAGCAATCAGAGCAGAAAAAGAAACAGAATCCAAATTGGAAAAGAAGAAGTAAAACTCTCACTGTTTGCAGATGACATGATCCTCTACATAGAAAACCCTAAAGACTCCACCAGAAAATTACTAGAGCTAATCAATTAATATAGTAAAGTTGCAGGATATAAAATCAACACACAGAAATCCCTTGTATTCCTATACACTAATAATGAGAAAATAGAAAAAGAAATTAAGGAAACAATTCCATTCACCATTGCAACGAAAAGAATAAAATACTTAGGAATATATCTACCTAAAGAAACTAAAGACCTATATATAGAAAACTATAAAACACTGATGAAAGAAATCAAAGAGGACACTAATAGATGGAGAAATATACCATGTTCATGGATCAGAAGAATCAATATAGTGAAAATGAGTATACTACCCAAAGCAATCTATAGATTCAATGCAATCCCCGTACCAGTGGTATTTTTTCACAGAGCTAGAACAAACAATTTCACGATTTGTATGGAAATACAAAAAAACCTCAAATAGCCAAAGCAATCTCGAGAAAGAAGAATGGAACTGGAGGAATCAACCTGCCTGACTCAGGCTCTACTACAAAGCCACAGTCATCAAGACAGTATGGTACTGGCACAAAGAGAGAAATATAGATCAATGGAACAAAATAGAAAGCCCAGAGATAAATCCACACACCTGTGGACACCTTATCTTTGACAAAGGAGGCAAGAATATACAATGGAGTAAAGACAATCTCTTTAACAAGTGGTGCTGGGAAAACTGGTCAACCACTTGTAAAAGAATGAAACTAGATCACTTTCTAACACCATACACAAAGATAAACTGTTTCAGTTTTGATGTTGATATTTATTAGTTTTATTTCTCTTTTATAGCCATCACTCTCTCTTAATTTTATTTTTGCATATTGTTTATTTATTAAAGGATTTTCCTTTTGTCTGTTATAAATTTTCTAATAACTATCACAGCATTGTTGATTGGCTATATTCCAATATAAATTTTTAAAAAATATTGAAAGAGGGAGCAATTACGATATGTTAAAAGTAAAATTTTTTTCCCCCAGAGTTACTTCTGGTTAGAAATGTGAAATTGTACTGAGTGTGAGAGGTGGTATGATGGTGGAAAGCATGGGAAGCCTACATTTCCATAAAGGAGAAGCTGTGTCCTCTGCTCCGGTAGCTCAATTTCAGGACTATCCTTGGAATATGAATATTCCTTAAACTAATCATGCTGGCTTACTTTCATAAGGTATTATTGGCTGCAATCCTGAAACTGAGGTTGTTTCAATAGTTCTGAATTATGCACCGAATAAAACATTTTACATTCTTGAAAATGTGATGTGTATTGTCCCAGTCCCCAGGCATTCTTGAGGACTATGTCTTATCCACATGTGAGTTTCCATCCCGAGAATAGCATGGAAACATATGCACTACTGCGTGTAAACCAGATAGTCAGAGAACTTTCTGCAAAGGTTCTACACATACCTTTATCTGAGACTGAGTCTCAGATAGGCCGACACGCAGATGATGGATAAGAAAGCTGTGGTACATATACACAATGGAGTATTACTCAGCCGTTAAAAAAAATTCATTTGAATCAGTTCTGATGAGATGGATGAAACTGGAGCCGATTATACAGAGTGAAGTAAGCCAGAAAGAAAAACACCAATACAGTATACTAACACATATATATGGAATTTAGGAAGATGGCAATGACGACCCTGTATGCAAGACAGGGAAAGAGACACAGATGTGTATAATGGACTTTTGGACTCAGAGGGAGAGGGAGAGGGTGGGATGATTTGGGAGAATGGCATTCTAACATGTATACTATCATGTGAATTGAATCGCCAGTCTATGTCTGACGCAGGATACAGCATGCTTGGGGCTGGTGCATGGGGATGACCCAGAGAGATGTTATGGGGAGGGAGGTGGGAGGGGGGTTCATGTTTGGGAACACATGTAAGAATTAAAGATTTTAAAATTAAAAAAAATAAAAATCTAAAAATAAAATAAAATTAAATTAAATTAAAAAAAAAAAGAAGAGGACTCGATCGAGGCGAAGCAGAGAGGGAAGCTTAGCTAATGTTTCCTACAGATTACCATACCACTTAAGTGTTTATTATAATAATTTAGTGAAATAATTCTTTTTTAAAGACTGTTTTTGATGGGGAATTTTTTTTAAGTCTCTGTTGAATTTGTTACAACATTGCTTCTATCGTTTATGCTGCGTTTTTTTGGCCACAAGTCATACGGCATCTTTGCTCCCCAACTGGGGATCGAACTCCCCTGTCCTGCTTTGGAAGACAGTGTTAATCATCGGACTGCCAGGGAGGTGCCACAATGGCTTCAAGCCCTTAGGTATGAGACATTTAGCAATAGTTTTCTCCGTAGTTGATAGAAATATGAATCTATGTCTTCAAAAGCCTAATTGAATGTTTATGAGAATCACTCACACTATGTTGATAAGTAGGGAATCCAAACTTTTCTTACATTCTAATGACCTTTACAAACTTTTGTGAGGAAAAAATAATTTTGGCCAGTAGCAACACAATCCAAACATGGTTATTTTTGTTTGTTTCACTGTGTCAACAGTAAAGCATAGTAGTTTGATGAGTGTGCATTCATGCAGAAGAGGGAAAAGGCCACATTTGCATGGAAATTCAATTTATAATTGTTTTTATTTTTCATCAATGCTTAGTGAATTGCATCTAAACAGAGACTTTTTTCCTTTTAAGGAGAATCAAATTTGACAAGTAACCTATCTGGGTAAACACTTCCAGTGATTTTAATGGTAATTACACTCTGCTCTATTGAGTGATATAATGGGGTAAGAAGAAAACATCAGCTTCAACTTGAGTAGTTCTGAGATATTAGTAAGGAGAGGTAGAGAGACTTGTGTCATGGGACCTGGTTTACTACTTAACCCAAGTTAAGACGAAACCCAATTAGAAAGATTAAATTCAAGAAACTGAAGACTTAGTAATCAGGGAAAGAGCAACCAGTCCAACATACCTTGACTTTAGCAAGGTTTTGATAAAACTTAGACTAATACCTATGAATAAAGTGTGGTAACTTTTCTGTAACACCTTATGGAAAAACCTGAGTGAACTTTTTGGCCAATCCAATAAAACAGCTCATGAGTTTTTCAGACAAAAGATTTGGAAAACCTGGAACCGCAGCATTTATCACAGACCAGAAACAAGGAAATAAAGATAATTTGGAAAAGAGTAATTGGTTTGCCATGTTGCATCTTGGATTATGCAGAGACAGAGGAGTTTAAGGGGTGACAGGGAAGGCTTTGAGAGTCACATGGAAGAGACTTTCTCAGACGTTTTTATCTAGAAAGCTATGATGATCTTCAATAGTGAGAGGAAGAATACACAGCAGAGACTCAGTCTTCAGGGTCTGAGGTCAGACTTGAATCTCAGGTACATGCGCTTAATTATTAATACAGTGTGTCCCTGGTTAAGTTACAGAACTACTCTGAGTCCTGGTTCCTTATCTATAGAAGGGGATTGATAATCATTCTTTCCTGATTGTGTTTTAGAGTTAAGTACAGCAATCCACATACAGCCCTTAGCATTCTGGCTGTGTAGAATGCTCGCAATCATTGTTGGCAATATTACCTTTTAGAAGCATCACATGGAGGGGACATGGAGACTAGATGCCAGGAAGGCTATACTGTGGACAGAAATTGTGTCTGTGAGTCCATATTAAACAGAGAGCACAGACTGGCTGCGAGATGAACCTGCAGAGAACAGAGGTAACGGACTCGGTGGCATCTAATGACTGGTTGCTGGGCTTCTCTGGTGGCTCAGATGATAAAGAATCTGCCTGCTAGTGCAGCAGATGTAGGTTTGATTCCCAGATGAGAAAGATCCCCTGGAGGAGGAAATGGCAACCCACTCCAGTCTCCTTGCCTAGGACATTCCACAGACAGAGGAGCCTGGCAGGATACACTCCATGGGGTCACAGAGAGTTGGACACAGCTTAGCGACTGAGCAGCAACAACATGATGACTGGTCAGCAGGGTACACACAGTGATTGCCACGGCCATCATTCAGTCCAGGGAGATATAAGCGCAGGCCAATCCAGAGATGCAGCCAGTGTTTTGTGGAACAGGGCGAGAATCCACAGGAATTTTGACAGTCAGAGAGAAGAGCCAGTTCATGGGGGTGGAGGTGGGATGCTGAGGGATGAGCCATGTAGAACAGAGAAAGGCCATGAGAGAGCCAGGGACTGCAAACATGCCTGAGAAACTAATGCTGTCTGTGGGTGAATAAAAGGCCTGGCATGCTGCTTCCAAGAAACAGATGATGACAGTATTTTATTAGAGGCCATAAAAAGCTGTCCCATAATTTTTTCACGTGGTCCTGAATTATTTAAAGAAGACCTCCATAATATATCAAAGAAACGCGATGGACGCTTTGCCTTCAGTCCAACAATAATAGTGGTTCTACCTTTCCCCCAGTTATTTTGAGTTTCTTTTTAAAAAAACACTTTACTGGAATGTAGTTGTTTTACAGTGTTGTGTTAGTTTCTGTTGCACATACATATACATATGTTGTTGTTGTTCAGTCATGTCTGACTCTTTACGACTTGTGGACTGTAGCATGCCAGGCCTCCCTCTCCCTCACCATCTCCCAGAGTTTGCCCAAGTTCATGTTCATTGCATCAGTGATGGCATCCAGCCACCTCATCCTCTGAAGCCCTCTTTTCCTTCTTCCCTCAGTGTTTCCCAGCATCAGGAGCTTTTCCCATGAGTCAGCTGTTCGCATCAGATGACCAAACTACTGGAGCTTCAGCTTCAGCACCAGTCCTTCCAGTGAATATTCAGGGTTGATCTCCCTTAAGATTGACTGGTTTGATCTCCTTGCAGTCCAAGGGACTTTCAGGAGTTTTCTCCAGCACCACAGTTCAAAGGCATCAATTCTTAGGTGCTCTGCCTTCTTTACACTCCACGCGAGACCACTGGGAAGACCGTAGCCTTGACTATACAGACCTTTGTTGGCAGAATAACGTCTCTGCTTTTCAACACACTGTCTCAGTTTGTCATCACTTTCCTGCCAAGAAGCAATCACCTTCTGATTTCATGGCTGCAGTCACCATCCACAGTGATTTTGGAGCCCAAGAAGAGGAAATCTGTCATTACTTCCACCTTTTCCCCTTCTATTTGCCATGCAGTAATGGGGCTGGATGCCATGATCTTAGGTTTTGTTTTTGTTTGTTTGTGTTTTTTTAGTATTTAGTCTTAAGCTGGCTCTTTCACTCTCCTCCTTCACGCTCATCAAGAGGCTCTTTTTTGCACTTTCTGCCATTAGACTGGTATCATCTGCATATCTGAGGTTGTTGATATTTCCTGCCTATCTTGATTCCAGCTTGTAACTCATCTAGGCATTTCTTATGATGTGCTCAGCATATAGTTTAAATAGACAGGGTGACAGCAGACAGCCCTGTCGTACTCCTTTCTCAATCTTGAACCAATCAGTCGTTCCCTACAGGGTTCTAACTGTTGCTTCTTGACCTACATACAGGTTTCTCAGGAGACAGGTAAGATGGTCTGGTAAACTCACTTCTCTAAGAGCTTTCCACAGTTTGTCATGATCCACACAGTCAAAGGCTTTAGCATAGTCAGTGAAACAGAGATTGATGTTTTTCTGAAATTCCCTTGCTTTCTCTATAAATCCAGCCAATGCTGGCAAATATATACATATGTACATATACATATATCCCCTCTTTTGGAATTCACCTGGGCTTCCCTGGTGGCTCAGTGGTAAAGAATCGGTCTATCAATGCAGGAAATGCAAGAGACATGGGTTTGGTCCCTGGGTTGGGAAGATCTCCTGGAGGAGGAAATGGCAACCCACTCCAGTATTCTTGCCTGGAGAATCGCATGGACAGAGGAGCCTGGCAGACTACAGTCCATGGGGTCACAAAGAGTCAGACACGATTGAGTCCCATTTGGGTCACCACAGAGCACTAAATAGTGTTCCCTGTGCTGTATGGTGGGTTCTCATTAGCTATCTGTTTTATATGAAATTGGGATTGACATATGCTGAATTTCTTGAATTCAGTGGAAGCCTTTTAAGCTCAAGGGATTGAAATCCTAAGAAAATACTGCTCTTCCTGGCTCATTCCCCCCATCCTGCTTAACCCTGACTCTTCCTTCCATTGGGGGAATTTTTAAGACCTGGGCTGGCAACATCTGGAGGTTTTATTTTTTTTTTCCTTGTTGATTATCCATTTTATTATTATTATTATTATTATTATTATTTTTAATTTATTTTTTAAATTTTAAAATCTTTAATTCTTACATGGGTTCCCAATTTTGGAAATCACAACAGTCTCTTATTCTTTTAAATTGTGTGGCATCAGTTGTCATACCTCCTCTTTCATTTCTAATTTTTAAAATATGTATTCCTTTTTAATTGATTGCTCTACAATATTGATTTGATTTCTGTCATATATCAACATGAATTAACCATGCCCCCTCCCTCTTGAATTTTCCTCCCATCTCCCAGCTGTTCCCAACCCTCTCTGTTGTTACAGAGCCCCAGTCATTTCTAACTTTATGTGAGTCTTCTTTCTTTTTTCCTTACAGTAGATAAATGTTCGTCCATTTTGTCGATCACTTTAGAAGACAAACTCCTAGTTTTATTGGCTTTTTCTGTCCTTTTTCCTGGTCTCTATTTCATATTTCTGCTCTGATCTTTATTATTTCCATCTTTATGCTAAATTCCAGTTTGATGTGTTCCTTTCTAGTTCCTTGAGGTGAAACATTAACTTATGTGTCTGAAAACTTTTTTCTTTGTGACTGTATTTATTACTACAAATTTCCCCTCTTAGTAGTACTTTTGCTATGTCTCATAAGTTTTGTTATGTTGTGTTTTTGTTTTCAATGAATAAATTCTCTAATTTCCTCTTTTGAGAATGTTTTTTTGCCTATTGGTTGTTCAGGTATGGATTGTTTATTTTCCACATATTTGTGAATTTTTCAGTTTTTCTTCTTTTGTTGATTTAGTTTCATTCTGTTGTGATTAGAAAAGTCAGTTGGTATGATTTCAATATTCTTAAATTTGTTGAAACTTGTGATTTATCCTGAAGAATGTCCTGAATGTGCTGAAGAATGTATTCTGTTACCTTTGCATGGGATGTTCAGTAGATGTCTGTCACGTACATTCTGTCTGTGATAATGAAAGTGAAAGTGTTAGTCACTTTATCATGTCTGACTCTTTGTGACCCCATGGACTGTAGCCCACCAGGCTTCTCTGTCCATGGGTTTGTGCAGGAAAGAACACTGGAGTGGGTTACCGTGACTCCTCCAGGAGAGCTTTCCAACCCAGGGACTGAACCCTCGCCTCCTGCATTGCCAGGCAGATTCTTTACCATCTGAGCCACC
Source organism: Ovis canadensis (assembly GCF_042477335.2). Classification (NCBI taxonomy): domain Eukaryota; kingdom Metazoa; phylum Chordata; class Mammalia; order Artiodactyla; family Bovidae; genus Ovis; species Ovis canadensis. The sequence continues at coordinate 108,657,372 of NC_091246.1, forward strand.
AGGGAGACCCACATTTTGTCTACAGCATTGTTCAAAATAAATAAATAAACTGCATGGGGCAGCAGGATTCTTCTGGAGGTGATGGATATGTTAATTATCTTGGCTATGGTGATAGTTGCACAGGTGATTACATATGCCCACACTCATCAAATTGTATACTTTAAATGTGTGCAGTTTCTTGCACATCCATTATACCTCAGTAAAGCTGTTTCATAGAAAAAGGAGGAGGAATTGGCAAGGATGAAAGTACCCCACAACAGCTGATGCCAGGGGACCAGAATAATTACAGAGCTGCAGGCGATGGCCGCTTGCCACCATTCATGTGTAGGACTTCCTAGCAGGTGAGGCCAGGGAGAAATATGCACAAAACATTTTATTTGATGGGGGGAGTGTGCCAAGGAATAGCAACTTTATTTGCAAATCCAGCAGACCGAAAAGCTGTGGGCTAGTATCCCAGAGAAATATTTTTTAAAAAAACTTTTTAGTCTGTATTGTGGTATCGTTAACAACTTTGTGATAGTTTCAGGTGAACAGCAAAGGGACTCAGCCACACATATACATGGATCCATTCTCTCCCAGACTCCCCTCCCCTCCAGGCTGCCACATAACATTGAGCAGAGTTCCCTGTCCTGTACAGTTGGTCCTTGTTGATTATCCATTTTAAATGTAGCAGTGTGTACATGTCCATCACTAACTATCCCTTCCCACCATCCTTCCACCTAGCAACCATAAGTTCATTCTCTAAGTCTGTGAACCTATTTCTGTTGTCCCTTGTGATTCAGCTGGTAAAGAATTCGCCTGCAGTGTGGGAGACCTGGGTTTGATCCCTGGGTTGGGAAGATGCCCTGGAGAAGAGAAAGCCTACCCATTCCAGTAGTCTGCCCTGGAGAATTCCATGGACTGGGGTCGCAAAAGAGTCAGACACAACTGAGAGGCTTTCACTTTCCAGTCGATTAAGTAAAAATTGTGGGGGGAAAAATGACCAATAGTATAGATATAAGTGCGGCTGGGGGTGTGAAGAGGTCAGAGCAGGTTCTTAGCTGAACCAAAAAATAAGGATGAGGGAGGAAAAATGAGCTGAGGGTCCTTCCTCTTGGCCATACCTCCTTATGTTGCCAGGTTGCTGGGTTTAAGACCATAATTTATTAGGTCATCAGTATTTTCCTCCACATATTTGACTATGTTATGAATAGAAATTGTAATCAATTTTATTTCAGTTTTATTGTGGGACCTTCCCACCAACCTCTAGTCTGTTATTTTAAGCAGTTCCCTTTAGGATGAAAAAAACTTCCTGAAACTTGTCTTTTCATCTACACAGATGACTTTCAAGGACGTTCTCAAACCCACCAAAGAAACTCTTGTCTGATTTAATTCAGAGAACCTTTGTTCTACACAATTGGCTTATTTTGTTCTTTTGGTTACTGAGAATGATGGGATTGACTTGGTTTACTGTTTTAAGTCTTTACTGAATTTGTTACAATACTGCTTCTGTTTTAAGTTCTGTTTTTTTTTTTTTTTGGCTGCAAGGCATTGGGGAGTCTTAGCTCCCCAACCAGAGATCTATCTAACCCTCTTAACCACTGGACCACTGTGGAAGTCCCTGACTTTTTATTCTTTACAGTGCTGTTAAACGTCAAACTTACCAGAAGCAAGAACAAAGGTTGTCATGAGCGTATACTTGCCTCCTCTTGGCCTAAATTTGTTTTCATTCAACTTTTAATTTATACTAACCTGCTTATTAGCCCCTGAGAAATTGGTATACAGCTCAAGAAGCAACAGTTAGAACTGGACATGGAACAACAGACTGTTTCCAAATTGGGAAAGGAGTACGTCAAGGTTGTATATTGTCACCCTTATTATTTAACTAACAT